>NW_012108942.1:404063-409549 GCF_000951045.1 Mandrillus leucophaeus | reverse complement strand
CATGGGAAATCACCTAACAGAGATGGACGTGGTTGACAAGCAGGAAAGATTCCTTTGCTCTCCTCCCTCCTCCTTTCTTTCCTTCCTAATGAGGATGGCCTTGTCTTTATTGCTGCCATCGAATCTCTGATGTCAGTGGTCACCCTACAGGGATCAGTGGTCACAGGTGGGCATGTGTGTGAAGACTGCAAAGTGTTCCCTGGTAATGTTTACTCATAAAGCAGTCAGCTGGCCTGAGCTGCAGTGGGGATCGGGAATACTGCTCAGGCATGCATCCCTGTCCCTACATCTCATCAGTTGCCTGAGGCCTTTGTCCAAATGGAGACCCGCATTGGGCTCACCACAGGCTCAGGCTCAGGAACGTCCTGAGTTTTCCAGCATCCTTAACAATTTAGCATCACACATTCTGAAAGGTTTGATACCTTTCATATAATATTTTTAGTACTGCTAGGAAGACACACATGAATTAAATATGGGTACTTCTTTTCCAGGAAATTATTGTCTTGAGTACAAGGAATTATGAGTAGGAGTTGAGAAGAGGCACTCCCTTTGGCCACCCCCATGGTCTGATGACTCTTAGAATCACGTTTACAGATGTCTGCCTCTTGGATGACAGCCTCCAGCCTTCCTGCTTTCTCACTCTCTCTCTTCTCAAATCACCAGTGATTTGTCCTTTTCAGGACCGCGAACCCATAGACATCCCCTCTCTCTATTGGCCCTTTCTGCTTTTCCGTCCTTTTTGATCCAGCTAAATTTCTGTGCCCTGTCTCTTCAACCATTTCCTTGCTGGTCTCCTCAGCACCCTTCCCATTTTTATTCCATTACACGCAACAGACAAAACTTAAGGCTGGGTTGTATCACTATTCTGCTTCCTCTGTATCTCCACTGGGGCTGCTAGAGGAGGTTGGGAAATGAGTTTACTCAGCCTCACAGGTGGTTGCCACCATGGGCCCAGGACCACCACCACCCACTGTGCTCTCACACTGCCCACCAATCCTACAAAGCTTTCCTAGTCTGCTGCCCACAATGATGTAGAAGGAAAATAAATCTTGGGGCCTCCAAATCACTAAGCTAAAGGGAAAAGTCAAGCTGGGAACTGCTTGACTTTTCTGCCTCCCATTCTGTTCAAAGTTATCCCTCTGCTCACTGAGGTAAATACACATCTGATTGCTTCCTTTGGAAAGGCTAATCAGAAACTCAAAGAATGCAACTGTTTGTCCCTCATCTACCTGTGGTCTGCAAGCTCCTTCCCTGCTTGAAGTTGTTCCACCTTTCTGGATGGAACCAGTGTACATCTTACACATATTGATTGACGTCTTATGTCTCCCTAAAATGTATAAAACCAAGCCATGCTCTGACTACCTTGGGCACATGTGGTCAGGACCTCCTGATGCTCTGTCATGGGTGGGTGTCCTCAACCGTGGCAAAATAAACTTTCTAAATTAACTGAGACCTGTCTCAGATTTTCAAGGTTCACATTTGGGTAACCACGAAGGAATTCTGAGTGGAGATGCCCCTTACCTTTGACAAATCTCCTATTGGTGTTTGGTACCAGCATGAGCTAACTTTATGGCTCAAACCAATAGGACAATTTGCTGAGGTCTGAAAGCATCTCCTCCAGAGAATTCCTGATCTCCCCAAATTTGGTCAAGATCAAAAGTTTATTTTGCTGTACGACTCCCTGTGTGTTTTTGTTTGTTTGTTTGTTTGTTTGTTTGTTTTTTTGAGTTTTACTTGCTTCCAGCAAGGAAGGCAAGATTTCCTGCTTCCATGATGATGGAAGACAGGTAACTCCTTTAAGGGGTTTGAGCTCACTCCCAGCAGGGAAGATGAGTTCGTTTTTTTCTTGCTTCTAGAATGGTAGTGAGCAGTCTTCAGCCTGAGACCCATCCCTAGGTAAGTAGCTGAATTGGGGTTTTGTCTTGGCTAAAGTTTAACAACCAGCTGGTCTTAATTTCTCCTTACCATTAGAGTACTCAGTAATCATATAAGTTGTGCGATCATTTGTTTTGCTTAACTGCTTGTTTATTTGTTTCTGTTTTTATTGTTGTTTCAGTCTTTTTCCCATTGAGTTTGACCTACTCTGTCTGACTTGATCAAATCCAAAGGGCAGTTCCAAATTGTGGGGAATGAGGCCTCTGAAGTGGCTAAATTCCCACCCTCCCACACACACAAAGGTGGTGTGGTTGAGGGGAAAACGGCCAGCAAAAGAAAAAAAAAAAAGGCAAAGATTTTTTATTTTGACCACTAAAGGGGCTTCATTAACATAACAAGGCCACCGTTTGCTAGCCAGGCCGAACTGAAAGAGCAATGGCTGTCGCCCATGCTGCAGTTCCATAGCTAAGGTTCTGCTTTTTTTTCTACCACAACAGGCTGGGTTTGGTTCCTGAATCAAGCCTTTTCTGGTTTGATACTTCGTACTTCTGAAGTAGCAGCAATTTGTCCTAGCTGAAATATGGTAATAAGATTTTAAAAGATTTTTTTTAGAGGACCTCAATGGTTAAAAGTCAGCTTAATTAAAAGCTAACATCCAAGAAGTGTGTATGTGTCTATGTGCATGTTTGTATTTAAAACACCTTCATGTTTTTTTTTCTCTCCTAGGAACTTGTCTGTTTTATGAGCAAAAGTTTTTTTCTTCTCAGTTGACTGGATTCTGTTTTCTTCGTTTACTTCTGCTGTCTCTCCTTTCTCTTGCACCGTCTGCTGAATGAGAGACCTAAAATAGTTCATAATAGCCTGGGGTTCCTTAAAGAAAATGGAGAAGGTGCCAGGCTCCCTTTTGGGGAGAAACTTCTATTTTTCCTTATGGAATCCCTAGAGTGTAAACAGACAAATTCATTTCAGCTCTTAAACTGCTTGCGTTTGTATTGTGTTACTTGATTTTTTTGACTATTGTATTTTTGACTAGCTATTGCAACAGAAGCTACTCTTGGGTTTTCAAGGAAGACTGTAGTTTAGACATGTAAAAATGTCTTTAAAAAAATAGCTTTTTTTTAAGTGCACTGTAAAAGCATCACATGGTCTAGCCTCGTAATAATTTTCCCTTTTTGGAGACCAGGATTCAGGGTGGGCTCTGCCTAGAGCTCAGAGATCCAGTTAAAAGATAGGTAGTCTCAATGTAAATAAAATTGGTCTCCTGATACAATCCTATGGTAGATTTCTATAATTTTATGGTTGATTTGGCATCCATCCTTAATCTCCCTCAGACTTTTTCTCTCTGTACCTTGAGATGTATATTTCGCTATCTGAATTTTCGTCTAAGAGTTGTTTCCTCTTGTAGCAGGACAAGCGGCAGACAAAACTCCTCAGGCACCGAGTTACAGAAGGGAGGGGTTTATTTGGCCAGGGGCATCAGCAAGACTTCAGTCTCAAGAGCCAAGCTCTCAGAGTGAGCAATTCCTGTCCTTTTAAGGGCTCACAACTCTAAGGGGGTGCACATGAGAGGGTCGTGATTGATTGAACAAGCAGGAGGTATGTGATTGGGGGCTGCATGCACTGGCAATTAGATTGGAACAAAACAAGATAGGGATTTTCACAGTGCATTCCTATACAATGTCTGTAATCTACAGATAACAGAACCAGTTACGTCAGGGGTCGATCTTTAACTACCAGGCCCAGGGTGCGGCGCTGGGCTGTCTGCCTGTGGATTTCATTTCTGCCTTTTAGTTTTTACTTCTTCTGTCTTTGGAGGCAGAAATTGAGCATAAGACAATATGAGGGGTGGTCTCCTCCCTTATTCCCCCCTTTTGAGACTCTCACTCATTTTATTAGTGGGAGTTCTCACTTTCATTTTCACTATCCATGTCTTCTTGCAAGACAGATTGATAGCGATTTATATAGTACATTTGTGCTGAGGCATTTTGGTGAACTAAGGTAGTGATGAAGCTTTTTATCATTTGCAGAAGTACAGGTATCAAACAAGGGAGCAGTAAGCAGGTTCCCATTATTATTATAATTCCTATTATAAGAGTTTCAAATCCTCCTAGCTCTGGAAACCATTTTCCAAACATGGCCCCAGGATCAAATCCATGCCACACTTGCACAGGCACATGTGCCAGTTTTGTCATATCTCTAACTATGTCTTCCACTACTTGCCCTTGATTATCTATGTGTAGACAGCAATTACTAAGGTTAAATTTTCCACAGACCCCTCCTTCAGCTGCCAGCAAGTAGTCAAGAGCCAGTCTATTTTGATAGATAGCATTTCTCATCTGAGTTTCTTGCCGAGCCAGAATAGTCAAGGCTCTGCTGGTTTTATTAGTGATTATTTCTAAGACAGCTTGTAACCGTATGATTTGGTTGATCATGAAAGTGGGGGTCCAGTATCCCCATGAGCTATCTTGTGTCCAAGTAGCAGGCCCATAATATTGTATGATTCTCTCAGGGGGCCATTTATCATCTTTCCAATTTCCTATAGCTATGCTTCTCTTTTCATGGGAAGCATAGACAGGGAAGCCCAGGAGTTCGCCTGTTTTTATGGGCAATAGAAAGAAAGATGGTTTAATAGTGCCAATAACACAACTACCTGCCCACTGGTCAGGTAATTTGGCATAAGCTCTATGCCCACATATGCAATACAATCCAGCTGGGGCTGTCCAGTCCCGGTGGGACTCCAGGTGGGACCACATGGTTTGCAACTTTGGGAATTTGCTAAATGGATTCCTCTCTGTTTGATTTGAACTCCACCAAGTGACTGTTTTTGTGGTACCATTATACAGTTTCTGTCCCAGACAACTAAGTCGTCCTGTGGGGTGAGTGAATTCCTTCTCTAGCTATGCAATATTGTCCAATAATTGAGGCTTTTAGGACCCAGAAATTATCAGGGTGATTCTTTTAAGCTGAGAATTCATCAGGAACTGGGTCTGTAGGCACTAATTCTTGGGCTTCCCATGGCCATTGATCTCCCATTACAGTTCCTCCACATACATAATACGAAGTGACATTGAGAGACTGAGCTACATGCTCGGCTAATTTCAAAAACAAATTTCTTGTTTTTCCTGGAATTTCTGGTACTGGTACATTTAGTTCATCATAGAAAGTTTGAAACACTGGCTCAGGAGAGTGTTTGTAAACTTCTCCTCGAACCAAGATATTTACTCGAGGATCCAGTCTGGCCCCATCAATTCCTAAGGTCACACACTCCTCTTTTTTCCAGCCAGGATCAAGCGTATTAGTTATTACTAGCTCTAAGGGGTTACATTGTCCCTTAGTATGGGAAGGGCCATTTTTTCCTTTCTGAAGGTGGACTGGATCATTTTCATCATTTTTTTTTTTCTTTTTTCCAAGTGGCCTAAACGACGCAAGACCAGTATTTACATTTATTTCCACACAGTCCTAATTTATGACAGATGTACTTATTTTCTGCCATACAGCCTCTTTTCTAATTAAGAGAACCACATCTTATTCCTAACATTACTATTAATGACAGCACAGGTATCAAATTTTAAGGTGACTTGTTTGGGCATCCTTTTTTTTTTTTTTTTTTT
>NW_012108942.1:400965-402737 GCF_000951045.1 Mandrillus leucophaeus | reverse complement strand
AAAGCTCATTGCTGTTGGTTGTAATGGATGTAGTTTATCTAATCTACATTTTTATTAACTGTCACCTACTAAAATATTGACTCAAATCCTACAGCTATTTGATTTCAAGCTTTAAATTGATCTGGTATTCCTCGTGGGACTCCAATTGTGCCTAAATAGACATGAGAGTTGAAAGACCCATAAGGGGCTTCTCTCACTTTATGATGTCTAATTATTTTTTTTCCCTTCTGGTTGACGAAATGCCAGGGTGAAAGGGATAGTCAATTGGACTAAAGTACAAGTGCCACTCCAGTTATTCAGCAGAGTGTCCAGTAAAGGTCCACCACAACACCACCACACATCCGCTCAGGGATGAACAAGGGCTGACTGATTGATAAGCTCTTGAAAATTCTTAAGCTCACTGCATCCTTTCAGGTCTCCAAGGAATGCTAAGTTTCCTCCCTGCTGTGAGAGACACTAAGTGAACTTAATGTTGGGAGACGGAAGCTGGATGGCCCTTGGGGGCTGATCCGCAGGGACTTTGGGATATAGCAGAGAGAGCTTGGCATGACTTATTACTCCAGGCCGTAGAGTCCTGGAAAAGAGCTATCATGCAGCCTACACCTGGTTGACTGGAGGACCACATTAGTGGAAGGGGGACAATCTGGGCCTCTGGCCTGCCATGTGCACAAGCATAACAATTGCTTTTGTTTAATGTGCAGATAGAATATTTGATCCATTTTAACCAGGCATTTGCATCTTGGTATCCTCTCTTAATTGCTAAAGTTTGTTTTAAGTCTTTAACTTTTATGGTCCTCTAGTAAAATGATTGTATGGTTTTAGGGAAATTACAAAAACCAGTTGGGGCAGTCCATCCTTGCTCTTTAGTGGTCCACAGAACGTTGGACCAACTATGGCATGAAAGCTGTACATCGGGGGGGCAACACTCCTGATTGGCACTGGGGTCTTTATCGAAATGTCCCCGGATTAAATGGTCCTAGTTCACTAATGCCTAGTCTGAGGAGAGTCAGGAGGGACAGAAGTACTTTTCTGAAGTAGAAAGCTGTCTTTGACTTGGAAATTGACTTGGTTATATTAATAACTAGATGGTCAGCAACAGAATGAAGAAAGAAGAAAGAGTAATAGAATAGATTAAAAGAGTTAAATTTTTCTTAGCTTTAGTTTGGTAGGGTTTTCCCCTGGGACTATGGCCCACGACTCTGGAGGGGGTGCAGCTTTCTTGACTCCGGTGTGATGAGTCCATCCTTTTTTTGCTGTACGAACAGCAGTCTTGGTTAGCAGCACAAGGTAGGGTCCTTCCCAGGCTGGCTCGAGTTTTTCTTCTTTCCACCTTTCGATGAGAACGTGATCTTCAGGCTGGTGCTGGTTTACTGGAAATTCTAGGGGTGGCACATGTGCTAAAAGACTTTTAGTTTTTTTTTTTGTGTGTGAGTTTAAATGTGGGGACTTTATAGTCCTTAGTGCCTTTTTACTGAGAAATTTCCTTTAGCGCCTATTTTTATTAGTTTTTAAACCAAAGAAAGCCAAATACCATTTTACATTTAGCAATGCTTATCGTATGATTTTTTATACCAGATAAGTTAAATGTTATCTTTATATTAGGGTGTTATTAATGTTAAACCTAATTTTAATAAAACCTTGTAGACATATTTATTTAATTTTTAATGTTTGACCATAAGGTAAGATTTTGTAGACTCTTTTTAACCTTTTATAATTTTTGCTAAAGAGCAGGTTGGTGCTTTAAGAAAAACCTGTTATGCTTTTACTTTAAT
>NW_012108942.1:395101-400015 GCF_000951045.1 Mandrillus leucophaeus | reverse complement strand
TTAACTTTTAGCAAACTTTACTTTTGTTGAAAACCTTGTAAGTTTGGGATTTTAATTATCTTTTGCTATTAATAAGACCTTGTTTTGTCCAAATTAGAATTGGTATGATGGGTTTTAAAGGAACAGGGTACACCTTTTATTTTTTCTTAACTACTTGTATATCTCTCTCTTTCTTTCTCTCTTTGACTTTGTCTCTCTCTCTTTGACTTTCCTTTTGCCTCTGTCTCTTCCTCTCTCTCTCTCTGCCTCTTTTCCTCTCTGTCTCTTTCCTTTCTCTCTCTCTGCTGGTCTTTCCTTGCCTCTGCCAGCTGCTTATGCTGCTGTTCTCTCAACCACCATATGTTGTGGGCAGGGGATCTAAAACAAGCTGGTCTGGGTTCCCTGGCTTACAGGTTACCTTGTGCCATACCTTTGAAACAAGGGACCTGTCCACGCTTCCTTCTAATGGCCAACCTACCTCTAATGCTGGCCAGTCTATCTCACACAAAGTTTTAAGTTTTCCTGGTGTCATAGTACTCCATAGTCTCCCTTAAATCCTTTTGTTTTTGAAAATTTTCAACATAGTTCAACGAAATTTTCAACATAGTTCCTAGTGCGGTGGGCTTACTTTGTGCCTCACCCATGTTTCCTCTAGACAAAACACCACGCTTACACCACACACATACCACAAAGCAAAGAATGGGTAAAAAGGGCGCACACACACTTTTGTAGTTTACACCAAACCAAAATCAAAACCAAAATCAGAGTATCCAGAAATCCAAGTATCCAAAAACCAAAACCAAAGTATCAAGCAATCCAAGTCAAGTCAAAAACAAAAACCAAAGTGCCGGTACAGGCACACTGTGGGTGATCAGGCCACGCTTCCACTCAAATGAAGTAGGCAAGTTCCCAAGGCCAATCCTGTCAAGCAATTCAAACCAAGTCAAAACCAAAACCAAAGTGCCGATAAAGGCACGCCGTGGGTGATCAGGCCACGCTTCCACTCAAATGGAATGGGCAAGTTCCCAAGACTGGTCCTGTCAAGCAATTCAAACCAAATCAAAACCAAAACCAAAGTGCCAATAAAGGCACACCATTGGGTGATCAGGCCACTCTTCCACTCAAATGGAGTGGGCAAGTTTCCAAGACTAGTCTTACCAAGTTTTAGAAGTCCAGACTCCAAGTGCCCTTTCCTTCCCCGTGTTCAGCCACTGCATTGATCCTCCATGGGGGCCTGCCTCACACTGCTCTGGCGAGGCGTCCCACTGGGACAAATACCTACCTGGGAGAGCTCTCAGGATCCGCGTTGCTCGGGCTGGTCTGAGTCCCCTGCAGGGATGTTCCTCAGGGCAGGTTTAAGCCACCTAAGGAGCTGCCTCACCTTCCGCCAATTGCCTCGCTTCCGGGTCGGGGAATCAAGAAATGTAGCAGGACAAGCGGCAGACAAAACTCCTCAGACACCGAGTTACAGAAGGAAGGAGTTTATTCGGCCGGGGGCATCGGCAAGACTTCTGTCTCAAGAGCCGAGCTCTCAGAGTGAGCAATTCCTGTCCCTTTTAACGGCTCACAACTCTAAGGGGGTGCACATGAAAGGGTCGTGATTGAGCAAGCAGGGGGTACATGACTGGGGGCTGCATGCACTGGTAATTAGATTGGAACAAAGCAAGATAGGGATTTTCGCAGTGCATTCCTATACAATGTCTGTAATCTATAGATAACAGAACCAGTTACGTCAGGGGTCGATCTTTAACTACCAGGCCCAGGGTGTGGCGCCGGGCTGTCTGCCTGTGGATTTCATTTCTGCCTTTTAGGTTTTACTTCTTCTGTCTTTGGAGGCAGAAATTGAGCATAAGACAATATGAGGGGTGGTATCCTCCCTTACTTTAATATGCAGATTTAGGGCTATTTAGCTGACAACTGCCAAAGCAGTGAACCAAGTTATCAAGAACTTAAAACTCTAAGGTAGAAAAAAAAAAGTCTTTATGAATCTATAAGATGTACTTCTATTGGCATGCGTAACACGTCTATGTATTTATGTGTTGCGTACACAATTTTTCACTACTGAAAATGTACAGAGGAGCTCTAATTAATTGGCTTAAGACAATAAAAGCACTTGAATCAAATACTTTATCAGGAAAAAGGAAAAGACAAGTCAAATACTTTTTCAAGTTTATGTAACTTAAGTAAAATCTTTAATAAATAAGCTAGCTTTAAAATTATTAGAAATGTCTTAAGAATTGCCAGCAGGTTCTGGGTTACAGCCGAGGTGGAGGTGGGATGGGGTGAGGGTTGGTGGGGTGGGAGGTGGTACGAGGGTTTCGTTATTTCTTGCTGCCCGCTTCTGGCTTGGGGAAGTGGCAGGACCTTGGCAGGACCTTGGCAGGACCTTGGCAGCACCCCAAGCTGGCATGGCGCTAATGGAGGGATGCGAGACCCCAGTGGCTGGGGCCCGGCTGCAGAGCCAGGTTGGCATTTCCAGATTGGGGCTCGGGCCGCACCCTCTCTAGGACCCTCCCCTTGTACCAAGCAGATTGTCGCGGGTAGTTTGGGCCAGCTCTCCTGGCGTGGAATTTCCCGAATTCAACAAATCCTCCAAGAAATCAATCCATCCATCCATCCATCCATACGTGGCAGATTATGAAGTATGGATCATTACTTCTGGGATGTGGATATATTCAGTGAACAAGGAGCAGCTTGCAAGAGCTGGATTTTATGCTTTAGGTGAAGGTGATAAAGTAAAGTGCTTTCACTGTTGGGGGGTGGCGGTAACTGATTGGAAGCCCAGGGAAGACCCCTGGGAACAACATGCTAAATGGCATCCAGGGTGTAAATATCTGCTAGAACAGAAGACATGAGAATATATAAACAATATTCATTTATCCTATTCACTTGAGGAGTGTCTGGTAAGAACTGTTGAAAAAACACCATCGCTAACTAGAAAAATTGATACCATCTTCCATAATCCTATGGTATGAGAAGCTATATGAATGGGGTTCAGTTTCAAGGACATTAAGAAAATAATGGAGGAAAAAATTCAGACATCTGGGAGCAACTATAAATCACTTGAGTTTCTGGTTGCAGATCCAGTGAAGGCTCAGAAAGATAGTACACAAGACGAATGAAGTCAGACTTCATTGCAGAAAGAGATTAGTACTGAAGAGCAGCTAAGGCGCCTGCAAGAGGAGAAGCTTTGCAAAATCTGTATGGATAGAAATATTCCTGTCGTTTTTATTCCTTGTGGACATCCAGTCACTCGTAAACAATGTGCTGAAGCGGTTGACAAATGTCCCATGTGGTACGCCGTCATTACGTTCAAGCAAAAAAATTTTATGTCTTAATCTAATGCTATAGTAGGCATGTTATGTTCTTATTACCCTGATTAAATGTGTGATGTGAACTGACTTTAAGTAATCAGGATTGAATTCCATTAGCATTTGCTACCAAGTAGGAAAAAAAATGTAAATGGCAGTGTTTTAGTTGGCAATATAATCTTTGAATTTCTGGATTTTTCAGTTATTAGCTGTCTTATTGACTCAATTGTTTTTACTGTTATTTAATTGAAACCCTAGACTAAGAAGCATCATATTATAACTGATCACAATGTGTATTCACAGTACATTGACTTAATTTCTAAGTGTAAGTGAATTAATCATCTGAATTTTTTATTCTTTTCAGATAGGCTTAATGAATAGAACATTCTGTATATAAATGTGGAGATTAGAGTTAATCTTTCCAATCACATAATTCGTTTTGTGTGAAAAAGGAATAAATTGTTCCATGCTAGTGGAAAGATAGAGATTATTTTTAGAGGTTTGTTGGTGTTGTGTTTTGGGATTCTGCCCGTTTTCTTTTAAAATTGTAAATATGTACTTGTGTGAATGATTTTTAAAGTGATTTTGCCATTTTTGGAAGGGCATTTAATGATAGAATATCATTGAGCCAACATGCACTGACATACAAAGATGTCAAAGATATATTAAGTGTAAAATGCAAGCAGGAAAATACTATGTACAGTCTGAGCCAAATCAAAGCATGTATGTTTTTTATATGTGTAGAACAAAAGGTTTGGAAAGATATGCACCAAATTGTTAAATGTGGTTTCATTTGAGGGGGGTGGGGGAATGGGCCCCAGAGGGGCTTTTGTAGGGGCCTTTCACTTTGTATTTTTTTCATTTTGTTTGAATTTTTTTTTTTTTCTTTTTAAATGGAGTTTCACTCTTGTCACCTAGGCTGGAGTGTAGTTTTATGAACTCGGCTCACTGCAACCTCTGCCTTCCAGGTTCAAGTGATTCTCCTGCCTCAGCCTCCCATGCCTCCTGTGTAGCTGGGACTACAGGCACCTGTCACCATGCCTGGCCAATTTTTGTATTTTCAGTAGAGATGGGGTTTCACCATGTTGACCAGATTAGTCTGTAATTCCTGACCTCCCAAAGTGCTGGGATTTCAGGCGTGAGCCACTGCACCCGGCCCCGTTTGAATTTTTTAGAAGTATGTATTACTTTTGTAATCAGAATTATTAGAAAGCATTTTACTGATTTAAAAGCTTAGACAAGTTCAAATGCCTGCAAAACTACTGAACACTCAGCTTTAGTTTTTCTAATCCAAGAAGGCCGAGCAGTTGACCTTTTTGGTGCCAATGTGAAATTTAAAAGATTTTATGTTTTTCCTGCGTTGTGGATGAAAAATATTTCTGAGTGGTGGTTTTTTGACAGGTAGACCATGTCTTCTTGTCTTGTTTCAAAATAAGTATTTCTGATTTTGTAAAATGAAATATACAGTATGTCACAGATCTTCCAATTAATTAGTAAGGGTTCATCCTTAATCTTTGCTAGTTTAAGCTTGCCTAAGTCACTTTACTAAAAGATCTTTGTTAATCCAGTAGTTTAAACATCTGTCAGCTTATGTAGGTAAAAGTAGAAGCATGTTTGTACACTG
>NW_012108942.1:392800-394591 GCF_000951045.1 Mandrillus leucophaeus | reverse complement strand
GGATTACAGGTGTGAGCCACTGCGCCTGGCCAGTTTTTAAAGTATATTTTTAAAAACACTTGAATAAGAGTCAGTAGGGTGTAAACTAGAAGTTTAAAAATGCTTCATAGAATGCCCAGGGTTTACACTACATGATTCTCACAACAAACCTATTGTAAAGGTGAGTAAGGCATATTACTGCAGAGAAAACTTTGGGAGAAAAACTGTAAAAAATTATATTTTTGCTGTTATTTTCTAAGAGAAAGAGTATTGTTATATTCTCCTAACCTCTGTTGATTACTACTTTAAGTGATGTTGATTTAAAATATTGCAAATTTAAGTAAGAGTTTTAAAAATTAAGTAATGACTGCCCTGAAAAAAAAAATTGCCAGCATACATTTTTGTTTGGATTTATTAATCAAGCAATTTTATACTTATCCCTGTCAAATACCATAAGATGTCAAAATTTGGCATAGGGGTTACAAAACTATAAACCCAGCCCAAAACAGAATGATCTTTGCTTGTTTAATCTTTAATAAATAAGACATTAATATTGGTTTAATGAAAATAGCTACATCTTGCATTATGTAGTAAAATTACCATAACTTCTAACCTTATGGCTTTACGCAGTCTAGTCCAAAGGCAGGAAGGAGGTTTGTTTTGGAAAAGGACTGTTATAATCTTTGTTTCAAAGCTAAACTATAACTAAGTTCCCCCCAAAGTTAGTTCAGCCTATGCCCAGGAATGAACAAGGACAGTTTGGAGGCTAGAAGCAAGATGGAGTCAGCTAGCTCAGATCTTTTTTGCTGTCTCAGTTATGGCAGTTTCATAACTTTAAATGATGGCTATTACAGTTTTCATAAATAATCTAGGTAAAGAGTTAAAATAAAATAATTAGGTAAATGTAATGGGATAAATATTTGTGGACAAACTCGTCATAATTGAGAATATAAAGTTAAATTAAATAATAAGTATTTCATTATTCGGGTATTTTCCAAGAAAAACATATTGTATGAAACCATTCTTTCTAAAAAAAAAAGTGTCCTTTTAAAAAGGTGAATAATTTTTATCTAATTCAAAATGTATTGAAAAGTTATGTATAAAACAAGGTAAAAGGAATGAGGAAATAAGGGAAATATAAAGAAAATTATAGAAATAAAGTGGTATTTTTTGGTAAGAAAGCTTAAAGAGAAATAATTTTAGGAAAGAAAGAATCTTGTATGATAAATTTTGTCCTAGAATAAAGTGACTGGATAAGAAAGGGATGTTCAAAGCTATTTATGACAAACCCACAGCCAATATCATACTGAATGAGCAAAAGCTGAAAGCACTCCCCTTGAGAACTGGCACAAGACAAGGATGTCCTCTCTCACCACTCCTATTCAACATAGTATTGGAAGTTCTGGCCAGGGCAATCAGGCAAGAGAAAGAAATAAAGGGTATTCAAATAGGAAGAGAGGAAGTCAAATTGTCTCTGCAGATGCATGATTGTGTATTTAGAAAACCCTATCATCTCAGTGCCAAAACTCCTTAAGCTGATAAGCAACTTCAGCAAAGTCTCAGGGTACAAAATCAATGTGCAAAAATTACAGGCATTCCTATACACCAATAATAGACAAACAGAGAGCCAAATCACGAGTGAACTCCCATTCACAATTGCTACAAAGAGAATAAAATACCTAGGAATGCAACTTACAACAGATGTGAAAGACCTCTTCAAGGAGAACTGCAAACCACTGCTCAAAGAAATAAGAGAGGAAATAAACAAATGGAAAAACATTCCATGCTCATGGATAGGAAGAATCAATATTG
>NW_012108942.1:380509-391325 GCF_000951045.1 Mandrillus leucophaeus | reverse complement strand
CAGGGACATGGATGAAGCTGGAAGCCATCATTCTCAGCAAACTAACACAGGAACAGAAAACCAAACACCACATGTTCTCACTCGTAAGTGGGAGTTGAACAATGAGAACATATGGACTTGGGGAGGGAAATGTCACACACCAGGGCCTGTCAAGGGGTGAAGGGCAAGGGGAGGGATAGCATTAGGAAAAATATCTAATATAGATGACAGGTTAATGTGTGCAGCAAACCACCATGGCACATGTACACCTGTGTAATAAACCTGCACATTCTTCACATGTATCCCAGAACATAAAGTATAATTAAATAAAAAAAAAGAAAAAAAATAAAAAGAAAAGAAAGAAAGGGATGTTCAGGACAAACCAGAAAGTCCAAGCATGTTATGAATAGTCTGTGTAAGTCACAATAAGTGGATTTATTTTAAAAAACTTTTACATGATCAAGTTCTCTATAATTAAAGGGAAATTATAATGGTCTTTCTAGAGATTGGGTTTGGTGTTAAAAAACTACTTATACACTAAAAAATTGGTTAGAATGATGAAATTTTCTTAAGGGGTAGATTCACTCTTAGTAAATTATAGGAGACCTAAGAAGTTTTTTTAACCCAAAGCTCAGTTTTCATTGCATCTTGCTGCTTTTGGTTTTCTCTCCCCTCTAAAAGGGTGGGAAATAATAATGCCCTCCTTCAACTTCCTTCAGCTCATATACGTTTTTTTCCCCTCAGATTCTGTTTGTTGTGTCCTGATGCTAACAATGTTTTCTTAAAGGTCTAAGGGAAGTATTTTCTTCCAACATAATATTCTGTGCATTGCAGAAGGTCTTTTCTTTTGCCTTTTGGTAACTGGCTTAACAGATTTTATGTTTTATTGAAATAATTTCTATGCCATTATTATTAAGTTTTGGTTTGCTTAGAAAACACTGAAATTAATAAATTTTTAAAAAATTATGATTATTACATTCATGTATCTTTATGTATGTGCTTTTAAATTCCTTGTGACATTGAGTTATAAGACTTGACTCCTGGGTCTTAAAAGGACCAGTCCTGCTAAATCTTAAACACTGACAGCAATTAAAGGCTCATCTTCAGGACTGGTAGAAGACGCCAATCAAAATAAACTGCATTCTTGAAACACAGAGCCAGAAATTAAAGCTATTCAAGTCAAGCCCAGGGACTATAGTGGAAGAGGTGGGTGTGTGAGATTGTAAGGGCCAATTTTGAGAGATAAAATAAGTTCAATTTCTCTATAAATTAATCATAATCATTAATGTCAAAGGCACACTGATGCAAGATCAGCATATGGACCCCTGTATCAGATTAACAAGGTTTTCTTGAAGCATTAACCTACTCCTTAATAAAGGTTATAGAGGTTATAAAAGGCTTCTGAAAGTTATAGCTATGGTCAAGATAAAAATTTCATAGATTGTTAATACAATTTTGAAAAACAAATTTAATTGGCTTCAGCTGTTTTTTTTAGGGCTTATTATTTGGAAAATTAAGTCTCCTCTCTGAAAGAATGAAGGCTTTCACTTTTTTTTTTTTGAAAATCCTTTAGTTATCACTTTGATCAAATGAATGACTTATTTTACAATGACCTTTCAACAAGTGTTTTAAACCTTTGATATTTGACAAACTTTCCAAAGTGAAATTATAAATTATGTCTTTTTCTGACCTAATGAATCCTTTAAGATACGAGGTTCCCTAAAGTCCAAAAAAGAAAAAAAAAAACATAATGTGGCTTATTTGCTATAAAGATTTTACAGGAACCATTGTCAAATATGAAATAGTGTTTGGTTTTGTTTGGGCTGTATTTGTATAAATATGTTATTGGTGTGTGTTCTAACATTATGGGAACCTCCTATAATTCTGATATGACTTGGTGTACATTATCAGTAATAATTATAATTGTTATGGTAAATTATTGTGTGCCATGGAGGTAACAAATTTCCTCGTCAAGTGTGTCTTTGATGATAGTTGCCCTAAAACTTTTTGTCATCCTTGGACAATTGTTGTTTTGCTTTGATCCTCTTTAGAAAAGGTGGTTTTATAATCAGCTATAAAACTCTTAATGGGTGCTCTTGAATGCAGGCTTCTGATAACTTTGGAAACTGTGACATCAGAATAGAGGAAAAACTTTCAGGATTCATGGAGTGCTGAAATATTCATGAATATCAAGCAGAACAGGAAGTAACTTCATGGATGGAACTAACAGAATGCTGAAGTAATCTTTTTGACCTTTTTTCTTAAAATGTTGATGATCTCTTGTTTTGTTTTTCAGAGTCAAGGAAATTTTTCTTTTGAGCTATTGACAGCTTTCAACAATTAAGTATACTCCTGTGAACACAATTTGGAGCATATTTGTTTCTCTCAATCTGATTTCTCTAGAATTTGGAAACAATTTGTGGGTATTCTTAACTTATGGCAATATAGTTATTTACATAAGTACAATAAGAATCTGTTTTCATTTGTAACAGAACACAGTTGGGCAAACTGGTTATTTTACCAAGGCTTTGACTGGAATGCTGTCTTTACTTTAAGGAATCAAGCTTGACTTACGGAGCCAATAAAAGCCCCTTGGGAAAACTAGCTTCCTACCTTGTCTACCCAGTCCCTGTACAGGGTTCCTGATCTGTGGTAGTTAAAGAATGTCACTCTGACAGGCCCAGGAGTCCAAAGTTTATCCTGGAACCTCAAGAGGAGAGGAATTCAGCCAACTCATAGGCATTTTGATAGTACAAATCCATGGCTGGGCTCAGATTTACAAAAGTCTTACCTGAGATTCCTTCTATAGAAAAAGTTACATCAAAGCCAATTTAAAAGTCCATGAAAAATGTTTATTCTTGCTGCACTGTATACAAATAAACAGGTCAAGTATAATACAGCAAATCAGTCTTATCATGATTTGTCTAGTAAAAATGGGAAACTGGGGAGAGAAAAAATGTATTTCAAAAAACTGTAGTACACTTGTTGGTAGATTCTAGTCTTGCCTAATGTTTTTCAATTTTTATTATTTTTTACAGTTTGGACTGAATTCTAATTTTTCTTGGCTGTAAGTATTCAAAATAATGTTTTCAATTTTTTTTTCTTCTTTTCCACCTCCACTTTTCCTAATTTGGAGTCACTGAAAACTAAGCTGTGCTTTTGTAAAGCCCTGCAAACTGAAGCTAGACAACTTAATCTTCAGAAGAAAATAATGGCAACCTATTTACATACGTAAGCACTTTCATATCTGCCTACTGATACATAGACTTCAGAGGAAAGTGGCCTATGTCAATTTTACAGATTGTTCTTTTGTTTGTTGTTGTTTTTCTCCCTTCTTTCCCCTATTTTCTCTTCATAGGACATGAAACTTCACAACCTGCTGAAAATGAACTTTCCTAATAACTCAGAACCTACCCGTCTAGGAATAAACCATCCTAGCCTTGAGCAATCAATGACCAGAGACTTATTTTCTTCTAAAATGCTTTCTCTAAAATATTTTAAAAAAGAAAAGGGGGGAAATGTGAAATGAAAATAAAAATTCTTGGGGCCTCCAAATCACTAAGCTGGGAAAGTCAAGCTTGGAACTTCTTAGGGTAAATCTGCCTTTCTATTCAAAGTCGTCCCTCTGTTCACTGAGATAAATGCACATCTGATTGCCTCCTTTGGAAAGGCTAATCAGAAACTCAAAAGAATGCAACTGTTTGTCTCTCACCTACCTGTGACCTGGAAGCCCCCTCCCTGCTTCAAGTTGTCCTGCCTTTCTAGGCAGAACCAGTCTACGTCTTACATATATTGATTGATGACTCATGTCTCCTTAAAATATATAAAACCAAGCTGTGCTCTGACCACATTGGGTACATATGGTCAGGACCTCCTGATACTCTGTCATGGGTGGGTGTCCTCAACCTTGGCAAAATAAACTTTCTCAATTAACTGAGACCTGCCTGGGTCAGATTTTTGGGGTTTACAGCAACAATTTCAAAAACTCACCACTGACCTAAAATCTTGACCGCACACTATTCCTCACACTCAGCCATGAAAATAGACACCATCCTATGAGCTCCCTTGGCCATGTCCTGCCACACGTCCAACATGTGTCCCCATCCACCATCTGTTGTCTTATTGCTGCATCCTACCTAGGCTCTGATGTCTGGACCCATTGTTGTATAATTATGAATTTGGGGCTGGGCATGGTAGATGTGGCTCACTCCTGTAATCTCAGCATTTTGGGAGGCTGTATTAGTCAGGATTCTCAACAGGGATAGAACCAATAGGATATATTGGTTGTACATATATATGTCCTATTGATTCTATCCAATATATGTATATATCCTATTGGTTCTATCCCTCTTGAGAATCCTAATATATATACATATATACACACACATAGATATACACATATATATACTAATACATATCTATACATATACACACACACACACACACACACACATATATGAGTTTATTAAGGAATATTGACTCACATGATCACAAGGTAAAGTCCCACAAGAGGCTGCAAGCTGAGGAGCAAGGAAGCCAGTCTGAGTCCCAAAACCTCAAAAGTAGGAAAGCCAACAGTGCAGTCTTCAATCTATGGTTGAAGGTCCAAGAGTCCAAAAGCTGAAGAACTGGAGTCTGATGTTTGAGGGCAGGAAGCATCCAGCATGAGAGAAAGATGTAGGCTGGAAGACTAAGCCAGTCTAATGTTTCCATGTTCTTCTGCCTCCTTTTATTCTGACTTCACTGGCAGCTGATTAGATTGTGCTCACCTGGATTGAGGGTGGGTCTTTCCCAGTCCACTGACTCAAATATTAATCTCCTTGGGTGACACCCTCACAGACACACCCAAAAACAATACTTTGTATCCTTCAATCCACTCAAGTTGACACTCAATATTAACCATCACAGAGGCCAAGGCAGAATGATTGCTTGAACCCAGAAGTTTGAGACCAACTTTGGCAACACAGGGCGATCCCATCCCTACCAAAAAAAAAAAAAAAAAAAAAGTGTAAAAATCAGGATAATTCCATTATGTGTGGTCCCAGATACTTGGAAGGTTGAGGTGGAAGGGTCACATGAGCCTGGGAAGTTGAAAGCTGCATTGAGCTGTGATCTGTTGCTGCACTCCAGCCTGGGCAACATAGCAAGACCCTGTCTCCAAAAAAAAAAGAAAATAATTTGTCTGATCTATGTTCCAGGTTCCTGACATGGAGCTTCTAAAACTGTTGCAATTTTCTGAGTAATGGAAGTGGCTTTGTTATGTTAATGAGCTAACTCACGGCAGGGCCTGCAAATAGCTTCAGGATGGGGTCTGGTCCCTGAAAAGACCAAGCAGGTAATTAGAGTTGGGGCTTTGAGCCACATGATATTAGCCAACCCTCCAGACCTCTAGGGAGGAGAGGGACCCTGGAGATTGAGTTCAAGTACATGGCCAATGATTTAATTAATCATACCTATGTAATGAATCCCCCCCAAAATCTCTGGACATTGGAACTCAGAGGAATTTCCTGGTTGGTGAGCCCTTGATGTGCTGGGAGGGTGGTGCATCCTGATTCCTTGAAGGGAGGACACAGAAGCTCTGTGTTTTTTACTGGTCCTCTCTGTGCCTCCTCATTTGGCCTGGTCCTTCTGATCTGTATCCTATATAATAAAATTGTAATAATAATGATAGCATTTTCCTGAGTTCTGAGTTGTTATACCCAGTTATTGAATCTGAGAGGACTGTGGGAATTTTTGAGCTTATGACAGTCATTCAAAAAATGTGAGTGGCTTGGGGACCCCTGAAGTGTGCCTGGCATCTGAAGTAGGAGCAGTCTTGTTGGGGACCATGCTCTTTAACTTGGAGAGTCTACACTAACTCTGGGTGGTTAGTGCTGGAATTGAATTGCAATACATCTGGCTGGGGTTTAAACAGAAAGCCTGTGTTCTCAGGGACCTTGCTTTTTTGTGCTCTGTCTCTGTCTCTCTCTCTGTCCCTGTCTCTATCTCTGTCTGTCTCTCCTTTACCTTTGTACTCTACTTGTTTCTCCTCACCAGACCCACTCAAGTCTTGCTTATCTACAGCAAAACAAAATGGTGAAGGCAGTACCTCCTTCACTAGTGTTCTCCTCACCTTCTGCTTTATTTCTCTTGAAAGAGTACCTTCACTTCCTTCTCCTCCCACTCATCAGCTTCTTCCTGCTACTTAACCAAAACTTTCATAAAAGTTATTCTTATTCCCATAGTCAATGAATAATTCTCAGCTTAAAAAAAATCCATGACTTTCTCTGCAGCATTTCATACTATTTGACAATTTTCTGTCCTTCTTGAACTACAACCCCCTTCCACCCCAGTTTCTGTAATACTGCACTGGGATTCCTTTGTCTATTCCTCTCTCAGTCTCCTGTACAATCTTCTTTTGTCTGCCCCTTCCAAACTGCATGTATTGTCCATTCTCCACCCTCCTCCTCGATTCCTAGTCCATGAATGTCTTACCATCCACCCAGATACCTGGGCGTGTCACCTTGAGTCTGTCTTCTCACTCACCAGTCTAACCCCACATCTGATCACTCATCATATTTGATTCCTTCTGCCTCCCACATGCCTTGTGTCTCTGTGCATTTATATCCTCTGCCTCTGTGATTGTCACAGTCCACACAAAAACAGCTTAGCTCCTCAACAGTCTCTCTGCTTCAAGTTGTGTGACCCTCCCACGTGTTCTTCATCTCACAGCCAGGGTGATATTTCCAAAACAGATGCAATCATGTAGATAGAGCCCAAGCCCTGGCCCATGGCAGGTGCCAGTGACCTTTTATTGCATGCATGAATGAATGTTATGTCCCTGCTTAAAACCCCCAATAGTCTCCCATGGCTCTTTGCATCCAAGCTCTTTGACACAATTTCAGGTTCTCCTGACTTGGCTGTTGCATGTTGCTTTCACTGGCCTTGAATATGTCATGCTTATCCTTCCTCTACCTGGAACACCCTCCCTCCCTTCAGCTGGGTAAGTGGAACTTATCTCTTAGATGTCAGCTTTCATAGGCTTTTTCCTGCCCCACCTGCTATATGGTTATAGGTCACTTCCTGCTCCACCTATTGTATATTGATTACATTTTATTGCAATTGTTTGTAGTACGGATTTACACACCCACCATCAGTATCTCAGTTGCCACATCAGTGCACACTTCTGGTAACACTTGGTGAGGTCAGACTTGTAAAGTGTTGACACACTATTTGGTATAAAATGGTATCTTATTGTGGCTTAATTTTCACGTCTATAACTTTTAATGAGGTTGAGCATTTAAAAAATGTTTCCTAGCCATTTGTATTTACTCTGAAAAAATCTAGGTTAGAAAACTGAGAGAAAGTATTTATTCTTTTATGAAATGTACATATTTTTTCCTGCTGGGTTTTTTTCTTATTTATTTGTATGAGTTTTTGTTTTTGTTTTTGTTTTTTTGACAGTCTTACTCTGTCACTGAGGCTTACAGTGACATGATCTCAGCTCACTGCAACTTCTGTTTTCTGGGCTCAAGTGATTCTCCTGCCTCAGCTTTCTGAGTAGCTGGGATTACAGGCACCTGCCACCATGCTTGGCTAATTTTTGTATTTTTAGAAGAGATGGGGTTTTGCCATGTTGGCCAGGCTGGTCTCGAACTCCTGACCTTATGTGATCTGCTCGCCTTCCAAAGTGCTGGGATTCCAGCGTGAGCTGCTGCACCTGGCCAGGAGTTCTTTATATATTCTGAAAACTAATCCTTTGTGAGACATAAGTGTTGTAAATATTGTATCCCAGTTTGTGGCATGTATTTTTAATTTTTAATGGTGTCTCTCAATGAAAAATCTTAACGTTTAAATGAGGTCAAATTGATCAGGTTTTTATTTATGGTTTATTCCTTTGGTGTCATGTGTAAGGAATGTTGTTCCTTCCTGTCCCAAAGCTGCAAAGATTTCTTGTGTATTTTGTCCTAAAAGTTTTAAAGTTTTGCTTTTCCTATCTGTGCACATTTCACATTTGCTACATCTCACTGACTGCTTCCTCTGCTGCAGAGCAAGCTCCATGAGAGTAGGAGGCATGGGTCCCCAGAGCCCCATGTCGTGACTGGGACCTGGCAGGGGACCAGTGAGTAGCTCCTGACTGACTGACTCAATGAATGAGTGATTGGATGATTGAACAAAGTGGTATTGGAGTTCAGAGGGAGCAAGAGATGCCTAAGAAGAGATGAAGAAGGAGATGGTATAGGGTAGTGGTTCTCAAGTCTGGGTCCACAGTGGACTCACCTGGGGACTCTTAAAATTGACTGTGGAGGATCCCAATCCAAGAGGTTCTGCATGACTGGTCTAAGACGTGGTCTGGGCACCAGGCGATCCCAGTGTGCAGCCAGTGCTGAGGCCACTGGATTTGGTGGTAAATGAGGTAGCGATCAAGGGCACAGACATTGGTGCCAACAGGCTTGGGCTTGAATTTCAGCTTTGTCACTGACTTGCTGTGTCCTCCTGCACTTGTTGAGCCTGTTTTCTCACCCGAGAGTAGGGTGTGATAACACCTACCTGCTGTGGTTGTTGTGAGAGTTAGAGGAGATAAGCATGTTCCTGGAATGAAGTGTGTTCTTAATCCATCATAGGCTTTTTGTTTGTTTGTTTGTTTGTTTGTTTGTTTTTTCGTTTTCAAGAATGAGTTTGAGCCAGACTTTGACAGCTGGGTGGGAAGTGAACATGTGGTGATTGGGAGAGAAGGGCAGTTTATGTGAAGGGAATGTAATAATTAAAGAGAGTGGGCGTGGGAAGACATGCTGGGGAGAGTGAGCAGGCCGGTTAGCCTTGGTAGAGGGTGCAAGAGAGCAGTGGGGAATCTGCCAGGGAGACAGGTGGGCGACCAGGGTGCCAAGGGTGTGGCTTTTCCCGGGTTCCCATGGACACAGCCATCCTCCCAGATGCCCAGCCCAGCTGTGAGTGAGCAAGAGTTCCAGATTGTCTCTCTCACTCTGTCTTTTTCTCTCATTCCAGAAACAAAGCAGTGACTGGTACTTAAGAGGAGGCTCAGGTCAAGTTGGGAGTGAAGTTCAGGGGAGCAGAAGCAAGAATGGAGGCCCCACCCATGCTGGAAGATGATGAGGGTTTTGGTTCAGGGAGGAGGAATACTGGGGGATCTAAAGGGGCCTGGGAGTGGGGCAGGACCCTGCCTTAGGACAGGTAGAAATATTTTCTATAAAAAAAGGGGTGGAGGGGCTGGGCATGGTGGCTCACACCTGTAATCCTAGCACTTTGGGGGGCTGAGACACGTGGATCACAAGGTCAGGAGATCGGGAACGTCCTGGCTAACATGGTGAAACCCCGTCTCTACTAAAAATACAAAAAAAAAAAAAAAAAATTTAGCCCGGCGTGGTGGCGGGCACCTGTAGTCCAGCTACTAGGGAGGCTGAGGCAGGAGAATGGCGTGAATCTGGGAGGCGGAGCTTGCAGTGAGCCGAGATGGCACAACTGCACTCCAGCCTGTGTGATAGAGCGAGACTCTGTCTCAAAACAAACAAACAAACAAAAAGTGGGGTGGAGGTTGATGGTAGGACCAGGCATCTTTAGTTGACTCCGCGGAGTGCCAAGTCCTTGAAATGGTCTTTAAAAGCCAAGGAGTGGGGTTTGAATCTGGTGCTCAAGCTCATAGGTTATTAACATAATGACACTTGGAAAGTATTTGGGAGAGCTCAAGTGAGTGGCCCGGAAGTTCCGTGTTGGTGCGGGCAGCGGCTTAGGATGTACTGCTCCAGACTCATATCTTTGATTGCACACCTGACACTTAATGTGGCTGTCCTGTAAGCACCTTCAACTTAACATGTCCTACACAGAACTCTTGATATTCCCGTTCCTCCCCCAGTCCCTCGGTTCTTACCAAATGTTCTTCCAGTTACCCAAATGCTTAAATAAAACAAATCTAAGTCCTTTTCTTGGATTCTGCCTGTTCCCTCACCTTCCCACCTATCCATGAGTGTTCTGTGGGCCCTGCCTCTGAAATAAATCCTGCCTTTGTCTCCCAGTTCACTCCAGCTGCCCATCCTGGGGCTGTACCCTCCTCCTTCCAAGCCCTCTCCCTTTCCTTCCTGGTGCTGCCTGTCATGTCAAACATATGCATTAGTGACACCAGGACATTTGAAATGCAACCAAAACAATTGGGCGCAGTTATGCCTATCAGGTTTTCTTCCTTAAACATTTTATGTTTATGTTTGAAAGCATGCCACGTTTCTTCACTTGCCTACTGACAGATTTATTAGTTGGCAACATCCGCTGATAGCATCAGTACTAAGTTAATTGTTTTTGCACACCTAGCTTTAATTATTCTCATTATCATTTTTGGAGTTATTCTTTGTAAAGGGTAACTGAGTTTTCCAAAACAAACAGAAATTTGGGGTGTGCCCATGGAGCGTGACTCATGAAATCAGATTCTTAGAAGGACCTCAGCAAGTCTCTGGGTTGCTGTTAATGAGCCTGGCTGGCTGCCAGGGGTGTGTCTGCCCTTGGTGGGAACACCACTGTTCAAATGCTTGCCTGCGGCATTACCTGCGTAGGTAGTGCTTGTTTCTACTGAACTGTCAGGGATCCAATTCTTTGTGGTCTAAGTAACAATACTCAGATTCACAAGGAATTGATTAATAAGCCAGAATGCCAGTGTATTACATTTTTGATGAAGACCATATTTACAGTAATTGTATCTGCTCAAGCTAAAATTAGGATTAGAGTTCTGACAAATACATATGTGAGAACTATGAGGTTAAATACTTGAAATTTGGACTTTTCTGGAAAATCTGAATGTGATTGCCATTCACATACCTTTCTGGGGATGGTGATTCTTGTACTCTTATTTTAA
>NW_012108942.1:365069-380004 GCF_000951045.1 Mandrillus leucophaeus | reverse complement strand
TGCTTTATTGCTGGTTTTCTATCTAAAACTGAGATTGGGTCCCATCATCCCCTGGCCCCCATTGGTTAATGGTTCCTCCCTTGTCTATTGCATAAAATCCAGATGACTGCTTTTGGCAGCATGGTTGAGTGTAGACACTGTAGGGTCTTCCTGACTCAAAACGAATAAGGCTTCGGTAAAACACATTTTGAAATACGTTTCTGGATGAATAGCAAGGAAAGGAGATCTCCTAAATTCCTTTTTCTGTCCCCCTCTCCCTACCTACTCCAAGTGGGCTTCAGCAGGAGAGGTGGTGAGCAGCAGGTAAACACACATCAAAGCCAGTCTTCCTCTCTGAGGGAAAACACTTATATCAGCATTACAATCAATGGGCCTCTTTAATTATGTACCAGTGATAAGAGGGGGTGCTGAACCCAGGGGCCTGCCTCAATCTGGGGCCTTTGAAGCATATTAAAGTGGTTTCAGGTTGTTGGCATTTCCTTGCCTTTCCACCCGAAGCAGACACAAATCCTCTCTGGAGGCAAGTTCTCCCATTTAGCCATAGAGTACAACTCCCACAGACTAAGATCAACCATGTGCAAGCTCACAGTCAAAGGTCACCAAACACACAGAGCAACAATCAAATTCATGAGTGACATGAATGAGAGTAAACAGAAACAATCACCACCAGTTGGGGCGCTCTAAGGCTTCAGCTGTTAGAATTACTGAATATGGAATAAAACTGCCACAATAGCAAACATGCATCTAGTACTTACTGTGTGCTAGGTTCTAAGAATTTTGCACATTGTGCCAGATACCGACTCAGCTCCACACTCGCCCTCCTACTGTGCCCTCTTTATTTGCACCAGATTAAAAGGTGGAAAGGAAGAGGCAGCTATTCTGTTCTTGGCAGTGCCTCTGGCAGCACATGCAAAATGGGCAGTAGCAGTGGCAGTCATAGTTAAGTGGCCTTCTCACAGTGTGGAGTTAAAGGCATGGGACTGAGATGAGCAGGGTTCCCAAAGGGACAGTGGCCAGTAGATGACCAGGGGCTACTGGAGTGGCTGCATGGCTCTGTGGAAGCTCAGAGGAGCCTTGGCTCCTGCAGGTGCAGTAGCAGCTTTCTGTAGTTCTTGATCTCTGGGTCACACGATCTTCCCCTTTTTTGCTCCTCCACTTCTAATTTTGTAATTGACTTCCCTGTGTATGTTTCACTCTCTGATAGAAAGAGCCAGACTGGGTTCTGTTTCCTGAAAAGACATTGTCTGGTAAGAACACAGGAACTCATTTAATCTTATATCTCTATGAAGGAGGTACAATAATTATTCCTATTTTACAGATGAGGAAACAGAGGAGCAGCGAAATAAAGTCAATTGCCTAAAGTTGCACATTTAGTCAAGGGAGGGGTTGATACAACATATAATCATGTAGAAAACATCTAAGGAAATGAAAGGCGTAATTTAAAAATAAAACTAGGCAGGTTTAAAAAAATGAAGTAATCTATAAATAAAAAATATAATTGTTGAAATACATATGTTAGTGAATGGGTTAAATAGCTGTGAAATGATTAATGAACCAGAAGGTAGTTCTGAATAAATTAATCAGAATTCAGCATAGATAGAAAAAGTAAATGGGAATTTACAAAAGTACACAGGAGTTATAAAAGAGAGGTTAAACGATAGGGAGGGTAGAATGAGAATTAACATTGGTCTAACTGGAATTTTGAAAGAAGAGAATAGAGAGAACGAACAAGGCAATATTTAAAGAGATGGCTGAGAAGTTTTCAGAACCAGTGCTAACTATGACTTTACCAATAGAGAAAACAGTGTACACTGGGGAGGATAAATAAATATACTACGAACAAATTGTAACAATAATACTAAACAAAGACAAAGAGAAGATCTTAAAATCAGCAAAAAAAAAAAAATTGATTAAAAAAAAAAAGACTTCTTAGAAATAAATGACAATGGCAGACTACTCAACAACAACAGTGGAAACCCAATTCAGTGAAACGGTATTTTCAAAATGAGTATTTAATCTATCTTTGAAGAATAAGGGTGAAAAGGGTGAAAATTTCTGCCTTATACAAAATATCAACATTAACAAAAAGGAACAAAGGTAATATAAAAATGTTTTCAAATAAACAAAACTGAGAGAGTTTACCACCAACAAGCATTCATTAAATGGACTTTTAAATGCAATTTTTAGGAAGAAGGAAAAGAATCTCTAAGGAAGGTCTGAGATGCAAAAAGGAATTATGAACAAAGAAATTGTTAAAATTATAGGTGAATTAAAAAAAAACTGCCTGCATAAATGATAATAATGACAATGATGCTATTAATAATGAGTTGATGAGGATAAAGAAAAGGACAGAATTAAAATACTAGAAAACTAAAACGTGGAAAGGATTCAGGAATTACTTGAAGGTTAATGTTCTAGGGTCCTTCTATCCTTCTAGAGGGGAGTCAATATATTAATTTTTGACTGTTACTTACCCAGTGAAAAACTTTAAGGATAACCATAAAAAAATAGAACTAGAGAATATAACTTCTGAAACAGTCAAGGGAAAAATATGGAATAAGAAAACGGCCAAAAAACATCTCAATCAAAAAACAAAACAAAACAAAACAAAAAACAAAAAACAAAAAAAAAAAAAAGAAAGAAAGAAAAGAAAAGGTTTAGAAGGAGAAAATCAAAGCATGGAAAACACAGGACAAATAGAAGTGGGAAAGAAAAAGGTAGAAGAAACAGGTCCAGAAATATCATTGATACACTAAATCACCATTAAAAGATGAAAACTAATGAACAACACAAAAAAATTCTAGTGACTATGGTAGTGCTGATCAGAATAGGCTCTAAGACAAGAAGCATTATTGTGAGTCAACTTGTGATGATGAAAGGTTTAATTCATCAGAAAGACACAATTATAAACTTGTATATACCTAATCAAATAGTTTTATTTTATTTACATTTATTTATTTATTTATTTATTTATTTATTTAGAGACAGGATCTTGTTCTGTTGCTCAGGCTGGAGTGCAGTGGCTTGATCTCGGCTCACTGCAGCCTCTACCTCTTGAGGCTCAAGCTATCTTCCTGCCTCAGCCTTCTGAGTAGCTGGGACCACAGGCATACACCACCAAGCCCTGCTAATTTTTGTACTTTTTGTAGAGATGGGGTTTCACCATGTTACCAGGCTGGTCTCAAAATCCTGGGCTCAAGTGATCCTCCCACCTCAGCTTCCCAAATTGTTGGGATTATAGGCATGAGCCATGGTGCCTGGCCTCAAATAACTATTTAAATGAAACAGAACTAGTATGGTACTAATGAAAAATGTATAAATCCATAATCGCAGAGGGATTTCAACTTACTTCTTTTGATTGTGTAAAGGTCAAACAGACGAAACACAATGAAAAAACTTAATGCAATGAAGAAGTTTGATTTAATGAACATATATTGGATATGTGCCCAAGAATTAGAGAATATATACTAATTTTAAGTTTATGTGGAACATTTACAAAAATTTAGCGGAGGCCTAAATTATAAAAAGTTGCTATCATGCAGAATGACACACAAACTGCTGAGTCCGGAATTCAAAGCCCTCCACACTCTCCTCTACCTTTGCATCTTTATCCTCCACCACACTGCAGTGCATACTCTGGGCTACTACTCACCGTTCTTGATTCAAATTCCATGTTCTGTCAGCTCAAATCATTCTCTCTGCCTGGAATAACTACTTCATACATCTTCTGCTATTGAATTCCTGTCTTAGCACCCCATCTACTCCAAGACAATGTCCAGTTGGAGTTACTCCCATTTTCTTTGATTACGCTTTTTGTTTTTCCTACTTCCACTATATTATTGATCACATCTGTGCCACAGTTTTTGACTTCGTGTCTGCCTTTCCTCTTTTCTAGACCCTGAGAGCTCCTGAAGGGTTGGGTCATTTCTTTTTTATTTGCTCATTCCTCATGGCACAGTGAGCGCTTCATAAATGACTATTGACTGAAAGTAAACTGTATTTAAATGGACATATTCCACTTCTGGGCCATTCATTCTTTCTTTCTAGTGGAACCAGGAGATCGTGAACCGTAACAAAAGTAGGGTTGTGCAATGTGAAGGACCATGGAACCTTGCCCTGGGGGCCGAAAAACAGCAGGGAAAGGTGCAAAGACAAAATCTTCCATTTTTAAACAATGTAAGAATGTGGTCCCCCTCATGCTCAGGTGGGACTTTATCATGACGTTATTTCTGGGGACTTATAGCTGCATCATGTACCCAAATACAGATTTACCTTCAGTGTAGGGAACTGAGGACAGGAATTTTGTTGATGTAGACTCTTGATAATGAGGCTAACACTTGGAGAATTTTTCTCACGCATTGAAGAATCTCGTTTTACATTTTTTCATTAATACTTTAGTTGGTGGTTTAGCTTTAGTTATAGGCTTATCGGATATTTGGAGATACCTTCATAAACGATGGCTTTGGTTTTAGAAGAGTTATTCTGAAGCTACTATTTCTGGTAATAATCAAACAGCATGGCCGTTTGTTTTGTAAGACCTTTCCAAGAATATGACGGTAAAATCTATGATGTGTGGAAAAATGCTTATTCTTCTGTCGTCTATAAATATGAATCTAGTTTGTCTTCAAAATAAAATTGAGTGATTAAAATGTAGTTTTCTAAGAAGATAAATGGTGCAAGGCACTCTCTGTTTCATAATGTTGGAAATCACTCATCCCTCATGAAACTGTCCCAACTGATCCTGACTCACAGGAATGAATTAAAATAAGAGTTAATAATATCAGGCTGGGCGCGGTGGCTCATGCCTGTAATCCCAGCACTCTGGGAGGCCGAGGTGGGCGAATCACAAGGTCAGGAGATCGAGACCAACCTGGCTAACATGTGAAACTCCGTCTCTACTAAAAATACAAAAAATTAGCCGGGCGTGGTGGCAGGTCCCAGCTACTCTGGAGGTTGAGGCAGAAGAATGGCGTGAACCCAGGAGGTGGAGGTTGCAGTGAGCCAAAATCGCACCACTGCACTCCAGCCTGGGTGACAGAGTGAGACTCTGTCTCAAAAAAAAAAAAAAGTTAATAATATCAATTTACAGTTTTAAAGAAACTTTCCCATGTTTTAGACTATTGGTTGGAAAAGCTGGTAGGTGTACAATTTGTGGAGAGTAGGCTGTTGTCTATAGTAGTTTGACTTATTTCAAGGCCATATCTAATTTTGTTGCAAAATGGTCTGAATTCTACAAAAATATTGAGTTGTATAGTGTGGAGAAGTACTGAGCCATTTACTGAAAGGGATATGCCCAAGAAATAATTTGAACTTACTTAGAGATGCATACTACTGACATCTACTCCAGGCTTAACTATTAGCTCAGGTATAGAGAGGAGGGGAGGAGAGGAGTTAGGACTTTCAGAGTCATTGCCAAGCCGGACACAATCTGGTTGACTTACAACATAGGAGAGACTGGGCCAGTGAACCTCAAGGAAGAGGGCTGTGCATTTGATTCTACTATGCAGTGCTTATCCTACTATGATAAGCTTTGGAAATATAAAGTTGAGTAAGACATGGTCTCTGATCTCAAGAAGTGCACAGTACTTTTAGGGAAGACAGAAGAAAATACTTGATAATGATGATAATGTTACCAATGCCTGATGGAGGTATGTGCATGGCACCAAGAAGAGGGCCAAGTGATTGAGTCTGGGAGCACTGGGAAACACTTTGTTTTTCTTTTTTAGAGATGAGGTTTCACTATGTTGACTGGGCTGATCTCAAACTCCTGGCCTTAAGCTATCCTCCAACCTTGGCTTTCCAAAGCGTACAGGCATTAGCCACTGTGCCTGGCCAAGGGGAGCACATTTCTGGGAAGCTACTACTTGCATTGAATCTTGAAGGAAGAGTGGTAGACAAGGGGAGATGGGGAATGTCAGGCAGAAGCCCTTCAGGCAGGGTCTCTGCAGGAAGGTGATGAGAGATCAGGCTGGGAAAGCAGGAAGGGACCAGATTAGGAAGGACCTTGGGTAGTAGTTGCCTACTAGTAGGGAAATTTGAGTGACAAAATCAGATCTGCATTTTAGCAAGTTCATGTTTTGCATTGTGGTTGAGAAAGGACTGGAGTTGTCTAGGCTCAAGGCAGGGAGACAGGGAGGCTGGGGGGAAATGACAAGGCCCTGAGATAAGGCAGCAGTGGTGGGAGCAGAGTGGAAGGGAGGTAGTTGAGATACGTTCATAGTAGAATCAGAATGGACATAGTGACCAACTGGATGCACGTGGGGGCTGAGGAAGCAAAGTTGAGAATAATTCTGAGACTTTTAGGTTGATCCACTGAAGTTACATTATTCAACACCACAAGGAAACCAGGGGAATGAGAAGCTATATTGTTTTGCTTTGGAATGGAAGGGCAGTGATGTAAGAGGAGTTAATGAATTAAAGTTTGGATATGCCTGAACTTTAATTTGATATACTCTTGGGATGATCCTCCAGGCAGTGGTTGAACATGTGGATTTCTTAGTAACTGATAGACATCACAGACTCACATCAGTAGGGAAACAATAGCAAACTTGACTGGACGATATACCTGGAACATGCTACCCTACGACTGGAGCAAGTCTCTGTCAGTGAAATGAGGATAATAAGAACCTCAACCTTGTGGAATATGTTGTTAGGAATATAAGTGATAAACAACATAGGATACTTCCTATAGGGCTTCACATGTAGTAAGGACTTGATAAATGCTTGATAAATATTATTGTTGTAATTTATTTCCAAAGTAAGATGCCACTGGAGGAATCTTTGGAATCCAAATTAAAAATAAATAGGGCTGGATGCAGTGGCTCACACCTGTAATCCCAACACTTTGGAAGGCCAAGGCAGGAGGATCTCTTGAGCCCAGGAATTCAAGACCAGTCTGGGTGATATAGGGAGACCTTGTCTCTATGAAAAATTAAAAAAAAATTAACCAGGCCGGGCGTGGTGGCTCAAGCCTGTAATCCCAGCACTTTGGGAGGCCGAGACAGGTGGATCACTAGGTCAGGAGATCGAGACCATCCTGGCTAACACGGTGAAACCCCGTCTCTACTAAAAAATACAAAAAACTAGCCAGGCGAGGTGGCGGGCGCCTGTAGTCCCAGCTACTCGGGAGGCTGAGGCAGGAGAATGGCGCAAACCTGGGAGGCAGAGCTTGCAGTGAGCTGAGATCCGGCCACTGCACTCCAGCCTGGGCGACAGAGCCAGACTCCGTCTCAAACAAACAAACAAACAAACAAACAAATTAACCAGATGTGGTGGTGTGCACCTATAGTCCCTGCTGCTTGAGAGGCTGAGGTGGGAGGATTGCTTGAGCTTATGAGGTTGAGGCTGCAGTAAGTCATAATTGTGCCACCACACTCCATCCTGGATGACAGAGTGAGACCCTATCTCAAATAAATAAATAAATAAATAAATAAATAAATAAATAAATGCAAACCAGCAAACACTAACCCTTTCTAGGGATTATTGAACTCTGGAGGGCAGATCTGAATGGAGCCAGCAGAGATGGCTGAGGACCCAATGGAGACCAGCCTGGCCCTGGACAGCACCAGGCAACATCAAAGAAGAGGAGGTAATGGAATTGAACAGGGTTTAAGCCATGCGGTCTTAAGAACCCATGAAGACTCAGACTAATTTTTTTTTTTTTTTTTTTGCATGAGGATTAAGGTGGTTCTAGGAATTTCAATGAGAGCAGGGTTAATGAAGGAGTGCAGAGTGGGAGAGCGGAGGGAAGGCATCTGAGAGAGCCTGGCTTATGAACGGCTGCGTCGGCATGGCTCACCTGCCTTCCCTTGTCATTTCCTACTCAGCAAATGACCCTACTCCAGGCCTCCAGGGCCAAGGTCATTTCTGCATAGTCTTGGGCCCCTGAGGGCCTGGAGCAGTGTAAGGAAGACAGAGTCTTAAGAAATTGCATTAACAGTCATGGTGCTTGGCAAGTATTGTCATCCTATGCCAAGCCTGATCTGAAGGGGTGCATGCTCATAGGTAGCGGCTGCCCAAGATTATAGCAGCTTCTTCAATTCCCAGATCCATGCTCTCCTATATTTGTTTTTTCCAGGGGTTCCTGTCCTTTAACAGTGATGAGATGCAGAATGACTTATTGAGTTATTCTCCTGATAGTTTCCAACTTTTGCAAATGACAATGGGGCATGGAGCTTGAGAGTGGAAATGAGGCCCTAGGGATAGCGTGCTTAGGAAAACACTCCCAGCCTGATGTAATTCTGGGGGTACAATGGCATTTTCATCATCAAGACTGCTATGTAAAGGATGACTAGCAGTGAGTTGGGGGTGACTCGCACTGAGGCTGGGTTTCTGATTCTGCCTAATCCAGGCAGAGCAGAAGCACTAGTGGGCTGGTAGAGGGCCTCTGGGGCCTCACTTACGTCCTGGAAAAACAGCTCCATATTATTGGTTGACATTCTGAGAACCAGCTTGGGGACTACAGGATAGAGAGAGTGCCGGGAGATGCCGTGGCACCCGTTCCGATGCCTGCCCTGCCATTCCTCTGGGTGACGTCTCTGGGGCATCTTGCCTTCCATGCCCAGACCTGTAGTTCAGCTGAGGGCATGTGGAGGCCAAATGGCTTCCTAGAGTGTTACTTTCCTTGAACAGCTCTGCTGGGAGAACTGGAGGAGCTAGCTAGTCACGGTAACTGCAGCAGTCGAAGGATCGTCCCGGTGGAGGTGGGGTGGAAAGGTAGAGAAAGAGAACATATAGCATTTTCCTTGGAGATGTGTGGGCATGTCTTAGAGGAAATGCCCAATTCTTGAGCCTTGAGCCCCCCAGGAAATCTTGGAATATTAGGCTAGTCATCCCCAAGGAAATGATCCTATGTGATATTAAGGAATACGGGCCAGTAACCCTCCAAGCAATGGATATGGTGGCCAAGTTTGACCTCATGATGGAGAGGAGGAGGTTGGTTTGAAACCTAAGAATTTAATTTGTTGTTTCAAACTGTTCTCCACTCAGCATTATTAAAGCATACATAATTGACACATAAAAATCGTATATGTCTACGGTATACAATGTGATGTTTCGATCTATGTGTACATTGTGAAATGATTATGTCAAGCTAAATAACATACCCATTCATAGTGTTTCGAAGGAATTAAATTCAGGTACAAAAGAGAGGTGCTGTTGAAGAGTAGGATGGCTCTATCTAAGTAGTATGTCTGGGGGTGTCCTAGATCAGGGTCCTTTTGTGCTAGTAATAAACCTGCCCTTCTGGGGCTGCTCCACTTTCCCCACTCTTTCTTTTGGGGCCTCCCGAAGAATTAGGACACAGCCACTTTCTCTGAATAGGCTTCCTACTTCAACAAGGACAGGGGCTTGTGCCGCCCATGCCACTTCAGTGTCCCTACAGCACAGCGCTGAGTGCACACTGGCTGAGTGAGGAAATCCCCTTGGATTAATCTTGGTTCTAAGCATCATGGCTGTATTTCACATGTATATGAATTACAGCATAGTTGAATAAGGATTTTTGTGCTACAACTGGAATCCCAGAGTATGCAAATTGGATAGTATAATATGGAAATTCCTAGGACATTTTATTAGTTTTAAAAAATTATACAAGCTTAGAGTAAGAAATTCAACAGTGCAAAAGAGTTCACTGTGAAAAGTAAAATGCTCTGTCTCTGCTGAGAGAGATACTGCAGCCCAGATACTACTACCATCAATAGTTTTCTTCAAGCATACCATTTTGGTGGTTTATGGGACTTACAGCTCAGGAAGCTTGACACCAGGGTTGATCTCAGAAAATCATTGTGGCAGATATTAGGTATGACCATCTTACAAAGATACAGACACAGACACGGCGACTGGAGGTGTTCACTGGGGCTCATAGGCTGCTTGTCCTTTCTGCTGTGTGCCCAAGTTGGGCTCAGAGCAGCCTGTCATCAGCTGTTGGGAGAATGCTGGCATGGGGTTAGCAGGAGCCCACTTACCATGTCCTAAGCCACCTGGAAGGGTCCTTCAAGGAGACCAGACCCCAGAGGCCCTGAGGAAGGAAGGACTTTTGCCAGTTTTTAGGTTTTCTAGTCCCAGAGTTTTGGGAAGGAATGGTTTGGCTTTGGGCCGTGTGCCCCTTTACAGAGTGGGATGGGGTGTACCCACAAGCCATTGAGCTGACTCTTGGAGAAGAGAGCAAAAGCGGGAATAAGAGGTCAGGAAGCTGTGTGGTTGTAGGAAATCCCAGCAGAGGGCGTGGGGGTCAAAAGTGGTCATGGTAGTGACGGTGGAGGCCAAGGTGGTAGAAAATCAGAGGACTACAAACCCTATGGACTGCTGGTGACCTGACCAGGCTCCTACACTCTCCGGGTTCATTTTAGGCTCTATAGCAGCAGATGATTGGCTGGTGTGAGAGCAGTGCACCTGCCATATCAGGCAATCCAAGGCGAGTCCAAGCTACGCTGGGAGGAAACCAGAAGGCAGCAGCAGGTAGACTAGCTGAAGGCAGACAGGGAGGCAGCTTTTCAATCAGATTTGTGTTTTTGAGGACTCTCAACTGGGGAGCCCTCCATGACAGATCAGATGAGAGAGGAATCTGGGGCCGCCCATGTGTCAGGCTACCAGAGGGTCCCACATCAGTGCTTGGATCTTCTTTGCAGCTGGGTCTGAGGTGTGCAGGTAGAGGGTGAGCTGGTCAGAGGGGCCTATTGCAGAGCTAACCAACACCTTCCCAGGAATGCAAGCACAAGCACCCCACCGCAGGCAGGCGGGCAAGCACTTCTCCTTTTGCCACCAGGACCTCACAGACGCTGACCTGGCTCTGTGAGGTGAGAAAATGGGTTGTACTTAGTACATAGAGATAAAAGGCTTAGGAGGCCCCTCCATCCTGTGACCCTGTCCCCAGACCACAGGTGCCGGCAGGTGCTGCTATTTCAAGGCTGGGCCTCAGTGCAAGCTTGCGGTTTCTTGCCCACCTGTGATGTCCTCCATCTAATGAAGGGGCTCTCCATTCTCTCTCTGCCTCTAACAAGTGGAGGCTCTGGGCCCTGGGCAAGACACACAGGGGGAAAATGCCGTCTGTTATCCAAATATATTTCATTGGGACGGGGAAGGGATCTTGATGTCATTTGACCCCCTTCCCCATTTACTGGCCTTGTACCCATAGCTGGACATGCCGTGGTGATGGGGAGGCTGAGGGGGCAGATTCAGGAGAGAGCCCTGCCAAGGGGGCCCAAACAACCAGGCTGACCAGAGCAATGCCCAGCCTTGACTCATAGCCCATGTGTTATATCCTGGGTGTGTTGAATCATCTCTGTTTAATCTTATAAAAAAAAAAAAAACCCAAAAACCCCTTTCCTATGACAGAAAGAGCCCTGGGTTTGTTATTTTCAGTTTATGCAAAGTGGATAAGAGGGGTGAGGAGTTCATGTCGACTGTCCAGGAGGAAGAACTGAGGCAGACACCAGAGCTGGGGCTCGTTCCCACAGTTGAGGGTATAGCACCCTAGTCTTTAGGCAGAGAGTGCTTCCCGTCATGGCCTGGGCCCCAGCTCCCCTCACATGCTCAGTGCTGCTGGGGAGGCTTGGGAAGGGGCGTGGAGGCGTACCGTCCGATCTCGGGGAGCTTGTGTCTTGTTGAGAGAGTGGACATGCACACATCCGCCTGCACACCAAGAACTTCCAACCATGGCTGCTTAACAGACTCCAGGGATATTTCAAGTGAGAAGTGCAGGAATATGGAAGCAGGGACTCAAGCAGGAACCACGGATGTCTGGGTGTCCATGAAGGGGCAGCCCTGACTAAAGGAAGATTTAAGGAAAAGCACGCTCTTTGTATCCAAAATAAAGCCAGCGCCGGTTGTTTCTTGTGTTATTACTGGAGAAAAGGTCAGGGCTGGACTCTCGGGCTCCCCACATGTGAGATTCTGGGGACTGAAGCCTCTGCCTTCAACAGTCTCTTGGGGTCGGAGGTCGTTTTGTTCTTGTTTCCTCATTTAAGCTGCAATGGTAACAGACTGACACACAGGAAATCGTAAGTCAGGGGGGCCACTGCCACGCAGGAAGGACCCACCTGAACTGCTACAAACGGCGAGTTGGAAATCATTTACTTAATCATGACTTAAACGGCCAGACAGGAAAGCTCATTTATCCAAGGAAAGATGAAGGCTTATGGGTTCTTTCTCTCTCTCTCTCTCTCTGTGTGTGTTGCCAAAATAGAAGTTTCAGCAATCAAAACATACACAATAAATATTTTATTGGTTTGATTCATTTAGATGTTTCTGGGGCTGGTTTTGAACATTAGGAAACGGAATCCTTTGATCATTTGAATTTACCAAAAATGTGGATATTTCTAAAGTAGCAGAAATAAAGGATTTCAGTATTGGAAGGGGCCTCAGTTGCTCCCTCTATATAGATGAGTAAGGGCATCAAGACGGATGGCGTGACTTCAGCCAGGCACAGAGGGAAGCTGGGTCTGACTCATCATCACCCACAACTGGTCTCTGCATTTCGTAATGCTTTACTACTGACAAAGTCTTTCGCATGCCTTATCTCATTTGATCCGTGCTGTGGATAACTAGTCCTTGATTCCGCCTCAAAACATCACAAGCATCCTGTTGTATTCAGATGAGCCTGGCCTTTCCCTTCACCCATGTCCAACATGTGAATGTACTGCATCATGCACATTACAGGCCTCCCTGGACCGTTACTAGTGAAGTGAGGCAGACAACAGCAGCTACTGTGGATCACACGTCTTCTGTGTGACAAGGACACTGTCAGCCATTTCATATTTATTATTTTATTTTCTCCTTACGGCATCACTAAGTACTGGTGATTATTATCCTTCCCTCTTTGCAGGGGCATAAACCAGTCTTAGAGAAGTTAAGTAACTTGCCCAGGTACCTGCAAACAGGAAGGACAGCAAGTTCTCACTGAATGTCACCAATAGGTTCTTGGAGACTGACTTTAAGTGAGACAATGTGCAGCAGATCCTGGAATGATGTCATTTTGTTCAATGTTATTCGTTTTCTTATATGTCATTTTTTTAAAAATTGTGGTTTCCAAGAACCTATCGATGACATTAATAGGCTCTTAGATGCCAGTGCTATTTCCAAGTCAGAGGTGCAAGAATGTGAAGTGGAGACTTGATAAGGGACCGTGGGTGTTGGAGCATCATCCATGTATTTAATCCAATATATTCAAAATGTTATCATTTGAACGCACAGTCAATGTAAAAGTTGTTAATGATATATTTTACATTTTTTATTACGTGCCACTTCTTTGAAATTTGGTATGTGTTTTACACTTTACACTTCAATTCTGACAAGCCAGTTTCAAGTGCTCAATAGCCACATGTGGCAAGTGGTCACCATATAGGGCAGTGCCACTCTAGAACAAAAGAAAGGGGAAAACATTTCTGGAAGGATGGTTGTTGGGAGTTGATGCCATGGTTAGCTCTTTAGGAGCTGAAATTAATCCTGGCATGGAATATTGAAAATATCAGCAAGAAATTAAATGACATAGTAGTCATTATGCCTAAATTATTGTGATTTTTTGATTGAAAAAAAGTTAAATGTTTTAACTATCAAGGTAGTAGTGAGATATAATAAAGAGAGAGTCAGTTCTAAATATAGAATTGCTGGATTCAGTTAAAGCTCTGTTCTCCAACATTTGGGCCCCACTGGGGAGGCCATTTAACTGCTCTCGGTCTCAGTTTCCTCCTTTGCAAAATGTGGATTACACTACCTGCCTCACAGAGATGTAAACTTATGAAATGATACTGTGATCGCCAGGGCCCACCCGTTTTCTTTTAAACACTGAAATCACTGTGCCTGAAACAGGGGTTTCCCTGCCCTTTGTGCAAGTTCCGGAAACAGGAGTCAGCCTGAGTCCCACAGCTATGAACATGAATTCTGGTCATTTTCTCATAGCGAACACATTTCACAGGTCCTTCAAGGGAGCACATTTTCCTATAACTCACCTTAATCTCGGTTGAAGCCTCATTTCTTGTTTTGCGTTGTGGCCGAAAACTTAATCTCATTTCTTTCAGGTAAACTTCAGCAATTCAACAACAGTGCAGTCATTTTGTTTCAACTGAACCAAGTCAGGGTTCCACTCCTGCCTCCCCTTTCTCCTTTGAGGACATCCAGGAAGTGGAGGGGTCTATGTAGCCTGGAGCTGTTGGTGAGGGGCGATGGGTCTGTGGTGGTCTTGGGGAACTGCAGAGCTGTGTCTGGCCGGTCTGGTGTCTGGTGATTGGCCTTGCTCCCCGCGGTTCACACTGCAGGACCTTTCGTGTCCTTCTTGTCCTGATGATCAGCTTTTAGGCTCACGGGCTTCTCTCTGCTGAGATATGGAATAGGACAGCCTCTGGATCTTCTTATAAACTCTCCTGGGGCCACAGGGGACTCTGTATGTGTCTGTGCTCCCATAGGATGATTCTGCCCAGACCTTTGCTGCCACTTCTTGCTGTTCTGCTGTTTTTAGTCTCTGGAGGGCTTGCAGTTTCCTTGGGGTCCCTGTGGAAGCAAAGCAAAATCGTCTTCATCCTCAGATGTCTAAATATTTCTGGGTTTTACCATCCACCCATCCCAGAGCTCAGTCTAGAGAAGGGGGCAGCCTTCGGGCTCTCTCCTTCCTCTCCTCCTAGAGCCTTTTCCTTTTCACCAGGGTAGCCTCTTCCTATCTGTTGGAAAGAGCTGTCTGGTTCTTGAACATAGAGTTGCAGCTTTGAGGGGTGTAGGCTGAGGTAAGGCAAACTGTCACATAGAATAAAAATTACCCCGCGTCAAGGAACAACCAGAACTGGACAGTTTTTAAATGTGAAAACCAATTTTATTCAGGACTGTGGTGAGAGGTGAAGCGAGACTGGGCTCAATTCCGAATGCAGCATGGGTAAATGGGAACGTAGAGCCTAGGACAGGGTGGGAACCTGCGGATGAAGAATTACTAAAAGGGCATATCGGGGTGAGG
>NW_012108942.1:349831-365019 GCF_000951045.1 Mandrillus leucophaeus | reverse complement strand
CAGGTAGTGGGGTGGCCCTGGCCTGGCCCGGGGACAGAGTGGCGGTTCTCCCTCCAGGCAGGAGACTCTCTCTTGCCACCTAGTGGCTGTATACCTGTCTCTTATACACATCTAGATGTGTATAAGAGACAGAAATAAAGATTACCCCGCGTCAAGGAACAACCAGAACTGGACAGTTTTTAAATGTGAAAACCAATTTTATTCAGGACTGTGGTGAGAGGTGAAGCGAGACTGGGCTCAATTCCGAATGCAGCATGGGTAAATGGGAACGTAGAGCCTAGGACAGGGTGGGAACCTGCGGATGAAGAATTACTAAAAGGGCATATCGGGGTGAGGGGGTGTCCTGGCTGAACACACTAACGACTCTTGCTGAAGAAAGACCTGGTGATCAGACATCACTGGGGACTGGTGGGGGATGAAGAATCCAATCAGATGGATATTGAGGGTAAGGGGATCTTCATAAACTGGCTTAGGAGGGTTTTTGCTAAAACTGGTTTTTATAGGTAAGTCCACAGATAGGGTTCGGAGAAAGTTCAGGGACCTAAGGTTTGGTCAGGCAGAGGCTTTGTCATCTGTCACACTGGCACTGTCACCTAGCTTTCCTTTAGTCCCCAACCTTTTTTTTTCTGGTGTAGTTTTGGGAGACCAGATGAGCAGGGAGTTAGGAAGAGTAGTCAGAAAGGGCCAGAGAAAATAAGGAGGTGTGTGTAGGGAAAATCCTTAAATCCTCTAATTAAATTAAATCAATTTATTTATTTGGGACAAGGTCTCACTCTGTTGCCCAGGCTGAAGTGCAGTGGTGTGATCTCGGCTTACTGCAGCCTCGACCTCAAGGCTCAAGCAATCTTGCCTCCACAGTCTCCTGAGTAGCTGGGACTTACAGGTGTGCACGACCATGCCCGGCTGATTTCTGTGGATTTTTTTTTTTTTTTTTTGTAGAGATGAGGTTTCGCCATTTTGCCCAGGCTTGGACTCGAACTCCTAAGTGATCCATCCACGTCGGCCTCCCAAAGTGCTGGGATTACAGGCGTGAGCCACCGTGCCCGGCCTAAATTCGCCAATTTTTCAATGCTTCCATTCTCCCAGTTCCAGATTTGGGATATTGACTGCTGTTAAATCAGCTATTTCTCCCTGTGGAGGGGTAGCCTATGAGAAGCAATAAGAGTGAGGAGTCCTTTATATTGAAATAGAGGGTAAGAGAAGGGACAGATGTTATCTTGGCTGTAGTGTGAGTTAAGAACAGCAAGTCTGTAAGCAAAGCAAAGCAAGGCTCCCGGGGCTGAGAAACAATGGCTTTCTGGGGAAGTGTCTGTGTTCAGAACCTTAAGTTGGGAACATCTCTGAAGATGTTTGCCATGAAGGCTTTCTTCTGAAGTTCAGTCTTTCATCACTAGGTAGGCCTGTTTTGGAGTCTCTATCAAACAGATCCTGTGTTTATTAGAAAGCCGTGGTTCATAAAGCCCCATGCTAATTGCAGGTAGTGGGGTGGCCCTGGCCTGGCCCGGGGACAGAGTGGCGGTTCTCCCTCCAGGCAGGAGACTCTCTCTTGCCACCTAGTGGCTGTATACCCACATTTCAAGGGAGCTTCTGGCTGGTGAGTTTAGAGTTAAGCAAAACAAAACTAAACTGAATAAAGAAATAGAAAGAAAATCAAGTATTATAAAAGCAATTTGGCATTTGTGTTTCAGCTCCGTGTCGATTTATGGCTTCCACAAATAGTGCCGATATACACCAGGCACTGTTGTAAAACTGAAAATATGTTTTTGGATGTGCCCAGTCTGTGAGTATTAAAAGATGGTTGATTTGAAATTTGCTATGATTCGTATTTCCAGGGGTAAGATGCAGGATTTCTTTGGGGGGCCTAGGATGTGGCACTCTAGAATTCTCAAAGAATCAACCCTGGTGGGACCAGGAAGAGCGGAGCTGAGGCCTCTCTGCTCATGTGTACTTACTGGAGATCATTGAGACAGGTGAGCCTGAGTGCAGTTTCACCAAAGCCACAGCAGAGGGGGAGGAGGCGGAAAGAGAGCTCTCTCCATTTCTGAGAAGTTAATGGTAAAAATGGCATACATATCTACTTTACAATTGAAATTGGAAACCACAGCATTAAGTGTTTCCAATGAAATTGGGCAATTTTGGAGTTTTCTGAGCTGCATTGGATGTGGTTTTGCATGCTGTCAGGATGAGCAAGAGGTGATGGAGAACATCTTCCTTTTGAGCTTCCTCTTGGATGTGGGTCACTCCCACTCATGGAATTAGAAAGCTTAGACCTAGACTTGAATCTCACCTTCGTAAGGTGCTCCCGGGCAAATCACTTAAGATCCATCTTCTTCTCCTCCTGCTCCTTCTCCTCCTTCTGAGTTTTTTTTTTCTTTCCAAAATTCAAACGACACAGTACTTGGAGAAGAAAAGGTCCAAGTCTGCTTTTACAGCTCCCCTCATCCCCAAATATACTCTGACCCCAAGGTGACCATGTTATCATTTGATTGGCATCCTTCTAGTTTCAACTCATTTCTTTGCATGTATATGTACGTACATATACACTATTTTATTTTGCCAGGGGTCACTGTTAGCTGCATTAATTTCTTTTAATATAATCTTTATTTAGGTATAGTTTACATTTAACAACATACTTATTTAAGTGCACGGCTTGATAAGTCTTCACTGTAAACCAAAAATAAAATTCTAAGCCCCCCCAACCATCTGAATGAACCCCTCCTCTTGGCCAATGGCATTCCAAAGTTAACCTGAAAAGACTAGTTCAGGCCATGATGGAAGGGAAGGTTGGACATGCCCCAGTATATCCTTCTCCCTTTTGGAATTCAGGAAAAGCTGACCGGCATTAACATTAACAGAGACCTTATGTCTGATGGGAAACTTTGACAATCTATTCTGTCTGAAGCTTGCTACCTGGAGGCTTCATCTATGAGATAAAACCTTGGTCTCCCTAACCACTTATCATAACCCAGACATTCCTTTCTATTGATAATAATCTACCTGTAACCTGAAAGCTCCCTGCTTCAAGTTCCCCCACCTTTCCAGATTGAACCAATGTAAACCTTACATGTATTGATTGATGTATTATGTCTCCCTAAAATGTATAAAAGCAAGCTGTACGTCGATCACCTTGGGCACAGGTTGTCAGGACCTCCTGAGGCTGGGTCACGGGTGCATCCTTAACCTTGGCAAAATAAACTCTCTAGATTGACTGAGGCCTGTCTCAGACACTGTTGGGTTCACATATATAACTTATGAAACTAATACACAAATCAAGTCATAGAATATTTCCATCACCCCTCATCTACCCACAAATTTCCTTATGCCTCTTTGCAGTCAACCTCCCACCCCATGCCCAGGCAACCACAGATCTACTTTTTGTCTCTGCACCTTCAGTTGACCCTTTCTGTGATTTCATATGAATGGAATCATGCACTGTACAGTCTTTTGTGTCTGGCTTCTTTTGCTCAGCATAACGTCTTTGAGTTTTGTCCATGTTTTTGTGTTTGTCGGTGGTTATTTTCTCTCCATTGCAGAGCAGTTTTCTATTGTATATGTGTACCACAATTTGTGTATCCATTCCATTGCTGATGGACGTTTGATTTGTTTCCAGATTTTGGCAACTATGAATACAGCTACCATGAACACCCAGGTACAAGTCTTTGTGTGGACTTATGTTTTCATTTCTCTTGGAATGGAATTGTCATATCAATAAGTGTATGTTTAACTTTGTGAGAAACTGCCAAAAAATTATCTGTGATGGTTACGCCATTTTGTTTTTCTAGCAGCAATACACGAGAATTTCAGTTGCTCCACAGCTTTGCTAAAACTCGTTTTCTTTAATTTGGACATTTAAGTGGTGTACAGAGGCATCTTACTGTGGTTCTAGTTTTCTTTGCCCTGATGACTAACGGTGTTGAACATCTTTTTGTATGCTTTTTGACCATTTACATATCTTCTCTTGTGAAGTGTCTGTTCAAATATTTTTGCCCATTTAAAGCATTTGGGGGTTTGTCTTATTATTGTGTTGGGAGAGTTCCATATTATTTATTTATTTGTTTGTTTATTGAGATGGAGTCTCACTCTGTTGCCCAGGCTGGAGTGCAGTAGCGTGATCTTGGCTCACTGCAACCTCCACCTCCTGGGTTCAAGCAATTCTCCTGCATCAGCCTCCTGAGTAGCTGGGATTACAGGCGTGTGCCACCATACCCGGCTAATTTTTTGTATTTTTAGTAGAGATGGGGTTTCATCATGTTGGCTCGACTGGTCACAAATTCCTGACCTCAATCAATCCACCTGCCTCGGCCTCCCAAAGTGCTGGGATTACAGGTGTGAGCCACTGTGCCTGGCCCATATTTATTTCTTATTCTTTATTTTGTATAAAAGTTCTTGGTCAGATACAATAATACGTGGTCAGATGAGATAATGAGTGGGAAAATGCTTTGCAAATGGGGGAGAATAATTTAAATGTTATTTATTCATTAAGAGCAGAGGCCCTTCCTGTTGTGGTCCAGAAGCCGTTTCCTTCTTCTGCCTTTTATAAACCAGCAGTGTCGAGCCACACAGGCTGTCTGTGTTGGCTGCTATTAGTTAATCAGAGAGTTTTTTTTTCTTGCCTTGTCATTCTAATTTGTGACACACAATTAGCCACAATATGTATTTTCAGTTGTGACACCGGCCTGGGAAACCAAGGGATGTTGTGAAGTGGATTTCCTTGATTTTGCAATAATTTTGTGTTTTGCTGCATCTTCTGTTAAACACAAATTCATGGAAGCAAAAAATGGAAGCAAAAGTACCCTGGAAATCTCCCCTTCTTTATGAAATTGATTTCTCTTCAATGTAATGTTTGCTTGTTCCCTTACTTTAAAAGCAACTTAAGGTTTATTGAGAAAGTGAGCCCTGGAAACATAGATGCATAGAGAGAAAATTCCACCATCCTCAGGTCCCCATTGTCTTCTCTCATAAAGCATAATTTCAGGGCCTTTTAGAAGTTTCTTTTTTGCTCTGATTTGCATGTTTGTGAGTGTTGTTATTTTAAGTATTTGGATTTGGTCTGCAAATCCTATGAGAGATGGCAACAGAGTAGGGATCTCAAAGCCTGCAGGATGTATTAAGTCCAGCAGGGCTGGTCCTTGTATTTACAACAGAGGGTCCTTGAAGACATTCCATACACTCTACTAGGGGAGTGGCCAAGCAAACTTTAATGTGTTCCCATGGTGAGATATTTGGGGTTAATACCTGCCCTTCTTTTAATTTCTTTTTCTTTTTCTTTTCTTTTTTTTTTGGAGATGGAGTCTTGCTTTGTTACCTAGGCTGGATTGGAGTACAGTGGTACTATCTCAGCTCACTATAACCTCCGCTTCCTGGGTTCAAGCAATTCTCTTGCCTCAGCCTCCTGAGTAGCTGGGACTATAGGCACACGCCACCATGCCTGGCTAATTTTTTGTATTTTAGTAGAAACAGGGTTTCACCATGTTGCCCAGGCTGGTCTCAAACTCCTGAGCTCAGGCAATCCACCCGCCTTAGCCTCCCAAAGTGCTAGGATTATAGGCGTGAGCCACTGCACCCAGCCCTCTTAATTTATTTATTTGATTTTTATTTTTCACTTCCACAGTCTGATAAAAAATGAGAATCTAATTATCTTAGTCCATTTTGTGCTTCTATAATAGAATACCTAAGACTGGATAATTTATAATCAACAGAAATTTGTTTGGCTTAGAGTTCTGGGGGCTGGAAAGTCCAAGATCAAGGAGCTGCGTCTGGTGAGGGCCTTCTTGCTGCATCATCCCATAGCAGAAGGTGGAAGGGCAAGAAAGCACGCACAAGAGGGCTTAGGGGAGGGGGCGGAGGTCATCCTTTTATCGGGAACCTACTCTCGTGATAACAATATTAATCCATTTATGAGGGCAGAACCCTCATGACCTAATCACATTTTAAAGGTCCTATCTCTCAACACTGTTGCATTGGGGATCAAGCTTCCAACACATCACATGAACTTTGGGGGACACATTTAAGCCATAACACAAGTGAACTTAATATGACAGCTAATTATTTCTAAGTAAGCACACCTAGCAAATTTTTGTTTGTTTTACATTTTTATGATTGCAGCCAGTGTCGGACTCTCTACTCCTAACTCCACATTCCTCCCAGGTTTGTTCTAATTCCATTTCTGTCTTGTCTTGTTTTCTGCCTACTCTTTTGTCTTGGAGCAGATGGCTTATCCCAGTTTATATGTAATAAAAGATCTGTACCAGCTGCCTTGATTCTACCTACTTAAAACCTTAGGAAGCCATCTGCTTCTCGCTGGGCCCTGCACCTGCCCCAGTGTTCAGGTGTTCCTCATTTTCCTCGGCTCACAGCTTAGTCTCCTAACTGGTCTCCCAGCCCAGCTCTTCTCTGCAAGGACCCCTCTTCCACATTGTCATGAATGGGAACATTACAAAAGGGGAAACTCAAAGGAATGCTGCCATGCCTAAGGACCCTGACCTCGAGAGACTATGTGACATCTGTGTCCAGAATGCTCTGTGACGACTCCTCAGCCCCACCTCTAGTCCAACCTGGCACTGAGGCCCAGCCAGATGGAACCACTGTGTGTGCTCAGAACAGGCTGGCTTCTCCCTTACCCTTGGGTATTTTCTCTGCCTAACAAGTTCTCCTCGATCCCTCCCCTTTGCCGGCTTTCCCTATATGTGAATGTCACAGGAACAGAGCCATGGTGGATGGGTTCCCTGTCATGTCTCCAGTACCCAGCTTAGCACCTGTTATGTACTAAATGAAGACCCTCTGGATGAAGGAACTGTAAGCCACTCGAGGTCCAGGTGGCTGTCCTGTAAATGATCTTAAGCACTTTCCCCTTCCACAGGTAGGGTATAGAGATAGTTTTCTGTGGGTCTTTGCCGAGTTGTCAAGAGACCCAGAGGCCACGGAACTTCAGCACGTTAGTTGTAACTGTGCCATTCAGCTTTCTGGGTCCTCAGACTCCAGCCTTCTTGCTGGATCTCTTGGATCTTGGAGTTTCTCTCTTCTTTCTCTTTCCTCCCACACCCAGGGAAGCTCAGACCTACGCACCTGACAGTTGGCACTGGGAACTGTGTGTTGCCCGGTTCCTTTTAGTTCCCATGAAGCTGACTTTCCCAGCTAAGTCCTTACTCAATGGGGGCAGGTTATCAGAGGTCCTGGTTATCAAAGTAATATTAAGGCCTTTGTAGAGAATTGGAAAGCGTGGAAAAATGGAAGAAAATCATTACCATCTCCGCCTTTCAAAGGCAACCACTCTTCACATATTTCTAGCCTGTCGTCTGACTTCTGTCTGCTAGCCATTTTAACAGGAATCCCCGGATTACAGCCATGTCTTTACATTTTAACATTTCTTAGGTAAAAAGAGTCTTCACTTAGGTGATCATCTTAAAGAGAGTTATAAAATAATATTTTAAGAGGAAGATTGGAAAATGACAAAAGAATCATTTTTATTCATATTGGAATTGGGCCTTGAGGCAATCTACTGTGTGGAGGTGAGATCACACCTAAGGGATTAAGAAAATGAGGAGGCTGATGCTTGGAAAGAGGTCAGTTGGTGGTAGGTTTTCCAAGTGAAACCAAAGGATGAGTCAGCAGACAAGCAGCCGGCAAGCGTCCTCCACACCTGGATGGAGGACACCTGGTGCAGGTGAGAGAGTGGAGCACTTCGAGAGCTGCCTGGCTAGGAAGAAAAGAGAAAGCTTTTCCCGACAGTCGGTGGAGCAGGAAGGGCTGGACTGCACAGTGCTATGATGAAATAGCAACCTCCAGAAATTTCCACAGTGACTTTCTGCACTGTCACTAGAGTGCTGTGTGGGACTCTCCCGGCCACATGGTCCACTTTGGGTCTCCCTAACTAAGCGTGTGGTCTCCTCACCCCTGGGATCTTAGATTGTGTCATACTCCTACCTGTATTCAATCCATCAGTCAATAGTTATTGAGCACCAACCACATGCTACCCACTGTATGCAGTGCAGGGTGCTCAGCAGAGGATTTGCAGGTTAAATCCTACTACGTATCTCCTCTCCCCTCTTGGGTTCCCTATAGAGGAAGCTGTACGTTACTAACTGTATATAACAAAGGGCTAACTTTGTACATGACTGGACAAGCATGCAATAACATCCCAGTACGGGCTCTTCTGGTATCTGGGTTGGGTGGGGCCCATGGTTGGGCTCAAGTCTGGAGAACAGTGTCACTCTAGTGTCCTCCCATCCAATACTAGATGGTTGGGTGTGTGAAATAGACTCCGCGTTTACCTGCACAGCCAGCCATGTGGATGACGGTGGGAACTGGGAATGTGTGGTGGATGTTTGGGTCTCCTTCTGGAAGGCTCTGATCAGGTGCCTTTATTACTTAGGGGCAGGAGAAAGAAAGAGGGCAGGAGGGTGGCTGGGCCTTCTCTCACGAGGAGAGGTTGGTCAGATCTGTCCTAAGAAGCACGTCCTTCCTCTGAGTGCTGCAATAAGGGAAAGGGAGCCTACTCCGCCAGGGCTCAGGAAGTGAGCGTGGACGTGGGCATAGCCACGGGCTATCAGCACACCACCAGCCTGCTTCCTGGCCCAAGGCGCCCCAGCACATGTCAACACAGCAGATTAGCAACTTCTCCACCTCTGCAGGGTTGGAAAGCAGGGATGGAGGCATAGAGGAGGCATGGAGGGTGCTGAGGGGCAGAAGGAGGATAGCCTTCCTTGGAGAAGAGACATTTAAGCTGGACCCCGAAGGATGAGTTAAGGATGAAACCACAGAAGGGCAGTGCTGAGGTCTCAGTGTAGGCCTGTCTGGTTGGAAACTGGATCTTAGCCGTTCGGTGGGGGTTTAGGGACTAGGATTCAGCCTCCAGGGGTAGGACACTAAGAGTAAGCATGGAATTTAGGATTCCAGTCCAGCAAATCAGGACCGTAGAACAGGAGTCACGGTGGAAGAGCTGTAGGTTCTTAGGAAACCACGACAGACATATTTACATGGACAAGGAAGCACAGTGGGACTACCAGCATTTCATTCATCAAACACATGTTACTGAGCATCTAATGTATATCAGGTTATGTCACAGCCACGGGGGTGACAAGATAGACAAGGCTCCTGTTCACATGCAGCTTATGTTCTCGTGGTGGAGACAGGCAACAGACCAGTCACAAAAAATAAGTTAGGGAAATGCTGGGATGGTAACTCGCTCTGTGAAGACACTGTTATGTGATTGGCAGAGGGAGGCAGGTGTGGAACCTGGAGAGGTGGGGCAGGCAAAGTCTCTGAGGGGTGCTGATGAGAAGCAGCTAGGCATGAGAAGATCTGGGGAGGAGCCGGGCAGAGGCCATAGCACGTGCAAAGTTCCTGAACTATCGGAGGAATCTAAGAAGGAACCTGGGGAAGCCCTGTGCATGCAGCAGGGTGAGTTCAAGACTGAGAGTGGACGGCGTGAGGTCAGAGGAGTAGATGGGGCCTTGTCAACTAGGGCAAGGAGTTTTAACTAAGATGGGGACCAATGAGAGGTTTAGGCTGGGGAATGACAAGATCTAAATGACACTGTAGAAGGGCCATTTTATTCTGGGCAGGGTTGAGGCAGGGGACTCTGTTAGGTCCACAGGAGAAGAGATGGTGGCTTGGAGCTGGGTGGTAGCAGAGGGCAAGGAGGGAAGTGAGCAGATTTGGAATATGTCTTGGAGGTGGGGCCAACAGGACTGGTTAATGGACTGTGGAAAGATGGATGGCTCCTGAGAAGGAAAACTAGAAAGGAAGCAGGGAGCAGAGAGGTGAAAGTTGGCTTTGGCCATTTGAAGAAGAGATGCTAAGTGACAGTGTCAAGTTGGCAGTTAGACAAGTCTCAATTCCATGGGAAAGGTAAGGACTAAAGAGGCAAATGTAGAAGGCATTAGTTAATAGGCAGTTTGAAGCCATGGGACTGGACGAGATGCCCTGTGTATGCCGGTGCCTGGGCCTCAGCTGAGGCCAGTTAAGACCACTCCCAATCCTACCGGCTGGTGGGGACTGGAGAGGGCAGGGCGGCGTTCACCTTGCAGCCTATCAGTCTTTCATAACCATGTGTGGGTGTAGCTGGCTCGGGCTGAGACTGGCACTGCCCCCATGTCTTCCACATTCCTCCCTGTTTATCTCCACTCAACATGGTTCCTGGAAGCCCCCGTTTCCTTCATACCCCACCAACTGGTCTCACCAGTTGGGCCGCAAAGCCCAGAGCATATGTCTAAATGGTCTTTGTTTACACATAGCATCCTCGGTTGCCATGTCTTGGTGTCTGTCCTCTGTCTTGCCTGGTTGATGGAGTAAAACCCCTATTTATATTACATGGCATCCTCTTCAGTTCCTTCAGGACCCTTCATCTCAAGAATTGCAAGAGATTTTAATTGTCATTCAATCTTCATTTTGAAGATGAAAAATTGAGGACCAGAGAAGAGAAGTGACTTGGCCAAGGTTTCAAAGAAATGTCAGTAGGAATCATGAATTCCTGGAGGCCAGGGACCATTAGTGCTGTTCTTGATCAGTATATGGAGATGTGAGTTTCAGCAGCAACAGGGACATTTTAAAATTAAAATGATTTAACCTTTAGAAAATGTCTTATTTTGTAATAATTATGGACTCACAGGAAGGTACAAAGAAATGTCCAGAGAGTTCCTGAGCCCCCTTCAGCCAGCTTCTTCCAATGTTAACATCTTGCATTATTATAGTACACTATCAAAACTGGGAAATTAACACAGGTAATGTCCAGATAGCTTACTCAGATTTTGCCAGTTACATTTGCACTCATTTGTGTGTGTAGCTCTATGCAATTTTATTACGTGTGTAGCTTCATGTAACCACCACAATCACAATACTTAACTGTGCCCTCATCACAAGGCTCTCTCTTGCTATACAGCTGTATCCTCTTCATCCCCAAACCCTAAGCCCACCTCACTGCCTTCACCATCTCTAATCCCTGGCAACCACTATTCTGTTCTCCATCTCTATAATTAATTATGCTAAGTAATGTTATACAAATGGAATCATGAAGTCTGTGTCTTTTGAGACTGGCTTTTTAGTTTTTCACTCAGCACAATTTCCTTGAGTTTAATCCATCTTGTGTGGAGCAGTAATTCTTTCCTTATTATTGCTGAGCAGTATTCCATGGTATGGATATACCACAGTTTGTTTAATGCGTTGCCCATTGAAGGACATTTGGATAGTTTCCAGGTTTTGGCTATTATGAATAAAGTGACTGTAAAACATTTGTGTACGGATGTTTGTGTGATCATAAATTTTCATTTCTCTGGGATATATGCCCAGTAATGAAATTGTTGGGTTGTGTGGTAGATTGATTTTTAGTTTTAAAAGGAACTGCCCAATAATTTTCCACAGTGGCTATGCCATTTTACATTTCCACCAGCAATGTATGAGTGTTTTTCCACATCTTTGCTAACAATTGGTGTTATCACTATTTTTTTATTTTAGCCATTCTTACATGTGTGTAGTGATACATTATTGTGGTTTTAATTTGCATTTTTCTAATGGCTAGTGTTGCTGAACATCTTTTCAAGTGTTTTATTTGCTAATCTATAAGTCCCCTTTGGTAAAATGTTCACTCATTTTCTAATTAGTTTTTTTTTAATGTTGAGTTTTGAGCATTCTTTAGATATTCTATATACAAGTCCATTGTCAGATATGTGATTTACAGATATTTTCTCTCAGTCTGTAATTTAGTTTTCATCCTCTTAACAGGGTCTTTTGGAGAGCAAATATTTTGATTTTCATAAAGTTCAAATTATTAATTTTTTCTCTTACAGTTCACATTTTTAGTGTTAAGACTAAGAACTGTGTCTTGTCATAGGTACCAAAGATTTTCTCCAAATTTTTTTCTAAAAGTTTAGAGTTTCATGTTTTACATTGGAGTCTATGATCCATTGTTAATTAATTTTTATATATAGGTTGATGTTTAGGTTTAGGGTTTTTAAAAAAATTACATATGTTTAATTACTCCAGTTCCCTTTTATTGAAAAGGGTATCCTTCCTCCATTGAATTGCCTTTGTCAGAAATTAATTGGACATATTTGTGTGGGTCTATTTCTGGGCTCTTTATCATGTTACTTTTAAAAAATGCATCAGTTCCTCCACCAATGCCACTTTGTCTTGATTATTGCAGTTATATAGTAAGCCTTCGCATTAGGAAAAGTGTTTTTCCTACTTTATTCTTTTTCAAAAAATTTTTGGATATTCTAGGGCCTTTACATGTAAATTTTAAAATAACTTTGTCTATGTCTACAGAAAGCCTTATGAAGATTTTGGCAAGAATTGCATTATGCCTATACATTAATCTAAAAAGAACTGATATCTTTATTCAGTTGATTCTTCTAATCTATGAGCATAAGCATCTCTCTCAAAGCATTAGGCCTTCTTTAATTTCTGTCATTAATTTTTAAAAATTTTCATCCTAAAGATTCTGAATATGTTTTGTTGAATTTATGCTTAAGCATTTCACTTTCTTGGTAACAATTGTAAATGATTTTGTGTTTTTTATTCCACTAGTTCATTTTCAGTGTGTAGAAAAGCAATGAATTTTTGTGTGTATATCTTCTAACATTACTGAACGCACTTATTAGTTCTAGGAGGTTTTTACATTTTTCTTGTAGATTCCTTGAGTTTTCTATATAAACAGTCATGTTGTCTGCAAACAGGCAGTTTTATTTCTTCCTTTTCAATCTATATATATATATACACACATATATTTTTTTGCCTTATTGCAGTGGCTAGAACTTCTAGCACTATGTCAAATAGCATTGGTGAAAGCAGACATCCTTGTTCCTTGTCGTAGAGGAATATTTGGTCTTTAATCTTGATTTAAAAAATTCCTTGCACTGAGTTATGGTGTTTTGGGGGAGGGAGAGGTGGGCTGAGGCGGGGGATTCCCCCTTATGTTTACAAGCTTGGAATTTGTTTTTTCCTGTGTCTAATTATTTTCCTCTTTGACTTGAAAAATCTGATAAAAGATTTTAGGATTGCGTATAAAATAGAATTAGTCAAGTGCAATGCCTTTATTCAGAAGAAATTTCATGGACGTTGTGCCTACTCTCTTGGTTTCCTGGCTTCATGGCTTTTCAGATCCCAGAATAAGTTCTGGATAGTAGAGGTTATAGTAAGACTGACTTCTAAATAAATGAAGTGAGTCTAACCTTACTGATATGGCTTAAAGAAAAGGAGTGGCCTTTAAGATCCATGAACTTCTTAAACAAAAGTGATAACGTTATCTCTGTGCATATGTAATACTAAATATAATGCAACTGAGAGAAGCAGGCTGTGGTAAGAAAGGAGACCCAAGTGCCATCTGAAGGCAGCACTTACCACTCTGTTTCATCCCACTGAGGAAACAAAGCATGAGTATTGCCAGATTTTCTTCTGTTTCAAGAAAAGCCAGAAATCCAGGTTTTTACATGAAATGTCCTGATTTTAATGTTGGGAACTAGTTTATATTTTGAAATAACATTGTGTGGGACAAGGGAACTTGTATGTGGTACTAATCTCTCCCAATGGCCGCCAGTTTGGACCCTTGATACTCAGTTAGGTCAGCCAAGTGTGCCTTGCCATTGTCAGTCATCAAGGTGATGTGTGATTGGTCAAGCGATTAGTTTTGCTCAGCATCTCATCTGTTTACGAAGGACCTGAGGGTTCATTTGCCCATGCAGATCTTACAGTCCTGTTTATTCTATTCATTTATCTTGCAAATCTATAATGTTTTATTTCAAGCACCAAGAACCGTGGCAACCTTTGGTCTGGCCCCTTTCTAATGATCATTTAGTATCAGGCTATGTGGGATTTGACTGTTTTCTATTGCCTGAAAGCCAATGGTATCACTCCTTCTCTAGGTGTGGCAGAGATGTGAGTGAGGGAGACTGACAGTCTGTGGGTGTGTATGCAGTGTTGGGGGAAGAGGGGCACAGGGGGCAATACTGTGGTGTAGAAAACTAGTCTAAGGTAGCATCAGGATGTCCATGAAACCAAAATGATTTTCAGAACAGCACAAGACGTTATTTGTTTTTTTTCCCCCACTCTCTCTTTTTTTTTTTTTTTTTTTTGAGACAGAGTCTTGCTCTGTCATCCATGCTCGTGTGCAGTGGTGCAATCTCGGCTCACTGCAACCTCCGCCTCCAGGGTCCAAGCAATTCTCATGCCTCAGCCTCCTGAGTAGCTGATTACAGCTGTGCACTATCACGCCTGGCTAGTTTATGTATTTTTTAGTAGAGATGGGGTTTTGTCATGTTGGCCAGGCTGCTCTGTCATTTTTTTTTTTTTTTTTTACTAGTGTCCAGTGGAGTATTTTAGGGGCTACATAATGTGATAATGTCATTAATCTAATGGCTAATGAAAGGGGTATGTATATGTTTTTGTGTTTAAAACAAAGTTCTTTGGGGTCCTCAATAATTTTTAAGAGTATAAAGGGGTCCTGAGATCAAAGAGTTTGAGTTCTGCTGGACTGGGACAGTGGTTGTCAACCCAGATTGTACCTTAGAGTCATCTGGGAAACTTTAAAATAGTACTGATGCCCGACCTTACCGCAAACCAGTTAAGCCAGAATCTCTGTGGATGAGAAGTCTTCATTTTCATCATCACTATAACCATCATCATTGTCACCGTCACTATCACCATTATCATCATCATCATCATATCATCTTCATTATCATTGTTAGTATCACCATCACCATCATCAGCATCACCATTATTATCATCATCACCATCATCATCGTCATCCCCACCGTCATCCTCATCAGAACTTCACCTGCATGGAGGACAATCCACTATGCATCAGGTGCTATGCTATTTGCTATACCCCTGATTCTCACAACTGCCCAGGGAGGCTGATATTATCTCACTTTATAACAGGAGGAATCTGGATCAGAAAAGTTCAGGTAAGCTAATTCACAGAGCGAGAAGTGATGGAGTCAGAATTCGAAACCAGTTCTCTGCTATATCGGTGTTCCCAGTCTTTGCACTATTGAGAACCTCTTTAGTTATGCTTTCATCCCTCCAACACCACAGTACATTTTTTCTTTTTTTTTAAAATTAAACTTTAAGTTCTAGGGTACATGTGCATAACGTGCAGGCTTGTTACATATGTATACATGTGCCATGTTGGTGTGCTGCACCCATCAACTCGTCATTTACATTAGGTATATCTCCTAATGCTATCCCTCCCCCCT
>NW_012108942.1:347240-348796 GCF_000951045.1 Mandrillus leucophaeus | reverse complement strand
TTTTTCCAGCAAATTGTTTCAGCTTTGGCCATTGGTAGCTCTTTCTGTTGGCTCCTGTGTTCCTTTGACATATCCTATCATTGCATTTTTTAAAGTACTATCTTATTTTCTGGCACTACAGGATGCTCTAGGCTCATCTTGTATCTTTTCTTCCCCATCCCTAAAATCAGCCATTTTTCTAAGGTCCCTGGTCACTTTGATTGGAGAATAATACTGGAAATTGAGATCTGGGCCCTAGGTATGCTCACTGTTACTGGGGTGTCATTGCTTCTAGGCTGTCCCAGTTGATTGATCAGGGAAATATATGTGTATATACCAAATAGCATAGAGATAGAGCTATAAATATTTCTATATGTAGCCATCTGTCTCTATGTTAAACTAAACATGAGTTCATACTGATGTCTCCTGTTCTAATCCATTATCACACAAATCCTTCTAGCTTTACCCCCTACGCTTGTCTGTAAACTCTTACTCTAACAGTGAGAAACCTGGCTCCTACCACCCACCATCTATTTCCTCAGTTGTTTGATTCCAGTATACAGGTACAATGGTTTCAAAACTATAAACTCGAATTGATGGGAAGCAACTTTATCAACTAGAGTACAGAGCTTGTGTACAGTACTTTTTGCCTTTAGTTTTACAGACTTTGCTCATGTCCAAAGTTACTTTAGGTCCATACCTTTCTCACTCATTCCCTTTATGAGGTTATCTTATACATTTTTAACACAGTTAGATTATTTTGTTACAGTGTGTATACATTTCATCCTAGGATTTAAAAAATACAACAGGCTGTGCAGGCTGGCTCACACCTGTAATACTAGCACTTTGGGAGGCTGAGGCGGGTGGATTGCCCACAAGTAATTGCCAAAAACCACAATTACTTTTGCACTAACCTAATACTAGTTTCTTCTTTCTACCTGCTATATTTGTAGGTCCCTCTTAGAGGACTAAGGCCAGGGGCTCCCTTCAGTTTCCAAAAGCTTATTTGTGAGTGAGTTTGGAACTTAAGATGCATTTTCCAACAGAAATAATGTAATTTATGATGATTGGCTTCCTGGTCTCACTCACAAAAGCCCACTTAGTTCCTTTTATATTTCTAGGTGTAATATTAGCATTTTACTTATGTATACTCCATTTGACAACACTGTTTCTCTAGGAAAAAAATAAAAATTCCACTGGAGCTTCTTAGATTGCTTTTTGACAGAGACTAGATAATTCCTTGAAGTGAATGGCAGGACAGTGTGACTTGTAGGAGTAACTTGGGCAGAGAACAAACTGAAGCTTCTTTCAAGTAACAATGAACTTGGAAATTCAAGAATGAAAATGAAAGAAGAATATTTTTGGCCAAACACAAATAGAAGGTGTAAACCAAAAAGTATCTGAGATAGATCTCAATCAATTTAGAAATTTATTTTGCCAAGGTTAGGCGTGCATGCTCAGGAGACAGGTCTGTGCCTTTCTCCAAAAGTGATTTTGAGGGCTTCAATACTTAAGCGGGAAAGGGCAGATACTGGAGAAAGATGAATAAATTTTTAAAAGGTGTGGGGGCTGGGCGC
>NW_012108942.1:279854-346745 GCF_000951045.1 Mandrillus leucophaeus | reverse complement strand
AATAGTCACTTGTGCATTCATCTAGTTCAGTGAATCTGCATTTTTACCTAAGATAAAACAAACATAGAGTGGAGGAAGCAATCAGATATGCATTTGTCTCAGTTGCAAAGAGGGATGACTTTGAGTTCTGTCCTTTGTCCTGTACCTGTGAGGACAAGTTATCAATTTACATTGTCAGAGTGAAATTCAACAGAACTCTTTTAGGGTAAAGATCTGGGGGTCCACAAGGAATTTCCTAGTGGGCAACATTGTGAGGGAGGTATGCAGCTTTTTTATCCTTGTAGCTGTTATTTAGGAATGAAATGGGAGGCAGATTTGCCTAACGCACTTCCCAGCTTGACTTTTTTTCTTTGGCTTAGTGATTTTGGGGCCCCAAGATTTATTTTCCTTTCACAAAGGTGATCACTACCGTAATGTCTTCAGAAAAGGAAATGTGGCAGGCCAGGTCTCACTAATGCAGACCTCCACAATAACTGTTTCAGTACTAAGTGGTTAAGTTAAATATTAAAAGCCAGTGCCCTTACACAAAGGTTGGAGGGTAATAAAAGCCCATCAAGAGTTTTGCCTGGGCCTTTTCTGGGACTTAAAATATGACAAAATCACGAAGGAATTCTTAACAAGACCCATTTAGTATTAAACAAGTTTTATTGTGGGGATGAAGAAACTCCCCAGGCCTCCACAAACATGTTTATTGGTGTCTGAAGGAACTCCCCAAACCTCCATGATTTAGCAGAGGACAAGATAAGGGTAATCACCCCAGCACCTGGACCCATTTAGATTAAGTAAATTTATTGAGGCTCCAGAGGAAGGTCTTCAGGACTCAGACCTTAGTTATAGACTAAAAGAGGTTAATCACTTATGACTTTAGATGAATGCACACTTACACAGACATATAGCTTAGCAGATACATAAGCTCTGGAAAATGTCATAATTTTGAGTTGGTCTGGTGATAATTTCCAGGCCTTCTCCCTGTAACTGGTTGCAGAAATAAAAACTCTCTTCCTCCCCAGCTCATCTGCATCTCGTTATTGGGCCACGAGAAATAGCAGCCCAGCCCTGTTTGGTCCTGGAACAGAAACTCTGGATGAACACTATCAGTAGAGCTCTCTGCCATGATGGAAATGTCCTATATATTTGCTGTACAGTAGTCATTAGTCACATGTGGCTGCTGAGTACTTGAAATGTGACTAGTGAGATGGAGGAACTGAGCTTTTAATATTACTCGATTTTACTTAGTTTAAACTTCAATAGCTACATATGGCTAGTGGCTGCCGTACTGAGTAGTGTGGTTCTGAAATATGTACTTCAAGTAGAGGGAAAATGATCCCAGAGGTGAGGTCATAAATAGAAGAAGAAATGAAGAGCAAAGAAAGTTCTAAATATATGTAAAAATGTAAATGAACACTCATGCTATAAAATAGTGTTATTTTAGAAAATTTTAAAATATGTGGAATTAACATATATGGCATTAAGAGCATATAAGTTGGGAGAGGATTGAGGTAAGTGAAGGTGTTCTGTGGGCGTTAAATTAGATGGGAGGAAAATAAAGCTACTCATTAACATTAGTTTTTTAAATAAATTAAAGATCCATGGATTACAGAGTAATTTTAGGTAAGCGTAAAAAAGAGAAAATAAATGCGTAAGTTTCAGACTAGTAGGAAGAAAAATGAAACGATAGAAAATATTCAAACCAAAAGAAAGCAAGAAGGGGGAGAAGAAACAGAATGAGAATAATGAATAGAAAACACTATAACAGTCGTAGATTTTCAGTCCAAATGCTCTGTTTCATTGATTTAAGGGCAAACATTTATTCATATTTTTACATCTCCGAAATGGGGAGGCATATGCCAAGCTGTGTGTATTATAAGCTCTGTCAGTCAGCTTGTGTCAACTTGGTTGGAACTCTTCATTTGGTTATAAGTTGAGTTTTGTGTGTCATTGTCATCACATGTTTTGAGTTTAACTGCTGTTTAAAATGTCTTCAAAAAGATGCCCTCTGCCTTGTCATAGAAATAGAACAGCAGGATGAAAATTTAATATTAGTGAAGGAATTCCATTCCTTTTTGCAAACATCAAGAGCTATAAAAAAGAAGCTACTCGGCCGGGTGCGGTGGCTCAAGCCTGTAATCCCAGCACTTTGGGAGGCCGAGACGGGCGGATCACGAGGTCAGGAGATCGAGACCATCCTGGCGAACACCGTGAAACCCCGTCTCTACTAAAAAATACAAAAAACTAGCCGGGCGAGGTGGCGGGCGCCTGTAGTCCCAGCTACTCGGGAGGCTGAGGCAGGAGAATGGCTGTAAACCCGGGAGGCGGAGCTTGCAGTGAGCTGAGATCCGGCCACTGCACTCCAGCCTGGGTGACAGAGCGAGACTCCGTCTCAAAAAAAAAAAAAAAAAGGCACATCTAAAATGTAAGAATGGAGAAGGTTGAAAGAAAAAGGATGGGAAGAGATATACCACACAAAAACTAATTAAAAGAAAGCAGCTGTATCTGAAAATGTGCAATAAGCATTGGTAGAGATAAAGAGGGTGTCTCCTTAAAGATAAAAGCTTCAGTTCATCAGGGAGATATAACAATTCTAAATTGGAATTGGCTCTGGAATTAGTCAGACTTGGGTGCAAATTTTTTTTTTTTGAGACAGAGTCTCGCGCTTTGTCCCCCAGGCTGGAGTGCAGTGGTGTGATCTCGGCACACTGCAAGCTCCACCTCCCAGGTTCATGCCATTCTCCTGCCTCAGCCTCCTGAGTAGCTGGGACTACAGGCGTCCGCAACCACACCTACTTAATTTTTTTTGTATTTTTCGTAGAGACAGGGTTTCACTGTGTTAGCCAGGGTGGTCTCGATCTCCTGACCTCGTGATCCACCCGTCTCGGCCTCCCAAAGTGCTGGGATTACAGGCGTGAGCCATTACGCCCGGCCTTGGGTGCAAATTTGAGCTTTCTCACTTATTAGTGTAAGACATATAGATAATTTCTAAATCTTCCAAACGTCAGATTTCTCATCCATGAAGTGAGGATTATCATAGGGCTCACTAATAGCATGGCTTCAAAAATATATAATGCCAAAATTGAGATCAAAATAATAAATCTACATTACATGGGAGATCTTAATGTACCTCTTATATTATTGATAGACTAAGATGACCAAAAAAATAAAAAGAGAGCAGTAAGGAGAGCAAACATTTAATCAATAGGACCAATACATTTTAATCAATAGGATCCTCACGAATAGATACAGAACACCAAACCTAACAACTGCAGAAAACACGCCAAACATTTAGGTACAGACAGTGTGGGAAAATGCAATCTTAAAACGAGTGGACTGACATTCAGAAGATGTTAATCAGAGCACTAATGATGGGGATTGCAACCATGTCTTTACTGACTTGGAGAGCTTCTTACAGTAAACATGAAATCACATAATTTCTTCCACTTTCCTACTGTTTCTTGTTCTGGCCTGTGTCCTGCTTACTGTCTAATATCTTGGCCCCTTAAAAGTTGCTAATCTTCCAATCCTCATTCCTGTGACTGAGCCCCTGGTGTTTGTTCATGGGCCTTGTAGATACTGACTATGCTTATCTGGAGCATCCAGCGCCTACCCAGATTCCTCGTTGCGCTCCTCCCACCTAATGGGATTTGCTCATAGCGGTGTGGGACCCCTCCCATTTCCCCCAACTGAATACTTACCAAGACAATGCATTGCCGTACTCCCTTGGACTCTGCTCTGGGCATCAGACTGAATGTGTCCATTGAGCATCTGCAGCTGGATCAGTTTCCCCAGCATTATCCAACCCCTTGAGCATGGTTAGTCCTAAAGGGGAGAATTAGCCTTTCTATCCCTGCTGCTATACATGCCGGGACAAATCATAAGAAATGACAGCATCTGATGACAATGCAGGCTGCAGGAAGCAGGAGGCAGGAATCAAATTGGTGCTTATCAAATAATGCTCTGATTCTTTGAACATTGGACTGTACAATATGTCACGGATCTATACCCAGGTGGGTTCCCTATTACTCACTCCATTGAGGCCAGGTTGTGGGATTAGTTGTCCGAGAGGGAGTTTCAGTCTCACAGCATAGGGTCATTCTGAGAATTCCTAGCCCGCACTTGTGTGGAGACCTCCAGAGAATAGAATCTGAGTTGGTGCTGAGTACTTCCAGGAGGAAAGGAGTGGCAGGAGGTGACACACTCATCCTCAGGATGCCCAGCCCCACAGTCAGAGGGGAAGGGACAGAGCCACATGCATGAAGATCCTCTCCCCAGTATGTGCCAATGACAGGGCGCCCTGGCTTTTGGGCCAAGGAAACAACGTGGGAAGCAAAAAAGGACAATTTTCTCCTCCCTTTGCGTGAAGACCGAGCAGTTTTACCAGACTCCCAGGGTTCCCTTCCACTCTGGGTTGAATGTGAGCGACAGACATTCAGCTAGAACACTAGAAAAACTATTTCCTGAGCCACTCGCCTTTAGCCCTGGAAAGTGTTGGATTTGTCCTTCGTCTTTGTCACAGTAGAAACTGCTGAGAGATTTAGAACTTGGGCTTTGGAATTAGACATGGGTAGAAATCTGAGCTCTCTTACTTATTAGTGTGGGACGTAGAGCAACCTTTAAAATCCTTCCAAACCTCAGACTTCTCATGCGTGATGTGAGGATTATAATAGAGCCCACCTAATAGGGGTTTTTGAGAATTAAAAATGTTATTAAATGAACAGCATTTAGTAAGATGCCTGACCATTGAAAATAACAAAGCGTTTATTATTGTTGTTATTATTAAACATCTTTTCTGCACCTTCTGACTGGGGACATCATGTCATCAGAAATACCTAGGATGGGACAAATTCCTCATGGGCTGGGCCAAGGGTGCAATAATGGAGGAGTGAAGAAGGAAGAGATGAAGGCAGGAAGTCCCCAGGAGCCCAGCATGGTACAAGGCTGAGCTAGTGCTGCAGAGCCTCCTTGAAACAGCCACAGAGCTTGCATCTGGCCCTGGAAGAACCTCTTCCAGCTGGCGGGACCAGCCATAACAGTGGCCAGAGGATTTCCCAGGGCCACTGGGAACTCCTAGGAGTTCATCTGGACCAGGCCTGCCTAGACAGGGATTATAACAGGGACCCTTCCCAACTGGCAGGTGATTTAGCCCTCAGTCAGAAGCTCAGGCATTTGTTTGATGGAAGGTGGAAGGCCCTGTGCTGGGCCAGTGACTGTCAGGGGTGGGTGGGTGGCTGGAAAATAGCAAATAAAACAATATGGTAACACAGTAACCACACACTATGTGAAGCTATAATATGGGTATCTGTGGTAGGCAATTCTAATGTAGAGAATAATTCTAAGGTGCCATTCTCCCCCCATGCCATAAGCACACGGCCTCTGCCTGGGTTTCTCATTGTGGAATCTCTTCCTGGTCTTCTCATGCCCGGACAGAGGGAAGGACTCCTCCTGTAACGCCGGCTCTCCTGCCACCTCCTCCCTGCAGCCCTCCTCAGCCTCCTCTGCACAGGCTGGCTTCCTCTCTGGTGCTGCAGCGCTCTGCACTCGTCAGTGGTACCTGCATATAGGTATTGGTGTCCTTGTCTCACCACCCTACATCACTGTGAGCTCCCCAGGAGCAGGCTCCCTGTCTGACTCACCTGTGATCCTCCACCTCCCACCCTGTAGTGCCCCAAGCATCGAGGACAATCACTGGCTGCCCCTTAACCCAGAAATGCTGCTGAGACAGGAGGCCATGGCCCAAGCCCCTGGAATGGGGTATGACTATGTCAGCACAAAGACCTTTGCACAAATGAAGGCTTTAAAAATGTAGTCCTAGTCACACAGAGGAGGGCTCATAGGATTCCCAGGAATCTGGAACATTCTCTTGAGAGTTTTCCCTCGTCTCTGTTAAAACTCACATCCTATGGCCCAAATAACAACAAAAAAATGGGTGTAAATTATTGAAATAACTTGTGCATGGGGGAACAAACCCCCCTCCCCCAGAGCTGCCAGAAGCTTCAGGTGAGGGTCCCAAATGCCAAAATGTCTGGTATCAGAGAGGATGGCCAGTGACCCGGGGACACATGCTGTTTGCAGTGTCACCCAAGGAGCAGCAGTGTTGGCCCCACAAAGTGACCAGGACCCTGGCTTCCCACGCTGGGCAGGAGCTGTGTCTGATGAAGGGAATGCCTCGCAACATGTGCTGTCCGTCTCCTCGTGTCAGCTTACCTGGCTTTGCTGGCAAGTGGCCACTTGAATTTCTTTAAAGGTGGAATCTCTCAGTGGGGTCTAATCTGTTCAGAAATATCAAAAGAGTATCCTTGGGAATGGATGGAATTCCAGAGCCATCTGGTAATCCTCTTAAAACAACTCCTGGATGTCTCTCAGCACATCCGCCACTTTGAATGCAGGAGGCTGGTTCAAATGGAGGAGCATCGCTCTACTGCACCGTTTTATTTTCGGCCTAAAGTGCAAAAGGGGATACCTTTCATGTAAATAAATCAATTGCAAATGTCTAGTCATGCTGAGCCCTGTCTCGTGCTGTGGATACAAAGGAACCAAAGGCCTTTCTCCCCGCCCAACACACACATAACACACACACAAAATCATAAAAACATACATACCCACAACACATACAACACACAACACACACACAACCAAACATGCCCACAAACCTGTGTTCAGAGATAGATCCTGCCAGTGGGATCGTGGTCTCGCTGACTTCAGGAAAGAAGTCACAGACCTTTGCAGTGAGTGTTACAGCTCTTGAAGATGGCACAGACCCAAAGAGTGAGCAGTAGCAAGGTTTATTGTGAAGAGCAAAAGGATGAAGCCTCCACAACCTGGAAGGGGACCCCAGCGGGTTGCTGCTGCTGGCTGGGGAGGCCAGCTTTTACTCACTTATTGGCCCCTCCCATATCCCATTTCCATCCTATCAGAGTGCCCTTTTTTCAATCCTCCCTGTGATTGGCTACTTTTAGAATCCTGCTGATTGGTGCATTTTACAGAGCACTGATTGGTGCATTTTACAATCCTCTTGTAAGACAGAAAAGTTCATGATTGGTGTGTTTTACAATCCTCTTGTAAGACAGAAAAGTTCCCCAAGTCCCCACTAGACCCAGGAAGTCCATCTGGCCTCACCTCTCAACCCTATACATGACATGAAAATACATATGCACAAAACATACACACACAAAGCATACATGCATCATGCACCTCCCCAAACACACACATACCACAGAAACATACACACGGGAACTCAGCTACTTGTCAAAAGTCTGAATGGTGATTGCCTCTGCAGTGAGTAGTTAGAAAAGTGAATTTTTTTTCCAATAAATTGGAGTCCTTAAAAATCACTGTAAGATAGAAAATTTTAAAAAGTATATAAAATAAAATATGTATGTCCTTTGGCCTAGCATTTACACATGTAGGAATGTATCCTAGTGGAGTAATCAACGATATATGCAAAGATTTGGACAAGCATATTAAGCACAGAATTATGTATGCATATATGTGTATATAGATATATATCTCATACATATAATAGCGTAAAAGTGAAAACTCAAATGTTCAAAATTGAGGATTAGTTAAACTATGATCTGTCCATATGTGACATACAAGTTAGCTGCTCTTTATTCTCTCGAGCTTCAACCTCCTACAAACAAACAGTGTCCCTTGTATATCAGTATTGGTACAGATAATCGAACTTACTGAGGTTTTATATGGGATAATAAAGGCAAAGGTTTATGAATACTCCATACTACACTATGTAGCAACCCCTATTACAGACAAACTCTTCTCTTTCATTTCCCTTCCTTTCCAGAACCACTCGGCTGAATCTCTACAAGTATCTATTGCAACTACCACAACATGGTACCCTCCCCGCATCTCCATTTTCCCTGTCCTGAGAGCAAGGGCCTGCTGCCCCCACACTCACATCCTCATTCATTCCAGAAGTCAGTACCACAGAAGTGCCCACAGTTACCCCAACCACCTTCTTAGAAGATAAGTTAGTGTTTGTTTTGACTTTTTAAAATGTTTACTTCCTCTTTTCCTTCACAATCTCATCCCATCCCAAGAGGTTTATCAAGAAGTTCTCTAAAGCTATGTGTCTCCTTACTGGGAATTTAACCGACAAATCAGGGATTTTTATTCTAGCCATCAAGGGAATAACATTTTTCCAGGTCTTTAGACAAATAATGGAATACCTTGCAGTAATTAGATATACTATTGTAGAAAAGTATTGATGAAATGGAATGATGTTTGAGATAACATATTGAGTAGAAAAGTCAAGATACATTAAGTGGGAAATGTATCTTGCAAAATAATTTGTCAGACACATTCTTGTATTTGTATGTTACATAAATGTGTGTGTGAAGAAAGGCTACAAGATGAGACCACAGTCTTCAGTGAAGTTTAAGAGATGAGACTGCAGCATGCTCAGAAAGCCCTGGGTTATAGTTTTTCCAGTAACTAAGGATGTGATCTTGGGTAAATTGTACATCCTCTTTAAACTGCGCTGCCTTTTGTATGTAAAACAGGAAGGATGGTATTTACCCCCAGGGTCATCAAAGGATTTGGCTGGAGAAAAAGAAATAAATGGGCTGAGCCCAGACCTGGCACAGTGAGAGCATGGTGGTTGACTACTGTGCTGGCCTGTTGTTCCTGTGTTATTGACATGCTGCTGCTGGTGGTCCAGAAGCTATTACCTTAATTGGTTATGTGGATTTCCCTTCATGCTGACCAGCTGTGTGTGGCGTTGTAAAACATAGCCATACATAGTAACTGACAAGGTCAAATACAATGGAAAATGCAAGGAAATGCAGGTAAATAGCTAATGGGCTGTAGAAGGAAGCTAGTCCTTGGAGGGCTTGATCAAGGAAGGTTCCTTTGCATGTCACCTTTGAAGAAGAGGGGACACAGAAGAGATATAGGGCACTGTCAGTGCATCCTGGAGTGTACCTGGAAGGGGACATGAAAGAAGAACATTTTTCTCTGGTGTGGGGAAAAGAAAAAGAGATCAACCTGTTACTGTGTCTATATAGAAAGAAGTAGACATAAGCGACTCCATTTTGTTCTATATTTGAGATGCTGTTAATCTGTGACCTACCCCCAACCTTATCCTTGCAAGAGACATGTGCTGCGGTGACTGAGGTTTAATGGATTTTGGGCTGTGCAGGATGTGTCTTTGTTAAACAAGTGCCTGAAGGCAGCTTGCTGGTTAAAAGTCATCACCATTCTCTTAATTTCAACTACCCAGGGACACGTACACTGCCAAAGGTCGCAGGGACCTCTGCCTAGGAAAGCTAGGTATTGTCCAAGGTTTCTCCCCATGTGATAGGCTGAAACAATGCTGCTAAAAGGTTTATGGAGATGTTTGCATATGCATCTCAAGGCACAGCATTTTCCTTTAAACTTATTCATGTCGCAGAGATTTTTGTTCATATGTCTTACTGCTGATTTCCTCCCTACAATGATCCTATTGTCCTGCCACTCCCTTATCTTTAAGATGGTAAAGATAATTATCAATAAATACTAAGAGAACTCAGAGACTGGTGCCGGCGTGGGTCCTCTGTAAGCTGAACGCCAGTCCCCTGGGCCCACTTTTTCTTTCCCTTTCTCTATACTTTGTCTCTGTGTCTCCTTTCTTTTCTCAAGTCTCTCATTCCACGTAATGAGAAACACCCACAGGTGTGGAGGGGCAGGCCACCCCTTCACCCTGGGACATGGGGACTCCACTTGCATGAACTTTGGGATTGGGGCAAAGAACCATCATGAGAACAAGGGCTTCCTTGAACCTCCCAGGCTCATTGGCTGATCTAAACCCTGTGTACCCTCTTTTCTTCACTCTCCTCTGTTTTCTATACCTCTGTTATTGGACTGGACTGGAAGCCACCTGATCTATCACAAGTGCCTTGAAATGTGTTGAATGGGTGTGGCACAGTCCTTAGCAGAGTGGCACTACCCCCACAGGAATTTGTTTATACCCTTGGCATGGAAAATAGCAGGAAATGAGTGATGACTGATAACCCAGGATGCTATTTATTATTGGCTAAAGGAACACTGTGTTGTATTTGCATAGCCACTCACATGAGTTCCAGACCTAGCTCCTTCAGGTAAAGGATCCTAAGAACTGAAGGCCAACAGAGCTCCAGGAGTCCAAGACAGAGCCACAGACCACGAGGATCCCTGGCCCAGGTAGGTGGTCCTCCTGTGCTCGCTTTCAAGACCAACAGGCATGGATGGGGAAGTAGAGTAGCATCTGGCCATCTCGACCCTTGCTTTTTATCTCCACTGGAAGCACATCTGAATTTCTAAATGTGATCTCGGAGACCTGCCCAGAACACCTTGCTCTCAGCCCCAGTAGCAGCCTGCTCTCTCCCAGGAGGGCTTCCGCCAACAAGTAGGGCATTGCTGGAGGGCCAGGCAGACACTAGCTTAGGAAACCCGCAAACCCTGGAAATGCTGCTAGTCCCTTCTCTGAAGGCTCAGGAGACTGACTTCAGAGTCTAGAAAATATTGGTCCTTGGGAACAGATTTTGAGTGCAAAGAGATGGATTTCAGATGGCCAGATGCACTGCTTCTTTAGGGAGTTCTGTGAAAGCTCCCTGGATTTATTTTTATTCCGGGCGGCGGTTTTCTTGGTTCCTTCCCGGGGTTGCCCCCGGTTCTTCCGGCTTTTAGGCTTCTTTTTTTCTTTGGGCGGCCCCTAGTGTCTTTATGTCTTTGGATACCTGCATTTCTGTCAGACATCTCTTGCTCTGATGTTCTGGCTGCCACATTCTCAGTCAAGTGCCTCCAATTTTTTGTGTCCTTTGATTTACCCCAACATGACAAAGGCAGTTGTGCTTCATGTATTCAGGGATACTGCCAAACCACAAACAGGTTAAAATCAAATAGCAGATATCCCTGTCCTTAAAGACGCATCAGCTCTACCCACCTGCTCCTGCTCGCCGTCCTTATTGTTGAGTCCTGAAGCCCTTCCTTGTCATTTTTTTTTTTTTTTTGCAGGAATAATTTTGTTCCCTTTGTCTCGCTCCTAAACTATTCTCAAAGGATTGGGTTTGTACACAAACTGCCTATCTCTGCAATCTTAGAAGTAATATGATCCTGAACAAGTCACTTAACTTCAGATTTTTTATCTGTAAGATGGGAATACCAATTTTTGCTCCACTTCTGTCCTATGTTGGCCTGGGCTGATGTTGTGGAAAGCTCTTTGTCCACTGAGATAGGGTGTGCAGAATTTGTATATATAAATATATCTCCTCCAACCCCTCCCAATGAAGCAAGTCATGTGAGTCAATTCTACCCTAAGATATTAGGGATTGGGCCTCCTGGGACCTTTAGTGGCTTAGGTTTTCATGAAAAGAGGTTGCAGAGCAACTGCTTTTTGTTAGGCAAAGATTAGGCTACTGCAGAGACTCAGCAAACTTTTATAGAAGGTGTCAGACGGTAAGTACTTTAGGCTTTGCTGGCCAGATGATCTCTCAACTACTAAACCATGCTATTGTAGCCTCAGAGCAGCCACAGACCATATGTAAACAAGAGCATGGCTGTGTTTCAATAAAACTTTATTTAAAAAAACAGTCAGGGACCAGGTTTGGCCAAGGGCCGTAGTGTGCCAGCCCCAAGACTAGAGCAATGCACTTTTAACTTTTTTTATTTTATTTTTATAAAATGCCGAGATCCACAAAAATGCTACTGCACCCTGTGTGTTAGCACTGTGACTCACAGTTCGGAAAATTCTGCTTTGAAGGAGTGACAGGCAGGAGAGCATGGTCTGGCCCCTTGGGGCCTTTCTGGTTGCAGCAAGCATTTCTAACTAGAGAGCAAGGCCAGTGGTATGTTCAGCACCAGGGACATCCAGCAAGGTGTCCTGGGGTCAGAAGATGCCATAACTGGTCCCCTTTCTATCTCCTTAGGCCTTGGACTTCATTCCATTTTCTGATGAGTAATAACTCAACGTTGAAAATGTCCTTTGTGGGGGAGAACTCAGGAGTGAAAATGGGCTCTGAAGACTGGGAAAAAGATGAACCCCAGCGCTACTCAGAAAAAGATGAACCCCAGTGCTACTCAGAAAAAGATGAACCCCAGTGCTACTCAGAAGGTAAGGTTCTTGTAGAAATCCACCTCAGGGCCAAAGTGTAATTCCTAGAGCAGGACTTTGCTAGGTGCTGTGCGCAGACCCAGCTGTTTCCTGCGGACCATGCACAGTCAGTGAGCTTTCAAACTTCCCTGGACAAATAACTAGACAAGAGAAATTCTGGAAGGGAAAAGAAAGCTTTGCTTCAGTGTCCAGGCACATAAGGTGGTAGATAAAAGGATCGTCCTCACCTACAGATTTGGGGCTTTAGCATCCTGTTTGCCAACTGGATGGTTGCATATCCTTCAAAATGCACCTCTTCCCTCCCAACCTTCCCAAGTGGAAAAGAAACCTCTGATGAGAAGTGACTTTCTGAGGCTGGGTTGAAAATATGACCCAGGCACAGGGCATCTGAGTACTCCATGAGGAATGCAGTTGGGTGCTGCCCTTGGGGGACAATAGGAGGAGGCTTTTGACCCAATGACTGTCTACTGAGGTGTGACGGGAGAGGCCTGTAGCATGCCAGAGGCCAAACCCCTGAGCCAGTTCATCTCTATTCTATGTTTCTGAAGAGGGAAGCTATGATTTAATGTCATTACTATCATGCTGCTCTAGTATTTCTCAGCACATACACAGAAGAGGGAATTACATGGTCCTTGATACACCTAAATCCTTGGAAAATCCCAATTGCATATGCTAACCTCACTGTGTCTGACTGCAGACCCGGCTGGAAGCCCCCTGGAACCAGGCCCAAGCCTCCCCTCCATGAATTTTGTTCACACAAGTAAGGCCCCAGGGTGAGGTGATGGCGGTGGCTGAGGTGCGAGGGTGGGGATGGGGGATGGCACCATTGGGACCTCTTAGAGGGTGGGAGAATTGTAGACTGGGGACACCTAAGGGTGCTGGATGGGGCTGAAGTCTTTCCTTTTCGGAAGCAAATCCCATCAGGAGAGAACTCTGGGAAAGATGAGCCCGGGGAGGGGCAGGTGATGCTCACCTGCTAAGAGGCACAGGGCAAGGAAGAGTTTGTGCCTGGGAACCTTCCAGGTGCCTCTTCTGATCATAGTCAAGAGACTGGAGACACAGACCCCCTCCCAACACCGATGACAAACAGCCACGTGGCCAGCGGGGGTGCAGGGACACCCACACCACTAAGGGCTCAGGGCGGCGCCTTCGGAGACTGAACCTTCCTCTCATGCTGCCATTTGAACACCACAACACCCCAGTAGGAACCTGTTAACATTACCACTGTTCAGGCGTGGAAACCGAGACGGACAGCGGAGATTCCCTGCCCCAGGTGACACAGGTAGTCAGTGACAGATGTGGAAATTTAAAGGTACTTAATCTGTCTGCTTGACTCAGGCTTAAGGCTCCCGTCACCTCCTCTTCTCAGGAAAGAGTCAGGAGACCTCAGTCTGAGCCCCAGCTCTAGTGCAGGTGGATGCATGAAGACTGAGCCTCACTGGTAAAGTGGCAGAAAGGACAAATGGGACCAGGTGTGTAAGGGCGCCTGGCACAGTAGGGGGAGGCTGCTGTCACTGCTCCACTGCTGCTGCTGCAGTGACCTTTGATGTTTTGGTTTTGTTGTAGTTACACCATTGCTGGCTTTGGATCTGCACTGTGTCCACTTCAGGTGGAACCAAGTGCACAAGCCTCTCTGTCGGGCTTGTCATGACTTCTCCTTGTCAGGGCTGGGATGTCCTTCAAATCTGGGAGAAGTGGTTCTCCAAGTCTGGTCCTCAAACGTCAGCAACATCAGCTCCTAGAAGTGTTAGGAATACAGATTCCCAGGCCCCACCAGCGACCTCCTGCATCAGAAACTCAGGGGGCTGAGGCTCTGGGGGCTGCTTTAACAAGCCTTCCAGGTTGTCGTGATGCATCTTGAAAGTCTGAGGGCTACTGCCCTGCAGAAAATTACTAGTGCCTTAAAGCTGGCGCTGGCACTGATGTTACTGCTGCTGTTGGAGTACAACTTCCCTACAGAAAACAACTGCCAGCACCTTAAAACCACTCACACCTTCAGAGTGGCCTTGAGAAAGATTTGGGGTCAAGGATCATGAGCAAGAACACCAATTAGGAGGACAGTGAACTGGTCTGCATGTGAGACGCTGAGATCGTATGTCAGGCTGTGATAGAAACAAAAGGAAAGAACAGCTTTAAGAAGCACTTAAGAGGTACAAAGTAAAATGATAGTGCTAGAAAAGTAGCTTCTTAAAAATAGCATTTTCCAGTCTCACCCTGGACTAAGTGAATGAGAATCTCAGGAGTGTGAGGCCCAGGTAGCCATGGTCTTAAAATACCACCCACCAGGTGATTCCCAGTGTGCACCAGGGTTGAGAGCCACAGGTTTAGGCCATGCCACTCAAAGGGTGTCCTCAGACCAGCAGCACCCACAGCTCTGAGAGCGCATCAGAAAGGCAGAGCCTTGGCACCCCCCACTCCTACTGAACCATAGTTTGCAGGTGATTTCTTGCACATTAAAGTGTGGGAAATGGAAAGGCCTAGAGTTCAGCTAGCTCAGTGACTCTCAGTCAGCCTGCACCTGCCCCATGAACTCAGACTGTCTGGGATGGGCCCAGAAAAGCTCCTGAGGAGATTCTGATGGAAGGCAGGGGTGAGAACCATGGATCTCATCTGACCCCGTATCACTGGGGAGTTACTTAGGATCTTGCCTGGGGTCAGCCATCTCTTCAATAGACACTGAGAGTGTCCACGATGCTTGGGGCACTACAAGGTGGGAGGTGGAGGATCACAGGTGAGTCAGACAGGGAGCCTGCTCCTGGGGAGCTCACAGTGCTATAGGGCAGCAAGACAAGGATGCCAATACCTGTGTGCAGGTACCACTGACGAGTGCAGAGCGCTGCAGCACCAGAGAGGAAGCCAGCCTGTGCAGAGGGGGCTGAGGAGGGCTGCAGGGAGGAGGTGGCAGGAGAACCGGTGTTACAGGAGGAGTCCTCCCCTCTCTCTAGGCATGAGGAGACCAGGAGGACATTCCACAATGAGAAACCCAGGCAGAGGCCATGTGCTTATGGCATGGGGGGAGAATGGCACCTTAGAATTATTCTCTACATTAGAATTGCCTACCACAGATACCCATATTAAAGCTTCGCATAGTGTGGTGGTTACTGTGTTGTCATATTGTCACATTTGCCATTTTCCAGCCACCCACCCATATTTGACAGTCACTGGCCCAGCCTGGGGGCCCCTGCCCTTTATCAAACAAGTGCCTGAGCTCTTTGTGGAGGTGAGGGTCACCTGTCCAATCAGAGGCCAGGAGGGAAGGTTCCCTTTTAAGACCCTACTCTAGGCAGACCTGGCCCAAATGAGTTGCTAGGAGCCCACGCCCTAAGAACCCTCTGAGGACTGTTGTGGCTGGTCCTGCCGCTAGAAGTTCTTCCTCCAGGGCCAGGTGCAAGATTTGTGGCTTTTCAAAGGAGCCGCTAAAGCCCAACCTTGCACCGTGCTGGGCTCCTGGAGGCTTCCTGCCTCCAACCCTCCCAACTCTCCCATCACCACTCCCTTAGACTGGCCAGTGCAGGGATCTGTCCCACTCCAGGCACTAATGATAGAAGGATGCCTTCAATCAGAGGGTACAAAAAAGAGAGTTAAGAAAAACAATGATTATAAAGAGTCCTTTTTAGACATTTTCTTCGCTCAGGCTAAGTGCTACTTAATTTGAGTAAGCATTTTAGTTCTCATAATTCCTCTCTCAAGTAGGTGCTGTTATTACTCTCATTTCACAGATGAGGACATTGAGGTTTGGAGGGATTTAGTAACTTGTCCTCTGTCCTACAGCAGAGCTTGGATTTGAATCCATCTGTTCAAATCTGGAACCCATATGCTTGCACAGAATGCTAAATTGCTTGTCCCAGCGAGATAGAAAGCCCAGGAGTGGAAGAAATATTCAGTGGCTGTGATGTCTGAGCCCACAGGCAGGGTGGAGAGCTGAGGCTGGGGCCCTTGGATGTGGGGAAGAGAAGACTAAGTCTTTCATTTTCGATGTGAACTGTTGATATCTGGTGATATTGATCTAGGTCCAAAGGTGAAGAACTTAAACCCGAAGAAATTCAGCATTCATGACCAGGATCACAAAGTACTGGTCGTGGACTCTGGGAATCTCATAGCAGTTCCAGATAAAAACTACATACGCCCAGGTGACTCTCGGTTTTGGCTGTGTTTTCTGTCCCCAACCAGCAGGGGTAAGGCCTCCCTCCAGGTGGGCTCAGCTCCGTGCTATACTATACCCCATCTCCAGCAGGTGGTGGAAGCGGGGAGGAGAGGCCCCAGGGACTAGGGCATCAGAGGAAGGGTCTCTAGCGATGACCAGATCTGTAGCGATGACCAGAGTCTTTCTGGAAGGGTGGGAAAAAAGGAGGCAGACACTTAGGTTGTTGGAAGAAGAGGAAGCTTAAACTGGTGTGATGGAGGGAGATGTGGGCCACAGAGTCAAGGGGAGAGGGGCTGCGCACCAGGCCTGAAACCCCAGCAGACAGGAGGGACCTTTCCCTGCTCTCAGAATCCACACATGTTCTGACTGTCTTTTTCCAGAGATCTTCTTTGCATTAGCCTCATCCCTGAGCTCAGCCTCTGCGGAGAAAGGAAGTCCGATTCTCTTGGGGGTCTCTAAAGGGGAGTTTTGTCTCTGCTGTGACAAGGATAAAGGACAAAGTCATCCATCCCTTCAGCTGAAGGTGAGAATTCTAGCTCAATTTCCTGTGCCTTTGGCTACTCCAAAGTAAAAGGCCAAGATCCTCAATGCCTCTTGCTTTTCTGCAAATTCTTATCTTGGCCAATATTACAGGGACATCCACCTTTCTGGAAGCACCAGGCAGAAGAGTCCCATACCTTCTTCTCTGGTTCCTTGCCCCTTCTAGGGAAGGAGGGACTCCACACAGCAGGGAGACAAGGAGGAACTGAGCACCCATTCTCCTCTCTTGGGCTCACCAGCCCTGGCCCTGGGCGGGCGGCGCTCCCCTCCTGCTGTGGCCCTCCATGTGGCAAGCAGCACAATTGGGTCAGGACCCTGGCGTGCTGCTGCGGGGCAGGAGGGTGTGAGGGAGCACTCGGAGGGCAGTGTGCCTGCTCTGCAAATTTCGTCCTGCATGGAGCATCCTTTCACTTGAGAGGAGAAATCTTAGGAAGCTCAACTGGATATAGATCTAGGCCATATTCTCTAAACGAACTTTAAAAACTATAGAGCTGAGATTTTGGTGTCCATCTGACTCTTACATCTCTCTCTTTGTCTCAATGTATTTTTAATTTGGGGGACAAGAGGGTATGGAAAAGAAGGCATGATTGCTTCTCATCCCTTAAATACCAGTACCAAGGCTGACACATCATCTTCCCCAAGGACCATCTGCCTTCTCTCTTCTCTTCCTCTCCTGCGTAAAGGCCTGGAGGATGAGCACATGTGCTGGGTTTTTCTCCCTCTCAAAGCCTGCGCTGTCTAATTAATCTCTTTTACCTCACAGAAGAAGAAACTGATGAAGCTGGCTGCCCTAAAGGAATCAGCACGCCGGCCCTTCATCTTTTATAGGGCTCAGGTGGGCTCCCGGAACATGCTGGAGTCGGCAGCTCACCCCGGATGGTTCATCTGCACCTCCTGCAATTGTAATGAACCTGTTGGAGTGACAGATAAATTTGAGAACAGGAAACACATTGAATTTTCATTTCAACCAGTTTGCAAAGCTGAAATGAGCCCCAGTGAGGTCAGCGATTAGGAAACTGCCCCATCAAATGCCTTCCTTGCTAATTCGAAGGAGTTATATAAAACACAAAATCTGCTCACTAACCTTTATGTCAGTGGGTTTCATTTCTCATTCATACTTTAAGGATTTGTGTTTTTAGAATACAGCAAGAAGCTTGTTTAATTACAAAGTTCTGGGTTGGAAAGAGACCAGCTTCTGCTTGTGTACTGCTATCCTGAACCATCAGACATCCACCTGTGTGTCATATGCTATGATGTGGCCAGTCTGAGTGCGATACTTGCAGCAGGAAGGAGCAGCTGGGTGCATGCTGTGCTCTAGAATTAGTCCTTCCACTGGGGTTTGGTAAGTTCTGAGGGCATTGATCCTGGGGCAGAAGTGGCTGAGTCTGTGTCTAGGGTACAGTGTGCAAGAAAGAAATGTAACAGCAAGTCACGATCCAGCCAAGTGATAATGGAAAAGGGGTAGTTGGGTCCCAGATAAGGAGCAGGGTGACCTGACCTGTGGAAAACACACAGAGACAAGGAATCTGGCTCAGATGATAGCCAGGAGACCAGGTGAGCAGCCAGTTAGTGTCTGGGAGGCCTGTCAACAGGGCATGGTCCTATCACTAAGCAGGGCTCAGATCCTCATAATGGGGGAGAGGAAGGCTGGTCGAACAGAAATCAGGGCCTGGAAACAGAATGAGGGGGTGGATATAGGGGACGGAGGCCTGGAAATTAGTTTATTACTTTTAGCTCTTCAGTTACAAGCAATAATAATCACTTCTAGCTTATTTAAGCAAAAAGTATACTATGAAAGGAGCTTTCTAGAAGGATATTGGGTATATTCATTTCTTAGTGCTGCTGTAACAAATTACCACCAACTTTGTGGTTTAAACAATGCAATGTATTATCTTACAATTATGGAGGTCAGTCTGGAATGTGTCTCACTGGGCCAAAATAAAAGAAACAGCAGGATTGCAATGCTTCGGGGGGTTCTATGGGAGAGTCAATTTCCTTGCCTCTTCCAGCTTCCAGAGGCCACCTGCGTTCCTTGGCTAGTGACCCACTCCCATCTTTGCTGCTTAGGTTTTTCTCACACTGCTTTACTCTGACCCTCCTGACTTCTTCTTTCACATATAATAATGCTTGCAATTTACACCAGGCCCACCTCAATATGCAGGATACTCTCACATCTCAAAGAAGCTTAACTTTAATCACAGATGCAAAGTCCCTTTTGCTGTGTAAGGTAACATATTCACAGGATGTGGGGATTAGAATGTGCACGTTTTTGGGGTGCCATTATTCTGCCTATCATGTGAAGTAACTTTCAAAATGGAAAGACATGCTGAAGAACAAGTCAGGGACTTCTGGCAGGCCAAAAATGACAGAAGCCAGAAAACGTTGGTCCCCTCACTCAGATGGGTAAGAGCCAATCATGTTTTTTGTCAGTTAGCAAAAGATTGAGATTCCAAACAAATCATGTGACTGCTCTAGTTTGAGTCATGTATGAACTCCTTGGTCAGTGAAGGGCAGCACACCTTGATCAATACTCCCTACAAGACTGTATCCAATGAGGCCAGTGATGTTCCTCAAAGCAGAGCTGGAGAGCTAATCCCAGGAGAGAGGCGTGTTGGTGGTGGGCAGGCAGACAAAGCTTAGCCATAAAGGAGGAGTAGGGACAGCACCCCAGGCACGGAGGCTCAAGTGAGATGACACCCATGGGAAGCTCTGACAAGGTCAGCTGCTTCTGTTTCTGATCCTGATGATGATGGTGATCAACACCAGCCCAGTGACAAAAAAGTACATAGTATACTTAGTAGATGTTCCCAACACAGAGAAATGGTAAATATTCAAGGCGATGAATACTCCAAACATTCTACCTTGATCATTACACATTCAGTGCATGTAATGAATACTTGCACGTATGCCATAAATATGTGAAATATTATGTATGCATATAAAAGAAAAACATGTGGCCAGGTGACACCGATACTTTGGAGAGGAAGGCATGTCTTCTTCATAATATACAAAACTATTTTCATGACAAAGACACAGCTATTCAAATTAGTCTCTGAGCCAGGGCTGTCTCATGGCAGTGAGGACTCTGGTTCCCTTGCAGACTAGCAGAAAGAAGATGGGGCTTACTGACCATGGCCTTGAGGAGGCTGAACATGCAGGCCAAATGGAGACACAGACAGCCTGGGCTTGGTCCTGCTCCATCCCCTTCCAACCTGGTGACATATAGCGAGTCACTCTGGCATGGGTCACTCATGCTTCCTGTGAGGTTCCACCAAGGTAGCAAATCCATCAACACCTTACTGAAGCACAAGGCCCTGTGTCCTGCTGACTTCACGAAAGGCATGGTTGTGGTGATCACATACGTGTGTGCTATGCCATTGAATGCTGGAAACTTTTCTCACCCCAGCACTACCGACTCCCCTTTACCCAGTCTTATTGTTCTCACTGTAACACGCTATATAGTTTGCTTCTTACATTTATTGTTTGTGTCTCCCACTAGCATGTAAGTCCCACAAGTGCTTTGCTCTTTGATGTATGCCAAGAACCCACTGCAGCGCTTGGCACTTGTAGGAACTCCATAAGATTTTTATAAATGAAGAAAGGAAAAAAAAAGAAAAAAAAAAAAAGAGAGGGAGGGAGAAAGGAAAGGAAGGCTTCTATTTAAATGATGGTCTTCTCCTTATTTCTATAGTAATATGACTTCCCCTGCAAAGTAGATGCATTTTGGAAAAAGTGTATAAATAAACTCAGGTGGTTTTGAATTTCATTTTCGTAACTGTAATTGTAATCATGGATCTTTATGTTTAGTGAAAAAGTTTTGGCCCTTATGCCTTACACCTGAGAATCCCAAAGCATTGGTTTGTTAGGGCTCCCATAAAGAACCATAAACTGGGTGGCTTAAAACAACAGAAATGTATCGTCTCCTGGCTCAGGAGGCCAAAGTCTGAACCCCAGTTGTTGATTTATTCCGAGAGCTCTGAGAGAGAATCTGTTCCAAGCCTCCCTTCAGTTTGTGGTAGCTCCAGAGTTCCTCGGCTGGTGGCAGCAAAACTCCAGTCTCTGCCCGCATCTTCACATGGCTGTCTTCTCTCTGTGTTTCTGTGTCCAGATTGTCCTATAAGGACAGAGTCATACTGAATTAGGGCTCGCTCGAATGACTTCATCTTAAGTTGATCTGTATCTGTAAAGACCTTATTTCCAAGTAAGGTCACATTCACAGCTACTAGGGGGTGGGACCTCAACATATCTTTTTGGGGGACATAATTCAACTCATAATACCCAACGTGATAACTGTTCATCTCATGAAATTTAATGTCTCTCAAAAGGTGATCTCAGGGCATTTAATCTGTGGCAGAAACTCCCATAGGAAACATTCCAACCAGAGCTCCTTTCACAGCTGGTCACTCCTCCTACCCCATCCGAGGTCCTGGGGCCGAGTGAGGCAGTGGGGACAAGAGGAAGGCTGTCTTGGGAGTAGAAAGAGAAGACCTTATTCACTCGGCCCTCTGTTCGTGAGTGAGCTATCCAGCATAGGATATAATAAATAGCTTTAGGGGTGGTAGACTCCAAACATTTTTTTGATCCCAATTATCCTAATCAATTAAACAAAGTCTAGAACATGTCTTGAAATGCTGGCATTGGTACATTATGAAACTTACACAGAATTTAAAAATTTACAAGGACTAAATAAAATAGGAACTGACATCTAATATTTTCTTCCCACATTCCCATGCACTGTCTGGCTCAACCAGCCCCAGCCCTCAATCTCATCCTGGTGGACACATGCCTAGTGATGTGATCAGCTGGTTCTCAGGGGGCTGGTGAAGATGGGTATACAGCTTTTGCCAATTTCCATGGCATAACTACTCCAAATATGGCCAATTTCAAACTACCAACATGAAGGCACAGACACAGAGTTTGGAAGAGATGTTAAGAATTGGCTATTGCAAGCTGATATAAGCTAGCTCCAGCACACCACCACTGCCACCTTTGAGCTCCTTGTGTTAGTACAGGGGTTGGTAAACTGCAGCCTAAAGGCCAAATACAGCTTGTTGCCTGTTTTGTGTATTTGTCAACACAGCCATGCTGTCTATGGCCTTCTTTGTACTGTAACAACAGAGCATGTGGCAGGATATATAGAATCTGGCACTCTATGAAAAGTACTGACTCCTGCTCTACAGGAGAAGAGACCACAGATTGGCTTCAGCTTCCAAACATTCATCCCTGAGTCAGTCTAGAGCCTGAAATTTAGAGCCTGAAGCACAGTTTCCACCAGAGGGCTGAAATGCATGATAGTTGGGGTTTCCACCTCTCACCCAAAAGCCTACTCAATTTTTTACTGCAAAAACATGTTACCATCGTTATTTTTTACTTAGCCCACCTTTCCTTGGCAATTTTCCATAGGAAAATGCATTCTAAAGTTCAACTAATCAGGAGACTTGGAGCCTCTGGACACCCCCTTGTTCCTTGCCCACAGTCCCTGGCAGAAGGTGCTTTATCAGAGAGGCTTCATGCAGGGGCTCAGGACAGGATCAGAGGTCAGTTGCCCCAAGGGGGCAGGGACAGCAGAGGGGACGGTTCAGTACATTGTCATGGTCCTGGTGATTCCTGGTCCATGAGGGAATTTTCACATGCATTGGGTGATTGACAATCACCAATTCAGGGAGAATTTGTGTGCCCACTTTATAGGTGAGGAAACAGATGTAGAGACGTCAAGTAACTTTACCAAAGTCATGTGGCTTTTAAGTGGCAGACTTTCAGGTGTTGTGACTCCTAGTCCAGAGTCCTTTGCACTGCCCTTGAGGTGCTAAAACTCTACTGTGCCAGAAGACTCACTTGAGGGAGCTTCCTAAAAAGAGAGATTGCACAACCTGAGATTCTTGTTTAACTGTTTTGGGATGTAGCTCAGGGATTTAGCTGCCTTAAAAAAAAAAAAACTTTCCAAGTAATTCTGATGCAAGTGGTTCTTTGTTGTTCACCCTTTGGAGAAACACTGCCTCCTCCCCATACATTTCATTAGAAAATGGTAATATGTTTTTCAGCCTAAGAGCCATTTCTGGATGACTAGCCCACACTGGGTGACTGGACATTGGCAGCCCACTGTACTAGCTTTCAGTCTAGGCTTAAACACACATGATAGGAGATGTCCTACTCCAGATGATATGAGTCTGAACCGTGGAAAAATTCCATCGTGTGGCACATCTGGTGGCTGTGCGCTGTCCCCAGCAGTGAGGCACCCAGCGAAGACAGCAGCTGGGAGAGGCTTATTTACATGCAGTGGGACAGAGTGGGCTAGACTGCTGAGCCCTCTGCAGTTTACTCTGTGTCAGGCAATGAGGGTGAAAGGCTGAGCAGACCCAGGTGCAGACCGTACCCTCCAGGGAGACAGGTATCAGTCAGGTCAACCCCAACTGTAGATGGAGAAGCAGTGCCCAGGCATGACCGGGGGTGTATCCAACCAGGAAATCTACATATAAACATAAGAGGAGAAAATGAACAGATGTTGCTCTTGTATTTATATGTAGATATTTATGAAGAGCGTATAATTTTGCTTTGTGTGTTTTAAGAAGTTTATAAGTATGCCTTAAAAATGTTTAGTACATACTGTATGTATCGTTTCCATTAGGTATTTTGTTTTTCGTACTTATCCACATTGACATTGTAGCAACAGCATAACACAACAACCCCCTCTACAAAAGCAGAAGGAAGTGAAGCTTTGGAAGGAAGCACCCAGCAAGCTTGCCCCTTTCAGGTGGGTACAGTGAGCAGGAGCCAGTGAGGTTGAGATCCTTTGAGAGGAGGCAGTCTTTAACCAGGGAAACTCTGCACTGCATCCTGGCCACACCTAACCCTTGGACAATGGTGCTTGGAGCGCCTTCCCGCTCTTATGGCTTGCGATTTCTTTCTCCCGCTCTTCACCCATGATGATTAAATCTTCTCCTACAGAGTTGGACAACAAAGCCTTGATTTCCTGCCTCCCCTGGTGTGGTCACGAGGCATAGACATGGCCAGGAACATGTAGGTGTCTTTGAAAGCTGAACAAGTTCGTACATTTCTAACCTCATTTCACCCACCAGGAAAATGGGAAAATAATAAAACCTATTTTACATAGGGTTGACAGGAGGAGTTAAGAGGGATTCAGTGAAAGTCCATTATTATCATTTGTAGTAGTAGTGTTGCTAATATCAACTGAAAGTTCATTATGATTATTAGTAACAGTACTGATAACCCTCTTTTCTGTGCTTTCTCACTGGGGGGCCCAGGCCATCAGCAATGCCCAGGGTGTCATGGATCTCTGTTGCATCGGGCATCAGCTGTACCAATGGTGAGGACAGTGCAAGGGTGGGGATGACAGGGCAAGGCAGGAAGCACCTAGAAGCAGAAGCTTCGTGGGGTGAAGATGGCAGGAGCTTAGGAACAGTCAGAGGGGTGTGCCTTCTCTTGTGGAGGCTTTCTGAGTGGGCAGGACCTGCTGCAGCTGCGGCCGTGGATGCACCTGAATATGGGTGGAATTAGGCATCCAGCTGCATTAGCTGTGCCTAGAAGGAGGAACTCTAAGTTGAGAACTTGTCCCTATCGCCACCTCTGATCGGCAGATGATCCATCCATCAGTGTCTGAGCTCAGGTGTGCATGGGGGTGGGTAAGAGCCCACACACAGGGCTGATGACTGAGTCTATTTAGAACAACAGATGTAAAATCTGGTAATGTAAAATGTGATAGATTACTTTGTCAATTAGCAATTATACTACGTAATTATATACATACATAAACATAAACACACTCAGTATTGTCCCCTACTCATTCCATAAACCTGATGCCTTTAGCTGGGATTCCCAGCTTTCACTCTCTTCTCTGTCATCTACTGTGTATATCCTCCCCATCCTGTAAATCTGGCTTATATGTCACTTCCTCCTAAACGCCTCCCTCAATCCCTTGCTGGAAGTGACATTTTCCTCTTTGAGCTGCCCCTGCCTGTGCTTTGGTGAGGTCAGCTATATTGCAGTATCTTGTATTGCAGTTGTCACATCATTGTATAGGATTAATTTCTGACACACTCCATATTTTTCAAAGGGCCTAGTGTGGGGCTTTAACAGTAACTACACCACCATGCCTAGCTAATTTTTTGTATTTTTGGTGGAGACGAGATTTCACTGTGTTGGCCGGGCTGGTCTCGAACTCCTGAAGTCAGGGCAGTTTTGCAGTCATTTATATCCACTTTTAACACATGCAGATTAAGGGGCAATTTATGCAGAAATTTCTAGGGAATTGATAATAACTTTTCAGTCATCGAGTCATTGCCATGGAAGGGGGATTAATGTCCTGGTGTTGCCATGGAAACAGTAAACTGACATGGTGAACTGGTGGGTATGTCTTACGAAAAGCTCCTTCCACCCAAGCCCTGTTTCAGTTAGTCCTCAATTTGGTCCATTGTCCCAGTCTTGCCTTCAGAGTCAAGTCCCACCCCCTACCTCATAAGGAGAGATGTAAATACGTGGAATAGAATTGAGAGTCCAGAAATAATCTCATACATCTATGATCAATTGATTTTCAGCAAAGGTGCCAAGACCATTCAATGAGGGAAAGAATCATATTTTCAACAAATGGTGCTGGATAATCATATGTGAAGGAATGCAACTGGGCCCTTATCTCACACCATACACAGAAATTAACTCAAAAATGACTCAAGCACTTAAATGTAAGAGCTAAAACTATAATATTCTTAGAAGAAAACAGGCATACATCTTTATGACCTTGGATTTGGTGGTTGATTCTTAGATGATACTAAAAGCACAAGCAAGAACAACAAAAAAAAATAGGTAAATTGGACCTCGTCAAAATTTAAAACTTTTAGACTGGGTGCAGTGGCCTACACCTGTAATCCCAGCACTTTGGAGGCTGAGGCAGGAGGATCTCTTGAGCCCAGGAGTTTGAGAGTTTGAGACCAGCCTGGGCAACATGGTGAGACCCTGTCTCTACAAAGAAAAAAAAAAATTACCTGGGTGTGGTGCACGCTTGTAGTCCCCGCTACTTGGGAGGCTGAGATGGGAGGATTGTTTGACCCCATAAAGCTGAGGCTACAGTGAGCTGAGATTGTGCCACTGCACTCCAGCCTGGGTGACCGAGCAAGACCCTGTCTCAGATAGATAAATAAATAAATAAATAAATAAATAAATAAATAAATAAATAAATATCTCTGGATCTTGCCTTCGGAGACTGACTCAACTAACTGGTCTGGGTGGGAGCCCAGCCATTTGTATTTTTTGAAAACTCTCCAAGTGATTTTATTGTGCAGCCAAGGTTGAGAATCACTGTATCTCAGGGTTGGACTCCTAACTGGAAACAGTTTGCACCATCAGGTGTCACAGCAATCTGATAATAGTTAAGCTTTCCTCCTAGATTTTCTGATATTAGATGAGTCATGTTTACAAGTTTTTACCAAGAGACAAACTATCTTTCTGCTCTTACTTTCTCTCGTATACTATACTATTCTAATCCCAGCACCCTTTGGAACTTCCACTGGGAGATGAATCTAGAAAGTGACTCTCTTGGCTACAACAGAGTAATGTTGGCCTGTTTGTGCCAGATCCGGCTGGTGTTAAGGGTGGGACAGCGCCTCTCTGAAATCCCCTCCTCTCCCGTCAGATTCAGTCCCCCATTTACATTACATACAATCATCACTATGGGTTTCTATTACCTTGCTAGGGCATTTGGAGGTGACATATATACCAACTATTAGTTTTGAACCGTGGTTCCCAAAGTGTGGACTGTAGGGGCACCTCAGCACACTCACGAGGTGTCATGGGATATTTAAATATTTTGAGGAAAACACAGTGACATCTGTCAGGCCCATGAAAACCATTGCCGTTAAATTGTTTCAACGCAATTACTTAACAAGCAGAACTGGCCAGGCGTGGAGGCTCATGCCTGTAATCCCAGCACTTTGGGAGGCCGAGGTGGGCGGATCACGAGGTCAGGAGTTCGAGACCAGCCTGACCAACATAGTGAAAACCTGTCTCTATGAAAAACACAAAAATTAGCCGGGCATGGTGGCATGCACCTGTAATCCCAGCTACTCAGGAGACTGAGGCAGGAGAATTGCTTGAACCCGGGAGGCGGAGGTTGCAGTGAGCCGAAATTGTGTCACTTTACTCCAGCCTGGGTGACAGAGTGAGACTCCATCTCGGAAAAAAAAAAAAAGAGAGAGAGAGAGAAACAGAACTGTCAGGTGTTTATTTTGGCTTAAAGTACTCTGTGAAGAAATTCCTGGTACACTAAAGATGCCATGAACTGAGAGAGTTTGGGAACCTCTGCTTTAGAAGCTAGAGGTAGCATTCCTTGGGCACAGTACTGCCTTGGGGTCTGCAAATTCTTTCGATGGTGCATTTAGGTGTGGCAAGACAGCTCTTAGAGTGGCACCAGGATATGTTTGGAGACAGAGGGAACTAGATTGAGCTGCCCGATAAAGACATGGCAACCTAGCAGGGTGTAGTGACTCACGTCTGTAATCCTAGTGCTTTGGGAGGCTGAAGTGGGAGGATTGCTTGAGGCCAGGTGTTTGAGATCAGCCTGGGAAACAATAAGACCTCTACAAAAAAAAAAAAAAAAAAACCTCATGTGGTGGCATGTACCTGCAGTCCCAGCTACCTGGCAGGCTGAGGTAGGAGGATCACTGGAGCCCAGGAGGGTAATGCTACAGTGAGCCATGACTGTGCCACTGCACTCCAGCCCGGGTGACAGAAAGAGATCCTCTCTCAAAGATAAATTAAATAAATAAATAAATATACAGTGGCCATGGCATCCCTAGAAAGACAAGGGCCTGGGAATGGGTAGAAGTCCAGGGAAATAAGAAGTGAGAGGGGGCCCTGGAGCTGGAACTGGGGAAGTAGGATGGCCTCTGAGAAGTTCCCGATGGCGGTGTCGCTGATGTGTCTGATGTCTGGTTGTAACTGTTTGCTGGACCCATGTCATGCCTCATATCCGCTAGCTCCTTGCTAGTCAAAGTGTGGTCTGGGGATCAGCGGCATCAGCATCACTTGAGAACTTACTAGAGATGCAGAGTCTAGAGCCCCACCTGGGGCCCAGAAACAGAACCTGCATTTTAACAAGCTCCCCAGGTGATTCTCACACACGCTGGCATTTGAGAAGCACTGGGCTAGTCGACAGGTTCTCAGGCATAGCTGACCTTGAAATATCCAGGGAGCAGGCTTGGCATCAGGATGTTTAAAAGTCCTCCAGGTGTTTCTAAAGCCAGGTTTGAGGAATTACTGGGCTGATACAAATGTTTTGTGATAGTGTTTTGTGTGTGTGTGGGGGCGGGGGGGGAGTTCTGGGTCAGTTTGGCACCAACACAGGAAACAATTGAAATATGCGAGCCATGAGAGAGGTCAGGAGAGAAAAGAAATTAGTGACACGAGAGGTACTCCTCAGGTGTTAGGAAATAGGGTAGAGCAAACTGGGTTTTCCACCATATGTTGGATAGGGGTTCAAGTAAATTCTACTTAAAAATTACAAACGGGGGCTGGGCACGGTGGCTCATGCCTGTAATCCCAGCACTTTGAGAGATTGAGGTGGGCGGATCACAAGGTCAAGAGATCAAGACTGTTCTGGCCAACATGGTGAAACCCTGTCTCTACTAAAAATACAAAAATTAGCTGGGCGTGGTGGTGCGTGCCTGTAGTCCTGGCTCCTCAGGAGGCTGAGGCAGGAGAATCGCTTGAACCTGGGAGGCAGAGGTTGCAGTGAGCCAACATCGTGCCACTGCACTCCAGCCTGGTGACAGAGTGAGATAGTGCCTCAAAAAAGAAAAAAAAAAAAATACAAGCAGGATGATCCCAAGCCTGCAGGACTTGGAGACATCTAGGTGACTGACACTCAGTCACAAACATAATTGGTCACAAGGCTGATGAAATTCACAACAGACTTTCAGATGGTATGCACTCAAGTGATGTCCACAAGTCTGCCTAAAGAAATGCTATATTCAGACATTTAGCATCAATCTCCATCGAGCAAAGTTAGTCCAAAGCAGCGGGTTCCAAAAACACTTTCCTAAGACAAATTCTGTATTTGCCTTTAATATCAGTCATCCCAGCCCTCGGAATAGAGGAGCAAATGATACCAGTGGTACCTTACCACATGCGCCAAGGTATTATACTCTCATGCTCCATTTTCTCCCTCTGTCTACGTCACTATTAACTCATTGACTTCTGGTGCAGGCCCTCCTGGGAGAAAAAGTCTACTCTTGTACCTTGGAGCAAGTTGCTCAGAGCAGGTATTGAGGATAAAATTTGGAAAGTTAGAAAAGCTATTAGGAGGAGATCCTTCTAGTTGAAAACACAGCCTGGCCAAGTCAATGATGCTATTTCATCTCCCCAGCCATGCAGGTTCACAGCTAAGGAAGACAATTTAGGCTTGGGCTAGAGGATGGGAAAGGCCAAAGTTACTGATGCCACAGCCCAGAGAGGTATTTCAGTAATCTGAGGGTGAGGACCACAAACCCGGTTCAGGGATGTGCAGTGTTGACAGCTGTGAGTGGATGCCTGGAGTTCTGGTGCGTCTTCTAGCACAATGATACCTGAGACTGTTGCATCATGGGGAATAATAAAATGGGAGTGGATAGATATGAAATTATGATAGCAATAAGCAACCAGCTAATAGCTTCACTGATGGGACAGATTAAAGATGACTGCAAATTCTTTGTTCCAGGGTTGGGATACAGGCAGCATGTGTATTGGAATGCTGATAGTCTGAGGCCATGAAAGGTCCACCTGCAGTAGTGGTAGGAGGAACAAGCCTCACTTTCTTCAATGGGGGTCCCTGTGTGTGACTGCTGTCTTGATTCCGTGGGTGGCCAGTTCCATTCGTGTGGTTCTTTGGTCCACTTGACTCTGGGGTGGCTCTGTGATCGCTTGACCAATAGAATGTAGTGGAAATGATGTTGTAACCATTTCCAGCCTCTTCCAATCTGAAGGAACTGCAGCTTTTATTAATACTTTCTGTCCCTTGGAATACTTGTTCTTGCCACCCAGCCATCATACAGTGAGAAATTCTAAGCTGCCCCATTAAGAGGCCTACACGGTGATAAACTGGGGTCTTGCATACAGCCCTGGCTGCACTCTTAGCTGACAACTAGTAGCAACTTGTCACCAGGTGAGTGAACCATTTAGGACTGCATCCTCCAGCCCCAGTCGAGCAATGTGGAACAGAGTAAACCATCTCAGCTTAGCCCTGCTCAAATTGCAGAATTATGAGCAAAATAATCCATTAGGCTTTGGGCTGATTTGCTCCAGATTACGGGAACAGAATTTGGTACCGGAGTGAGGTGCTACAGCAATGAAGGCTTAAGACATGTGACTTTGGCTTTGGGTCTGAGTGGCAGGGGGAGCTTGGCAGGCATCAAGGAAACTGTTAGGGAGGGTTGAAGGATGGTGAGGAAAATAGTATGGGAAGCTAGAGGAAAAAATGATGCTTGGTGTGTAGTGGTGGGAAGTTTAGCAAAACTCACCTGAAGTAATGTGGGAAATTGTAAGAACTCAGAACGATTTAAGGGCATGTTTTATAGGTCCTTTAAGAAACTTCTAGGGCTGGTCCCATGGAAGCCTCACACATGGGAGAGAAAGGCTGCCTTGAAAAGAAACATAAGTATGTTTTTGGTCTAATAAAATTGATTATAAATGGATAATGCAAAACATTTTAAAGAATTGTACTAGCTTACATTAGCAGATTTGGATCCAGTGATTGTTACATTCTGGTACCGAGCCCCTGAATTACTGCTTTAAGTAGGGCATTATACCAAAGCTATTGATATTTGGGCTATGGGGTGTATGTTTGAAGAATTACTAATGTCAAAACCAGTATTTCACGGTCGACAAGAGGACATCAAAACTAGTAATCTTTGTCACCATGACTGGCTGGACAGAATACTCAATGTAATGGGATTTCCTGCAAATAAAGATTGGGAAGATGTAAAAAAGATGCCTGAACATTCAACATTAATGAAATATTTCAGAAGAAATAAGTATACTAAACTGCAGCCTTATCAAGTATATGGAAAACCACAAAGTTAAACCAGATAGTAAAGCATTCCACTTGCTTTAGAAGTTTCTTACCATGGACCCAATAAAGTGAATTACCTCGGAACAGATTCCCCATTTCTTAGAAGACCCACTTCCTACATCAGACATTTTTGCCAGTTATCAAATCCCTTACCCCAAATCAGAATTTTTAATGGAAGAAGAAGAACCTGATGACAAAGGAGACAAAAGGAACCACCACCAGCAGCAGGGCAATAACCACACGAATGGAACTGGCCACCCAGGAATCAAGACAACAGTCACACACAGAAGAAAGTGAGGCTTGTTCCTCCTACCACTACCTCAGGTGGACTTTTCATGGCCTCAGACTATCAGCGTTCCAACACACATGCTGCCTATATCCCAACCCTGGACCAAGCACATCCCAGCCGAAGAGCAGCATGGGATACTCAGTTACCTCCCAGCAGGCTCCACAGTACTCACATCAGACACATGGGTGCTGATCTGCATCGGAATCTTGTCAATGCACTGTTGTGAATGCTGCAGGGCTGACTGTGCAGCTCTCCGTGGGAACCTGGTATGGGCCATGAGAACGTACTATACAACCACACCTTCCTGGTAGCCAAGTTCTACCACTTTTCACAGATTGGGGTAGTGGCTTCCAGGCTGTACCTATTTTGGAGTTAGACCTGAAAAGAAAGTGCTAGCACAGTTTGTGGTGTGGATTTGCTACTTCCATAGTTAACTTGACATGGCTCAGACTGACCAATACATTTTTTTTCAGTGACAGTCTGTAGCAGTTGAAGCTGAGACTGTGCTAGGGGCAGGCATTTGTCTTCATATGTCATGAATTCTTCCAGAGTAACAACATTATCTGACCAATAGTACACACACAGACACAAGGTTTAACTGGTACTGAAAACACACAGTATGTGTTAGCTCAGTGAAATAACCAAGACTCAAAATGAGATTATTTTGGTACACCTTTCTTTTTAGTGTCTTATCAGTGAGTTGATTCATTTTCTACATTAATCAGTGTTTTTTGACCAAGAATATTGCTTGGATTTTTCTGAGGTACAAAAAGCCACATAGCTTTTTCAGAAAGGTTTCAAAACTCCTAAAGATTAATTTCCAAGTTATAAGTTTGTTTTTATTTTTAATCTATGACTTGACTGGTATTAAAGCTGCTATTTGATAGTAATTAAATATATTCTCATTGATGTAAACCTGTTTGGTTCAGCAAACAAGCTAAAATGATTGTCATAGACAGTGCTTTATTTTTCCTGTTGGTGTTGCTGATTTGTGAGCATGCTTTAAGATGAAAAAAGCATGAATGTTAACTTCCTTAAAAAGATGCAGCATCCAATTCGAATATTTTTGTCCTGATTTTAAAGCTGGTTGGTGTAGTGCTATTAAAATTTTGTTCAACATGGACACAGAGAGGGGAACAACACACACCAGGGCCTGTTGAGGCGTGGGGGTGAGGGGAGGGAACTTAGAGGACAGGGAAAAATGTATAAAGCAGTTAGGAATATATGTAACAATGAGTACTATGATGCACGTTTACTGAGCACATAATACATGTTAGGTACTCTCTCTCTCGCTCTCTGTGTATTGCACTTAACTCTTATAACAACCCTAGCACATAGATAAAGGAACGGGGGCTTTGAGGCTAAATTGCCCAAGGTCCCATGGCTGATAAGTGGAAGAGAGGCTGTAGTTTTCTGTCTCCAGGGCCATGGTCCTAGCTATTATACTATGCAATATCTTAAGCACTATGAACATTTAATGTCTGTCCTTCCTGTCTTTGCGCGCGCGCGCGTGTGTGTGTATTTATAAATATAGAGGCATGCATGGAAAAATTAATTTATAACCTATTTTTGTCACTAACAGCATATCTCCAATGCCTTTCTGTCACAAGGTAGCCTTCTACAGATCGTTTTTAACTGCTGCATTTTGTTCTATTGAATGTGTAAAGATGCGTGAAAAACCTCATGCTCTTTTCAGCCATTACAGGAGTTTTTAGTAAGGGGAGACCCATCTTTGTTAGGAGAACTTCTTGTTAGTCTTCCCTGGGGATCCGGACTCCTCAAATTGTAACAAAATCACAAATTATGGTCATTAAGATGTTTTTTGAAAGAGAGTTTGTCCTGTTTATTATCCTGGCCTTTGTTTTGGTGAAGTCCGATATGGGTAAGGAATAAAGATTGGGCAGTAGTGGGGGAAGAGGGATGAGTAAAATAGTTTTCAATAAGGAGGGATGAGACTGGAGCTAGTCAAGTTTTGGTTGGAAGTAAGGAGTCGGGGACGGAGGAAGGAGGAGCAAGGGAGGGAGAGGAGAAGAGAAAGGAGGGGGAAGGGAGAAGAAGCCATCTAGGATCTAGTGGTTTTCTGACTAGACTGAGGCATGGAAAAAAGGGACAAGTGAGTGACAGGATCATAAGTTGTTTTCTGTGGGGCTACGCTGTAAACCCTCTTCACTTCTCCTACAAGTCTCCAGCATCTTCTATATTGCTAAGACATATTTGGGTCCAAGAGGTCCCTCTTTGGCATGGGAAGCTCGAAGGTGAGGAAAGAGGACAGCTTCTATGTGGGTTATATGGGGAGGTGCTGCAGTTCATTGAAGGGATTTCATATTGTTGGACATTAGGCCTACCTTATAAGCTCAGCAGTGAGGCGAATATTTCTTTAGAGTATAGCTTCTAAAGAGGATTCCAGGTTAAAGAATAGGCACAGGACAAGGCTTTTAGTATATTGGAAATGGAAACTTTTTTGGGGGGCGAGTTGTTGTCTTAATATTTCATTTTTCTAGCTTGTGTGACATCCTTTTGAAAGCAACAATTCTGGCCTTTGTGAGAGATTGTGAGCGCCTGCAGGTGTGTGGACCGGTGCGTCCCTTATTCCTGTCTGCACGGCCCCAGCTGGGCACAGCGGATTGCTGTTACAGAATAATTTCCAAGGGCTGTGTCTCTAACCTTTGGTCTTATCCTCCATTACTGTAGATTTGGCCAATCGGCTTCTTAAGTGCCTCTTATGAACATAGATGTTGGCAGTGGAAGCTGAGGACAAGTCAGTGGTGGTTTTATTGAACACACAGGGTAACTCTCAACACAATGCTGACCTAAGAGAATTCCAGCCACTTTGATTCTCAGTCTCTTTATATCTGACAGGGTTCTGCTCCACTTTTCCCAGATCAAAATGTCCCTGCAGCTACTCAGCAGAGCTGTCACAACCTGTAGAAAGGCACAGGATGAGAATGGCCTGGGTGATGCTTCCTCTGGGGGAAAAGGTGATGACAGGTGCATCTGCACACCTATGTTCATAGGTAAGTCTGGGAGGAGGTGACCTCTCCTTTGGTTGAGGTGTTGAGGCATTTTGTTAGAATGGCACTGTTCCATGATCTGACGCGTTCTGTGGGTATTTTGTGGTATGGCCACTACTGGTACCATGCTAAGAGCAATGGCAGACTCTGCCTGCTAAGCCACAGCATGAGTCACACAAGCATTTGTGGGCTTTGTGAACTAAAGTTATCTGAAAAGGAATTTAGGGAAAGGGGACTTTATTCCAGCAAACAGTTTGCAGACCAGGGAGAGACAACCTTCAGTGTAAAATGAAGATGTGTGTGCTCCAAATAACAAAGGGAGAGTTTATCTTTTAGAGAGAAAGTTTCCACCCAGGTTCCACTCATGCAAATGAAGGATACAAACTTGCTTAGTTCTGATTTGTTTACACTTGCTGAATTCGGATTGGTCCGTGCAGGGTTTTCTGGGAACTCCAAATACATGTATGACCTCTAGTCAGAAAATGGCCACTTGGCTGTAATTTGAATTTAGGCCCAGTTAGTCACTCAGGATTAACCTTTTTTCAGAGTTCACAGCTCTGAACAATGGACTTAGACCTGCAGGACGTAGTCTGTTCCTAGGTCTGGGACTGCTTGTGCCTTTTGACTATACTCAGTGAGCAGCTGTGGCTCTGGACCGGGACCCACAGGGCCATAAGGCACAGAGGTATGCATGGAGCAGGCTGTCCTTGCTGAGTGATCATGAAGAAACACTTACATAGAGCAGCACCTTTCCTTCCAGTCTTTGTTATTTAACTCATTAGACCATTATAACAACAGAGGTAAAAAGGACAAGAGTCAGTCTTCTATTTAACCCACGAAGCGCAGGTGGAGTCCAAGCTTAGTTTGCGACAGGATGAACCAAAAGGATTCTTCTCTTGTAGTCCTCAAGCTCAGCTCTCTCCACGGGCCCTGGAGCAGGTGAGAAGGCCTCTGTCTTCCAGAGCCCACTGCCAATCAACTACATTTTCTTTTAGCCCAATTCTAGGACAGTGCTTTACCAACTGAAGGGTGAGATCCATCATAAGTAATAAAAATCAATTGAAAAACAGAAAGGAACAGAACAGAAAATAAAAGATGGGAATCTATTAAACATAGTAATGTTATGGAAAACGGGGTCTCAAACCAGACCCCAAGAGAGGGTCCTTGGATTTCACACAGGAAAGAATTCAAGGTGAGTTGCAGGGTGCGGTGAATTGGGATAGTTTATTGAAAGTTATTCCATTACAGAGTAGAGCATCCACAGAAAGCAAGTGGAGGAATATGCCATCATTAAATTTTTCCTATATAGGAATATTATCTATATAAAGACTAAACTAGGCTTTGCCTGTGTGTGGGTGGGCTGGCAGCACGAAAAAATTTATTCTCCTATTGATTTAAAGAAAACTATCCTTGACATTTTAGTGTGTTTAAGTACGTCGAAGCTTAACTATAATTATCTTGAAAGCATATATTGTTATGGGTATTGGGACATCTGGGCTTTCTGTTGTAGAAGTTTGTCTTCGCAGGCATTGCCAAGCCACTTCCTTAGCTGTAAACATCTTAGGGCCATGGGTCGTGACTGGCAAGGAATGTGTCTTGCTAGTTTTAAGATGGGCTTGATTTGAAAATGGTGTCCCTCAGGCTCTCCTAGGCCCCTGCTTTCCTAACAGTAAGGGTAAGTATTATGTTATGAAATGGCGATTCTGCCTTTAGCTTGCAAACTGTTAGTGAAATTCTCCTGTCTCTTTTCAGCGGGGTATTCTACATCCACATCTTCACAAGGAGCTGAAAACAAATTGGATGGAAGCAGCTGAATTTTATATTTTAATGTCATTTGGTGTGGAATTCAAATGTCCAAGCAACATTGTACACTACAAATCTGCAACTTTAATAATCACTCAAAGTACCTGAATCTCAATGCTTTCAGACAGACTTGGTATAAAAGCCACCACCTCTTTCTATGATAGCAGCCCTATCCTGAGGGTACAAATTTCTGCAGTGCTTCTGGCGTATCTCTGATTAAACAAATGTCAACAAGGTTAAAACAAACATCATCTCTGATTTGTTTGTTTTAAAGCCTGGATTTACTCATTGACTATTTCACTCCTAGCGTGTCTTGTAGTAGTTTTCTTCAGGGACCCTAATTATTGCTATTAAAAATATGTGCGCAGCTACATTTTTTTAAATCAGCTTGCAATGAAAACTTTAACTGAATAATCTTAGTGTTATTATTTGAAAATGAAATCTTTTCTTTTTGCTTTCTTGCTCTCATACCTAGTGCAGAGAGTTTTCACACCAGCTCATAAAGAGAATGATTCTGCCCTTGTGTGAACGTTTTGCCTTTCATCGTTAATTGCACCATTTTGTGACTGGCTTCTTGACATTGTTGTAACCAAGCTCATAATGTACATTATTTCTTATTTTACACTTGTAGACACTTAAGGAAGTTCCCATTCTTTGTTTCTTGCTTTTGTTCCCTGTGATAAGTTTTTATGCAGACTTTTTTTTTTTTTTTTTTGAGACCGAGTCTTGCTCTGTCATCCAGGCTGGAGTGCAGTGGCATGATCTTGGTTCACTGCAACCTCTGCCTCCGGGTTCAAGAGATTCTCCTGCTTCAGCCTTCCTAGTAGCTAGGATTACAGGCGTGCACCACCACACCCAGCTAAGTTTTTCAAATTAGCCACCCCACCTGGCTAATTTTTGTATTTTGAGACAGGGTTTCAACCATGTTGGCCAGGCTGGTCTCGACTTCCTGACCTCAGGTGATCCACCCGCCTTAGCCTCCCAAAGTTGCAGGTGCCATTCTGAGCTCAGGGCTCTGGCAGCCATAAGCCCAAGATGTGGTCTCCAGCATGTGGCCATTCAATGTCATGGCGCCCTCTACTGGTCCTGGGAAGCGCAGCTCTGCCAGTAGCTCCAGGAGGGCACAGCTGTTGTGATGTTCTACAGATGACCAAAAGTCAATCTCTGGACTCCTTAGCAGCTAGGTCCTCTCTGTGGCAGGACCCAGGAGAAGGCAGGGGCTGAGGATGGCTCTCTTAGACATTTGTGATGAACCAAACGTGTGCATTCGTGAAACTTCTGTGAGCAAGCATGTGAGTAGAGATGGGTTATAAAAAGTCTTATGGTCTCACTACAGAGCTGGACTTGCTGTGTAGATGGTGCAGAGCCACTGAAGAGTTCTACTTGGGGGAATGGTGTGATTGGGTTTGCATTTTAGGAGGATTTCTTGGCCAGAATGAGGCGGGCAATTCAGAGCAGGGAGTGGCTAGAGGTAGGTGTGCAGTTATGGGCCAGGAATCCAGGTGATAAATGGTGTCTCTGAGTTTCAGGTGGGGGTGCCAGGTGTCTCCATCTACTCTGTACCTTCAAGACGGGCCTTATGGGCTGCCTTAGTGGTCTCTTATCCTCTATCTCCTGGTTGGGCTCAGGCAATGGGAGGTCAGAGGGAGGGAAGAGGGCTTGGTTAGAGTGCACCCGCACCCCTTCAGGTTGGCAGTGGCCACATTCCTCTACATAGAAGGCCACAGCTCCTGTCAGTGGCCCTCTCACACCCCGGCTTTCTCAGCAGGTCACCCACCATCCCTTGCTCCTCCTCTTCCTCCAGAGAGGGTTGTGGATTTCTGCTGTCAGCAGCGCCTGGAGCTCCACCATCTCCTGCTGCTTCCTCTGGACCTGCCTGCACTTTTATAAATAACCCCTTCCTTACATTACCTCCAGCATGCACCTTTTGTGTGTGTACTCTGCCCCCTGTCAGTACCTGACTCATGTCAAAGAGTTTGAATTTTTTTCTCCAGGCAACGGGAGGCCATTGGAGGGTTTTAGACATTGAGAACAGATGTGTACTGTGGCAGCACTGATAACAGATGTGTATTGTGGAATCATTTGTCTGTATTTTTAGTAGAGACAGGGTTTCAACCATGTTGGCCAGGCTGGTCTTGACTTCCTGACCTCAGGTGATCCACCCGCCTTAGCCTCCCAAAGTTGCAGGTGCTATTCTGAGCTCAGGGCTCTGGCAGCCACAAGCCACTAAAGGGTGCAGCTTGTCCAGCTCAGTCCTGGGCATCTCTCCACTCTGCCCTTTGTTCCTAAGTAATTACATTCATGCTCTTTCTTAAATGATTATTTATAGGCTATTGGTTCCCCTGTTGGCATCCTCACCAGTGCTTTTCTGAGTTCCAAACAGCCATATGATCTTCATTAAGCTCATTCTGGAAAGAACATGTTATTATTACACCCATTTTAAATTGAGAATTTACCTGCCCACAATCATACAGCTGGCAACATGGATTGCTGGCCAGGCTCTGTCCCTATCAGGGTCCTCTGGAGTCTCTGAGAAAGCCCCAAGATGTTCAGCATGGAGGTTCTGTCTCCTTCTTGCTGCTGCTCCTCGCAGGTCGGGCAGGATCCTGATGTGAGACAGTATGAGGGCTGCTGTGCAGGTGGCACAGTCGGACTGGCTGGTGGCTGAATGAGGGAGGGAGTTTGGTAAGAGAAAGCTAAGAGAAAGATCAGTTGTATGAAGTTGGAAATCATCAAATATGTATATTTTTCATTCATGGAAAGAGAAGGAAAATCAGGAAGAATTGGAATATGTACTTTGCATTTTTAACATCTCTAAAAGTGAGGTCTAAAATCACTGCATTCATTTGCAAACATAAAATATATTACCTACGAATTATAATAAGCAGAACATTTTAGGCTTTGGGCTGGTAGAAGCTACCAGCTTTCATTCTTTACAGTTGTTAAACTTCCCTGCAGATTCTACTTTTTTGAGAAAGTAAGCCTCGTGTGTCTAACCTCCATTTTAAATCTCTTTTTGGGCAATATAACATTTATTTACGTTTATTTTTTCGCTTTCTGCCGTTTCACTTAGTTTGTGAAATTTTAAGGTCACAAAAACCATGAGAATATTATTCTCACCTCTCAGCTTTAACTGTCAGTGTATTTTTAATAAAAGAAAGGAAACATTACAAGGGTCTCTTCTGGCTCTCATCCTCTTTTCCATCTCTTGTCTCCTTCACCCTTCCCAGAAACAGCCACTATTATGAGTTTAACCAGTCCTTTCTGCTTGTTAAAACATCTAAATACATATTCAGTTGCATTTATGTATATAACTATGTGAGATTTTGAATATTTTAAAATGTATGTAGGCATATATTATTTTATAGTTTTGTTGATAAATAACTGGTGCACAATGAAATGCATATATTTAAAGTATTCAATTAGATGAGATTTTATCTATATATACACCCATTAAACTATCACCACAATCAAGATGATAAATATATTTGTCATCCTTCCAATATTTTTGTGCTATTTTACAATCCGTCCTTTCCTCCCTTCTGCCCCATCCCTAGATAACCGCTAATGTGCTTTTCTGTCTATAGATTAGTTTGCCTTTTCTGTAATTTTATGTAGTTGTGATCATACAGTATGTAACTTTTGTGTGGCTGCTTTCACTTAGCATCATTGTTTTCAGATTCATCCATGTTGTTTCACATATTGATAGCTCTTTCTTTTTTATTACTAAGTAGTGTTTCATTGTATCAATATACCACAATTTGTATGTTCCAGTCATCTGGTAATGGACATTTGGCTTGTTTCAACTTGGGGCTAGTATAATGAACGCTGCTATGAACATTTGTGTACACATCTTTGTGTAGACATGGCTTTTGTTTCTCTTGTTTGATTGTTAAGAAGTGGATCATACAGTTTGGGTATATTTGACTTGAAAAACTGCCAAATTATTTTCCAAAGTGGCTCTGCCATTTACACAGAAGCGCTTAAAAGATTTACTTGTGTCATATCCTGATCAACGCTCAGTATGGTCGATCTTTTAAATTTTAGCTGTTCTAGTGGGCATATAACACACATTCCAAAGTGCATGTTAGGTTCATTGCATGCTCCCAGTCTGAGTGAGTGTGGGTGTATAACTTCCTCCTGCAGTAGGATGGTGTCCTGTCCAGGGCTGTTTCCTGACTTGTGCATGAACTGCCAGGATAGGCTCTGGTCACCCGAGATCCGGAACTGGAACAAGTAGGTTGTAAAATGAATGAAGGAATGAATTATAATTATTGTGAAATAAAATTTTTAGTCAAGGTGCTGCTGGCTCATGTCTGAAATCCCAGCACTTTGGGAGGCTGAGGCAGGAGGATTGCGTGAGCCCAGGAGTTGAAGACTAGCCTGGGCAACAAAGCACAACCCTTGTCTCTACAAAAAATAATAAAAAAAAAAAAAATAGATGAGCATGGTGGCACACAACTGTAGTCCCAGTTACACTGGAGGCTGAGGTGGGAGGATCTCTTGAGTCCAGGAGGTTGAGACTGGCAGTGAGCTATGATTGCACCACTGCACTCCAGCCTGAGAAACAGAGTGAGACCCTGTCTCTAAAAAATATCATAAAACATTTACGATAATCATACAAATGCATAGGATATGATGTGGTACAAAAGTGCTTAGCAAGCCCACCATGTTTTCTTGTTTGATGTGTGGTGGTAGGAGAGGCTCTTTAAAATTTTTCTTTTGCAAACACTTATTTCTTGACTTAACCCACTTCCACTATTACCACCACGACTCACTGCTTACCGAAAATCCAGTAAATAATGAACTTACTTATTTTTATTAATCTTTCTTAAATTCAGTATAACTCATATTTATTTTGATATTTAATATTAGAAGTGTTTTGTGTCTTTATTTACAAGTTTGATGATGTTCTTGTGACCAGAAATACTCTGTAAAACCTAACTCTTCTTTATATTAATTAGCCTATGGTAAAATTGGTTTCATTGCACATCGTTTTGCATCAAGTTTCTTTAAGTTCTTTCCAAGAACCTAATGACATTAAATCAGGACTTACTGTAATTTGATAACTTATATTTATGTGTGTGTGCATATATATGTGTCTGTAAAACCATTATGGCTGTATACATATGATGGGCAATGAACTTGTCCATTACCTCCTAAGGAATTCTCATTTCTGTAATCTCTTCCTGTCTCCAGGCAGCCACTGATCTTCTTTCTGTCACTATAGAATAGCATGCAATTTCTAGAGTTTTAAATAAACAGAATCATACAATATGTACTTTGTTTTGATCTGGTGTCTTTCACTCAAGAATAATTTTGAGTGTCATTCATGTTATCACATGCATAAGTAGTTCTTCTTTTGTATTCTAAGTAGTAGTCTATCATATGGATATACCATGATTTGTTTATTCATTCACTTGTTGATGAAAATTACATGTTTGCCCATTAAGTTATTTGTTCTGGATCTTTTTATTTCTTTGTGGGAATCCAGATATTCACCCAATATCATTTTCTTTCTGTCTAAAGGACTTCCTTTAACATTTCTTGCCGTGACGAATGCTAGTGGTTAATTTTTTCAACTTTTGTATTCCTGAAAATAAGTTTTTATTTCACCTTTGTTTTGAAGGAAATTTTCACTAGATATAGAATTCTGCATTGATACTTTGTTTCTGTTGCTGCACTTGTGTTTTTTTCTATTTGTAAATCTGCTGTCATACTTATCTTTACTCCTGCATATATAATGTATCTTTTGTTCTGGTTGCTTTTAAGATTTACTCTTTATCACTGATTTTGAACAATCTGATTCTGGTGTTCCTTCATGTAGTTTCATCGTGTTTCTTGTGCTTGGGTTCTTTGAGCTTCTTGGATCTGTGATTTCATAGTTTGTGTCAAAGTTGTACTGCTGGATGGCTCAGGAGGGTCTCTGGATGCTGGTGAATCCCCAGCCCCAGCCAGTGTCCAGGTTCTTGACACCATCATGAGAAAGAATTCAGGGACAAGTCAGAATGAAGTGAAAGGCAGGAAGTTTTTATCGCAAAGCAAAAGACACTTAGGAGAGAAGTGTTCTCTCTTTTTCGTTTGAAGTTCTGGGGTACATGTGCAGGATGTGCAGGTTTGCTACACAGGTAAATGTGTGCCACGGTGGTTTGCTGCACCTATCAACCCATCACCTAGGTATTAAGCCCAGCATGCGTTAGCTGTTTTTCCTAATGCTCTCTCTCCCCTACCTCACCCCTGAGAGGCCCCAAATGTGTGTTGTTCCCCTCTCTGTGTCCATGTGTTCTCAGTGTTCAGCTCCCACTTATAAGTGAGAGCATGCAGTGTTTGGTTTTCTGTTCCTGTGTTAGTCTGCTGAGGATCATGGCTTCCAGCTCCATCCATGTCCCTTCAAAGGACATGGTCTCATTCCTTTTTATGGCTGCATAGTATTCCATGGTATATATGTACTGCATTTTCTTTATCCAATCTATCATTGATGGACATTGAGGTTGATCCCATGTCTTTGATATTGTGAGTCTACAAGGAGCTTAAACAAATTTACAAGAAAAAAAACCCATTAAAAAGTGGGCAAAGGACATGAACAGATACTTCTCAAGAAAAGACATTCATGTAGCCAACAAACATATGACAAAAAAAAGCTCAACATCACTGATCATTAGAGAAATGCACATCAAAGCCTCAATGAGATACCATCTCTCATGCTAGTCAGAATGATGATTATTAAAAAGTCAAGAAACAACAGATGCTGGCGAGGTTGCAGAGAAATAGGAGTGCTTTCACACTGTTGGTAGAAATGTAAATTAGTTCAACCATTGTGGAAGACCGTGTGGGGATTCCTCAAAGATCTAGAACCAGAAATACCATTTGACCCAGCAATCCTATTACTGGGTATATACCTCTCAAAATATAAATCATTCTATTACAAAAATACATGCATCCGTATGTTCATTGCAGCATTATTTGCAATAGAAGTGCTCTCTCTTAAGAGAGAAGGGCATGCTTGTAAGAATGAGTCGCACACAAGAGAGTTTTGGTTTCTGGTTTTATAAGCGTTTCTTTAGTTAGGAAGTGAAATAGTCATAAGGTATTCTGGAAAAGGACAGGATTATAGGGACCTCCCAGTTACTCTCCCCCACCTTTGTTTGGATTTGCCCAAGAGTCATGGACACGTCTCCTGGATCAGCATTTTGGCTGTTTTCTCTCCCTTATTTTAGGTTTACTGTTATCCTGCAGTTTCTTTGTCTAGTTCCTGTTTTAACTGCTGTTTGGGTCTTTCTAGCCTCCTGCGACTACCCAGTGCTATTCCTATCTCAGTTGAAAATTTAAAAATTATGATTTCTTCAAACACTTCTTCTGCCCCTTATCCTCTGTTTAAAAACAAATAGAGGATAAGAGCCAAGTCTCTAAAGTTATTTTTTCTCTCTGTGTTTTTGTTTAAGATAGTTTATACTGTGCTGTATTCAGGCTCCTTTTTTTTTTTTTTTTTATCTTATGCAATGTATAATCTACTATTAATCCCATCCAGTGTATTTTTATCTTAAATATTGTAGTTTTCAACTCTAAAAGTTCACTTTGGGTCTTCTTATATCTTATACATCTCTACTTAGTATGTTCAACCTTTCACTTTTTGAACATATGGAGTACTTAGTAAACTGTCATTTTCTGTTAATTATAGTATCTTTGCAAGTTTAGGTCAGTTTTGAAGTGTTGATTTATCTCCTCTTTATGGGTCACATATACATGTATTTTTTTGAGATGGAATTTTGCTCTTGTTGCCCAGGCTGAAGTGCAATGGTGTGATCTCGGCTCACTGTAACCTGCTTCTTCCAGGTTCAAGCGATTCTCCTGCCTCAACCTCCTGAGTAGCTGGGTTACAGGCACCTGCCACCATGCTGGGCTAATTTTTATATTTTTAGTAGAGATGAGGTTTCATCATGTTGACCAGGCTGGTCTTGAACTCCTGACCTCTGGGTGATCCACCCACTTCGGCCTCCCAAAGCGCTGGGATTATAGGCATGAGCCACTGTGCCCGGCCTTAGGGGTCATATTTTACTGCTTCTTTGATGGCCTAGAAAATTTCAGTTGAATGCTAGACATTGCGAATTTAACCTTGTTGGGTGCTAGATATTATTTTTGTGTTTCTAGATATTAATATTTTGTGTTTCTATAACTAGTCGAGCTGTGTGCTAGGATGTGATTAGGTTACTTGGATACAGTTTGATCCTTTCAGGTTTTCTTTTAAGGTGGGTTAGGTGAGAACAGAACAGCATTAATCCTTCTGCTAAAGCAAGACACTGTGTACTCTACCAATGCTCCATGAAATATGAAGTTTTCCCACCTGACTGGTGAAAACAGGCACTGCTCCTGGCCCTGTGTGAGCACTGGGACTTTCCTGTCCTTCTTTAATGTGCTTATGCTCTTCTCTACCTTCTTTAACATGTAAAATAATCATAACCCTTTAATGTCTGCTAATTTTATCACATGTAGAATTTCTGAGCCTGTTTCTATTGATTGCTTTTTCTCTTCATTATGAATAATATTTTCCTGCCAATTTTCAAGCCTAGTAATTTTTTATAGGATGCCAGACATTGTGAATTTAACCTTGTTGGGTTTGATAATATTTTAATATCTCTTTAAATATTCTTGACTTTTGTTCTGGGACATGGTTAAGTTACTTGGGCACAGTTTCATTCTTTTGAGGCTCCCCTCAAAGCTTTGTTAGGCAGGTCCAGACAAAGCGGGCAGGCTTTAGTCTCAGTTAACTTGAACTTATTATTGAGGAAATATTCATTTGAATATTCCGTATGCATTACAAGGTTGTTCCACTCTGGCTGGTGGAAACATAAATGATTCTTGTCCTTGGGTGAGCTTTGGACATCATTCCTTCTGTTCTTTTCCACATATTGAGTAATATCCTTACATGTATGCGCTGATCAGTACTCAGCTAGTGACTTTAGGGGAATCTTCTGCAGGTCTCTGGAGCTCTCTCTCTGTTTCCCTCTCTCTCTGTAAAACTCTTTTTCCCTGGAACTGTCTCCTCTCTGATACTCTTGCCTACATATCTAACTGTGTTAGTGTTCCTACATTTTCAACTTGGTTTCCTCAATTCAGGTGAACGCCAGTCTCTGTTGGGTTCTGCTTCCTTGTGCTGCAGTTATGCCCTTACTATGCCCCATGGTAAACCGGGGCAATTCTAAGACTCACCTCATTTCACCGCTTTCCTCAGACCCCACTATCTAGTGCTGTCTGTTACCCAATGTGTAACAAACAATGCTTTGTATATTTTGTCTGATTCCTAAGTTGTTTAATGGGAAAGGGCGTATCTGAATCTTGTACTTCATCTTGGCAGGAAGTGGGACAGAAGTCAATCTAGTGTTTGACTTTTGCTACCTATGTAAGAGTCCACAAATAATAGCATAGTGTTTAAGAGCACGGGCTCGGGTTACTAATTTGAGTATCATTCCTTTTTATTTATGTAACCTCTTCTTAATCTGTACCATGGAGCTAATGTTTATATCTCTTCACATAATTATGACAGGAAGCATTTGAGCTAACTCCTAAAAACATAATTAGCCTAGTGCCAGGAAGTACCCACAGGAAGTACCCAACAAATGTTAGCTTTCATTAATGATTAAGCACTTTTACATGATTGCTCTGGATATTTTTCAAAAAGCGTCTTAATATTTGGCGGATTTCTAAAATGCCATTATTGGGCCAATGCTTGGCTGTTTTAAATTTTTTTCTAGTCTCTTGTCCTTGGATCTTTCAAATCTGTAACTATTAATACATGGCAGGCAGCCCTGTACACCTATGGCCACGTTTCCACCTGTTGTCTTGAGCCTAGCAGAGGCCACATTAGTGCTTCCACTGACTGTGCCCCTGGTTAGGAGGGAAGGGGGCAGGTGATCCATGGAAGGACAGGGGCTAGAAAATCAAATGTGAAACTCAGAGCCTGAAGCGAGTTTGTCAGCTTGGTCATTGGAAGGTAATCCTCTGGTGGTTCCCAGCCCAGGCTGTACATCAGAGTCACCCAGGGGGCATGCCATTGGACGGCAGTCCCATTCTAGGAAAGTCTGATTGAGCTGTAGGAGGCAGAATCCTAGGATCTGTACCCTTTAAGCATCCTAGATGACAGCCAGGTTTGCCTTCTAACAATTCCTCACACCTGGTAGCACCTTGGATCTCTGTCCCCCAAACCCCATCTCAGGATCACCGGGCAGACTTTGAGAAATAGCAGTCCTGAGGCTCCATTCTCAGGGATTCAGGTGAACAAGTGCTACAGGTGATTCTGAAGAGCAGCTTGAGTTGACATCCATTTGTATAGGACAGAATTTCTCAGGCTTTAACTTGCATCAACATCACCTGGAGGACCTGTTGAAATAGATTGCAGGGCCCCATTCCCAGAGTGTCTAATTCATCCATAGCTCTGTAGGACCTTATGATTTGCATTTCAAACAAGCTTCCAGTGATGCTGATGTGCTGGACTGGTGGACGACACTTTGAGAATGACTGGTCTGGAGTTTTAGAGTTCACAAGGCACTTGTACCTTCATTTTCTGGTTAACCCTGAAGTCAAGCCTGCAAGGAGCCATGAAGATAAGTTCCACCCAAACCCTCCTGGGTCCCTTGAATCCCCTTCTCTGTCCCAGCCCCTACCAGAGGCTCATTCATTCTTCCTGCAGTTAACAGGGTGCATTGGAGCCTCATTCTGTGCACTCTGGTCCAGGAATGTCTGTCCTGTGTGCATACCTGGAGCCTTCAATGCAGCCAACACTGGCTCCACTCTGAGAGGTGAGAGAATCACTGCTGTGCCCCGACCCAAGTGCAGCAGGGTGGGGAAGGAAGGGCAGGACCCAGGGAGGTTTCATACAGTGGTGAACATTTAAATTTAATGATCCTCCTCGGTTTTGAAGCCCATTGGCCAGGAGTCTGTGTATTGTTTTTGTAAGTGTGTGTGCTATGTTGGAGGAGGAGGGAATATGACTTTCCTCAGAGTTTCAGTCTCGCTGCTGCTATCTGTCTTTGAAAATGGGGGCAAAATTCATTATTTTCTTTATCCTTGTTTGCATCAATCACCCAGGCTATCCTCATCTCTTGCACTGTAATTTTGATATGGCTTTTTGCATCTTCTGCTCCAATTCCATCCACTCCTCTCCACCTCTGGGGACTCTTCCAGGATGTCTCTGGAATGCTTGGTTCATCCTCAGCATGTTTCTGCACCTCTTCTTTAACCCTTCCCTTCACCCTCCTGCTTTTACTGAAACCTGTCTCTGCCTGAGGGTACTGTTTTATCTCAGTCCTTTCCAGGGCTGGCTGTCTTTTTTCCTCCCTTAACTCTTATGTCACAGGGCCCAGGGATGGAGTAAGGTCCTCCTTGATGCTTCCAGATCATTCTTCCTCCTCCAATTCACTGTGTAGCTCCAACTCCTGCCGCCCTCTAGTGTGTCCTCTTATGGCAGTCATTTACCATCTTCCTGTCCCTACCCTTCATTTGTTGGAGGGTGACTGTCACTTGCTGCAGCAGAACCCTGTCCCAATCCTTGATGGTTCAATACACACATAGACATTCCTTCTAGTAGGGCAGCCTCTCAGATCTTTAATTTTCTTCCCTCCAATAACCTTGCAATGATCCCCCAGCTTAGCCACTTACTGCCAGATCATTACCAATAACTCCAGCCCCTCCTTAATTCTAGTTTCTAATATCCTAATCTGTGACCTCACATTCCAACCTCTTCATTCTTATCCCGTCAGTCAAAAAATCCTTTGATCCATGCAATCCATTAAGTCATCTACCTTTTCACCATTATTCACCCCACTAGGGTTCTCATTCCTTTATTACCCAGATGAAATTCCAAGGCCTGTTGGAATCACTCCCTTGCAGCCACTGTCAACACTTCTGCCCCTTTTACTTCATCGTCCTTATGTGGCAAAACCACAGCCCTGGTTGAGTCTAGCCTTATCCCTGCTCTGTGCCGGCACCCACAAAGCATGGCTGATGGAGGTTGGAAAAATCCACACACACACACAAGGCACTATGTGTCAATATACTTGCACATGCCTCAGTGCTGCCTGGCAACACATGTGTTTTCCTTAGTTTCTTCAGTCTCCTGGGTTCCTAGGTGAGTATCTCATATGTTCTTCTCTCTCTGCAAACCTCCAACACTTCCACGTCATTTTCAGCTGATGACTTTGTTTCCTATTTCACTTGAAACACAAATTGGGTCCCAAACTTAATATAAAATGTAGAATTGTGTTATTAGAAGGCATCTGCAGCTAGCCTGTGAGCAATTCTGGGGACCACGTTCAAGACAAATCCCTCTGTTCCTTTGGTGTAATGTGGCGCCACCTTGTGGCAGTTTTTTCCTCGGGTTAAATATCTTTGAGGATGCAACTTGTCGTGGTTAACGGCTGTGTGAGGCCAGCGCATGGTGATAAAGGAATTAATCAAGACAATAATAAATTTAGAAAGGCAGATTTATTTAGAGAAAAGGAGACTTACGTTGCAAGGGAGCAACGGGCAATACAGCAGAGGGAAGGCTTTCTGCAAAGAGGCAAGGGCTACAGATGACGTAGGGCAGCTTAGGTTGAATGCTTGCAGACGGGATGCTTGCGTGCAGGTGGGCTGTGAGCTGAGTGCTCGTAACTGGAAGCTTGGGTGCTGATGAGCCATTGGCGGTTGACCCTATTTCTTGGAACATGCGCTCCCTGAAAACATTTTAATGTTAAACCACCAGGTCCGTTTGAATTTTTTTTTTTTTTTTTTTTTTTTTTTTTTTTTTTTTTTTTTTTTGCCCTTAGTAGGACCTGCCATTGTGAGACTATCTGAGGTAAATTAGACACCGTCCTGGTTTAAGTCACTGCTCCAGTGACTAGGCAGGGAGCTCGTCCTCGGAGAGGGTGTAGGCAGTGTGCACTTCGCATGTTGTCCACACCAGGCGAGCTGCCGCTTTAAGGCCTTTGCGTTTGCTGTTTTCTTTGCCCCAAATGCACTTCTCCCAGAGTTCACATAATTTTTCTCCCTCTTCTCCTTTTAGTCTTTGCTTAAATATCACCTTCTAGGGAGGCCTTCCCACACCACCTCTTCGAGATTTGAGAGTATGTACCCCCACCCCTAGCCTTCTTATCCCTCTCCATTGCTTTCTTCTCAAAGCACTTGTTACTTTCGAATGAAATACATTAGTTACTTTCTAGTTCTAATTTTACTTTTTTTGTTTACTTCATATCCATACCCATGTAATCTCTGGAAGGAGTGTTTCTTTTTGTAGCGCATTTCTAGCACCTAGAACAGTACTTGGCACATAGCAGGTGTTCAAAAGTATTTGTTGACTATATTCCCAAAGGGCATGGAGTCTTAGAAGTTTGAGAACACAGTTCTAAGCACAGCTGTTTAGAGACTATGGATGATGCTAAAGGCTGTATTCCCAGTAGGTGGGGCAATTTTCAAACTGACCTGGAATCCTTGAGATCTGGGGACAGTCACCAGGCACTGGGCTCTGGGGGGAGAGCTGTGCTGGTTTTTAGAGAGGAGAATGGCATCCTGGGGGACTTGGCCCCAGAGCTTTCCTGTCCCAGTCTCTTCCCAACTGAGTCCCAGAGGCAGGAGGCCTTGTCTGTGGCTGGTCAGTCCTGTAACTGTTTCCCTCCCGTCTACACAGATGCAAAGAAGCCTAAGAAAAGCAAGCTGTCAGGTGAGCCGGGGCCTTGACTCCTCCCAAGAAAGCACTAAGAACTTCCATAGGGCAACTGGAAAGAAGGTTCTACTTCCTCACCGGCAGCTGTTGCTGGGGAAAAAAACAGCCTCAGCCCCTACCCTGTGCTGAGGACCATGCTGCCATTTTCCATATGCTACAAGGTTGCATCTGCAGTAATGTGTTGAGACAGGCATCCTCACCATTTTACAGATGAGAAAGTTGGAACTCAGAGGGGTTTAGTAATCTGCTCAAGGTCATAGGACCCGTAGGAATCAGACTCAGAGTTCAAATCCAGAAGTGCCTGATTCCAAGGCCTTAGCTCTTTCCAGGCCTCCTTGACTGTCGCTGGCACTGTGTCAGGCACTGTGAGTGTTCATTTCTTGTAGAGCCCTTTGGATGCTCCAGTACCCGCCAGGGGATATGGAGACAGGGCTGCCGAAGCCTGGTCCTGAATGTAGAAGAGAGTAACGGCACAGTGTGGGCAGTGCCTTAACAGAAGGAGGGCCGAGCATGCAGGGCACAGCAAGCTGAGGAGATGGGCAGGACACCTTCCTTTGAGTCTGTGGCCTTACTCTGCTGGTTCACTGTGGCCCCCTGCAGTGGAGGCCAGCCTGCCTATGTGACATCAAAACCGGAGACCACATACAACGCTGATTTTAATGTGGATATCATGGATTATTGAGCCCCTCTGGAGATGAGTGGGGTGGAGAGCTCATTCTAGTTTTGAACTCTCTACTTCTCCAAGTGCTTCCATGTATGTATCTCTCCATGTCACTGGCATGTCATTGCAGGCTGGCCTGACTTTGTTTTCTCTAGTTTTAGAAGAAACAAAGACTTGGGTAATATTTGAGACATAAAGTCTGGGATGAGTATTGGGTGGGAGAATCTAATATCAGGTTCTCCAACAAACTTGGATCCAGCTGACCCTCCCAAGGGGTCAGAGGCATCTTTGTAGCATATGGAAAATGGCAGCAAGGTCCTTGTGTGGACTATGCCTAGAATCTAAATTAAGACAAGGCCTCAGAGGGGCTAATGACATCTGTCTCCAAAGTTTCACAGCTTGCATGTGGCTAAATCTTGACTCCACCCTCTCAGGTTTTAACCATAATCCCAAAAAGGTTGAAACAAGAAAAGTTATCTTTGGGCAATTACCTGTTTCTATTCCTTGCTTTACGTACTGACATTCTAGGCTCACCCTCTGGTCTGTAATCTCACTGAACTGACAGATCCCACACAGCCTAAATGATTCTCACACTGGGTTGACTAGGCTCTCCCATTGCCTGTCCTACTGTCTAAGCCACCTCCTGGGTAGGGTGCCCAGGGTCATTCTGATGTTGCCTGACTTTCTTTCCAGCTACTTTTGAAACTTGGTATCTATGGCAAAGACTTAAAGGGCATGTTCCAGGTACTTTTATTTCCAAATTCCCTAGTGACATCAAGGAAATCAACGCCTCTGGATAGCCCTACTAACACTTAGTTCTCATTGTCCGATCTAGCTCCTGGGTCATGGGAGGCATCCAGGAAATGTTTGAGTGTAAGAGTGAGTTGCTTTACCTCCAGAATATACTTCCAAGGGCTCTGAAGCAGGCTGTGGAGTCCTGCTGGCTGACCAAAGTTCATAGGTGGTTCCCAAACCTGTGGTCTACATCCATCCTTTGTCAGTGTCACTGCCATTGTCCCAAAAATGTCATTTGGGCCTAGCCCCTGGGATAGTAATCAGTCTTTACATAGATATACATTGTGCTTTGCATTCACAGTAATTCTGAGTGGACCTTAAAATAAGTTCCATGTCAGGTCTCACAGCCCATGGGTTAGAGATGGGGTTACCTTTCAGCCTTGTAAGGTGCTCCGTCTTTGAGTGTGGACGTGGACTCACAACGAGTCCACTCGTGCTGTTCCTCTGCTCTTGCTAAGGCTGCTGCTGCAGCTCTGCACAGGCTGGCCCGCTATGGTGACTGAAGCACCTGTGTCTTCACAGCACCAACTTGCATGGTGATCAGGGTGTTGTTGGAAAGGGATGCTCAGATGGGAGGCCAATGGGAGCTGCTTCAGGAGGCAAATCCAAGTCACAGAGATCGAGTCACAGAGAGCATAGTAAACTCAAAGTCCCTTCTTTTGCTTAATAACTGAGATGCTGTTCCTGGGTTAACCTCCCCAAGCCTTGTTTTGTCTTCCCTTGGATTGATTTCTCTCTTAGAAGTCTCCTCACATCCTTCTGGGGAAGGTTTCTAGTCAGTCCACAGATAGCTGGACCAGGCATGTGCAGAAATAATCTGATTCTCACATTTGCGTGAGCCAGTGTTCCCAGCTGTATCCCCATTTTGTGTCTATATAAGTTACCAAAGTCCACAAGGATATTAGGTAGCTCCTTAGTTTGCTTTATGATTATGCCTTGTGTGTGCGTGTGTGTGTGTGTGCGCGCCTATGAGGATTCCTTCTCTTCCGCTTTTGCCATGGCTTCCCTTCCCCACTGATGGGCTGGAGTCCCCTGTCCTTTTGACTTTGGGCTTAGTCATGTGACTTTTTTGCCAAGGGATTGTGGGCAGAAGTGACTGGGAGCCAGTCCCAAGCTAAGGCCTTGGGAAGCATGGCGAGCCTATGCCAGCCTCCTCAGAACTCCTTCCCTTGGCCATCAAGAGAGAAAAACCTGGATTGTACCTTCAGCCCATGTCCTAGAATACAAACATGGAGAATAATGAACTTGACTCAAAGGCTGAAGGGCAGCTGAGCCCACATGAGGTCAACTGAACTGCAGCTACCTACAGACCTGAGAGTGAAATAAACATGTATAAGTCTCTAACATTTGGGGTTTGTTTATGTAGCATTTTTGTAGCAGAAACTTAAATAATACTGGGGGCTAAATATAGTGGACCAGTGACAGCACAGAATGGTAAAATGGAGTGATGGCTACTTACATCACAACTCTTCATCTCTGTTGATGAACACTAAAATCAAAGTGGCAGTTACTGAAAGTTGGGAGTCGTTGAGTTGCATCATGGTTGTTTAGAATCATTGACGCTTTGAGCTCTAAGTGATTACAGAGATGTTTCCCTCAGCTACAGGTAAATAAACAAAGGCACAGAGAAGTAAAGTGACTTCTAGTGGGCTTCATTGACACTTAGCAGCAGAATCCGAGCTAAACAATGAGTCTGTCATCCCCAGCCTTTCTATTCTTGTTTCCTAGGTTGGGATTTGGGGAAATAGTGCAGACAGATTAGCAGCAGTGACATGGAACAACGTGAGCCTCAGCCTGCATCCTTGAGGCTGCCTTCATTTTCCAGGGAAATGTCTCCGTGTACAGCCTTGCCCTCTGCACACAGTGCATATGGCCATCTGAATAAGTGTCCTTTCATAGCAACTAATGGATTAAAATGGATGCCAGAGCGGTGCTTCTAAAAGCTCCATGTATAAATCATGTAGGCGTCTTATTAAAAATGCATGCAGATTCTGATTCCGTAGGTCTGGGGTGGAGCTTGACGTTCTGCCCTTCTAACACATGGACCACACTTTGAGTAGCAATGTATTAGATCATCCAGTGGAAATATGTATGAGTGACGGAATGGACAGATATAATTAATCCAGGTCAGGTAAGTGAGGTACTGATATGTATTAAGTTGAAGTGAATTTCACATCAGAAATAATGGTTACACAGTGACTTTTACTGCCCCCAAATTCTTTCATTCTGAGTGGTTTCAAAGTGAACCGAGCCAGCCAGGTTAACTCCCTGGTTTGTTGTGTGATGAGAAGATTTGATCTAGCTTTCTGCTTCTTCTAATTCTTTAAACATGCAATGGCCTTCTAGAAACTTGTCTCTCAGGCTCCCCATGAGCCCTCTGTCTTAATATCCTTCCCCCAGGACATTTCCTGGGTCAAGGAAGGAATCAGGGACTAGGAAAAGTGGAAAGTTTGCCTGACAGTGAGAAAGTTTTGGCACTCCTATTTGTTCAGTTCTAAAATGTGGGTATTGTTGGGGCTTCGAATTTGAATCTAACCTGAGATTCAGGCATTTCTAGCTATATATGACCAAGTAGTAGGATGAGTTCACTGGAAGCCTATTTTCAGGAGAGCAGTCAGTTAAATTGAAGAAAAAACACGGGTTGGGGAGGTTACCTCATTAGTGATAGCAATGTTTTTGAATCAGAGGAGTGATTTGGAACACACTGTACATAGTTCAGTGTGTTTATCTTAGATTTATCTCTGGGTCAACTCTTGTTGGACCTGTATTAGAATCATTTAGTGAAGAAAAGGTGGGTGTCATTAGGAAAAGAGCCGTTTATTCAAATGTTCTGTTTGACATTAGGGCACTGGCAAGACTACAGTATCAATAGATATTCAAAAACAGGCCAGGCATGGTGGCTCACGCCTGTAATCCCAACACTTTGGGAGGCTGAGGCGGATAGATTGCCTGAGCTCAGGATTTCAAGACCAGCCTGGGCAACACGGTGAAACCTTATCTCTACTAAATACAAAACATTAGCCGGGCATGGCAGTGTGTGCCTGTAATCCCAGCTACTCCGGAGGCTGAGACAGGAGAATTGCTTGAACCTGGGAGGCAGAGGTTTCTGTGAGCTGAGATTGTACCATTGCACTCCAGCCTGAGTGACAGAGGGAGACTCCAAAAAAAAAAAAACAAAAAAAAACCCAAAAAAACAAAAAAAAAAAACCCAGAAGAAGAAGAAAAAGAAAAAGAAAAAAAGAGTATAGTGAAAAAATGCCCTCAAAAATTCGAAAACCTAAATGAAAGAGGCCAATACACATCAAATAAACCAAAATGGCATTCTAGAGTCTCCTTTTCCTAAAAGCCCTAGATGGTGATAATTTTGTGGATGATTATTATCAAACTTTCAAGGAACAGTTCATTTCTTCTGTACACAAATTGTTCCAGAAAAAAAAGAACAAAAGTTGCCCAACTTCCTGTATGAGGTAAGTATAATTTTGATTTCAGAACCAGAAAAAGATAATGGTAATAGACACTATAGTACCATTTCACTTATGATTTTGTCTAAAAAGTTCTAAATAAGGTGTTAATTCTTCAAATCTAACAATGTATTAAAAGTATTTTATAATCCTGTAGGATCTACCCTACAAATACAAGGAAGGGTTGGCATTAGAAAATTGTTCTAATTTATTACATTAACAGATAAATGTAAAAAGCCATATGATTATCTCTATAGATGCAGAAAAAGCATTTGATAATATTAAACATCTATTTATGATGATTTTTTAAAAAAAATTAGGACTAGTAGGAAAGTATTTTTTTAACCTGTGAAAGGTTATATATATCACAAATGTGTATCAAGCATAAAACCTAATAGAGGAAATTTAAATTTATTCTCTTTAAGATCAGTAACAAGACAGAAATTCTTATTACTATTTAATATTATAGTGGAGATCCTGGAAAATACTTTGGGATAAAGAGGACTGAGAGATATAAGCATTGGAAATAAAGATATAAAATTGTCATTATTTGCAGATTATATTATCAGAACAAAGAAAGATTAATTAAAAACTATGAGAACTAGTAAGAGTTCATCAAGGTTGTTAGAAACAAGGTAACTTAGAAATACCAGCAACATTTCTCTCTGTCAGTAATAACCAACTAAAAAACGTGGTAAAGATATACTACTCATAATAGCAATAAATACCGCATATATCTAGGGATTAACAACCAAAAAGACACAAAACCTAAATGAACACATTAAAAAATCTTATGTAGATTTTCTGATATAAAAATGATATAGAAGAGCATCTGCACAAATGCAGATGTTGCAGGAGAACTGATTTCAGGACTGCCATGGATACCAAAATCTGAGGATGCTCAAGGCCCTCATATAAAGTAGCATAGTATTTACACATAACCTAAGCACATCCTGCTGTATATTTCAAATCTTCTCTAGATTACTTATAATACCTAATACAGCGTAGATGCTATGTAAATAGTTGTTATATTGTATTGCTTAGGGAATAATGACAAGAATAAAAGCACACACTTGTGCAGTACAGTTACAGCCATTCCTTTTTTTCCCAAATATTTTTCATCTACAGTTAGTTGAATCCACAGATGTGAAACCCACGAATACAGAGGGCCAACTGTAGTATCAAGTACTTATATTTCTCCCAAATTAATTTGTAAGTTCAATATGATCCCACAGTTGAATTCTTTAAGAACTCAATAAACTTATTCTAAAGATCTCCAAAAAGCTAAGTCAATTTTGAAAAGAAAGAGTAAGTAGAGAGACATATTAATTAAGTCATTAAGTGGGGGACTGATGGCCTTAGGGCTTCGGAATATAATTTATTTTTTGAAAACATTGTCCAAAATTTTATTGTATTTAAATCTTGTGAATAGTTTAGAAATTTTATTGTTGAATTAAACAAATGTATTTTCATATTTTAAGTTTTTCAAATATTTTATGCGATTTGCTTTGAAACGTCCTTAAGAATAGAGAAATCCTAAATTTTTAGGAATTATCTGAAGCGATAAAGGCCTTTATGTACTTTATATGTAAATAGACATATTGTTTTATGGATATTTGTTCTCTGGCCAGTATAATAGATAACTTTCGATTAAAGTTGGGAGTCTCAGGTTTATAAGGTAACCACTGTTTGTTTTATTTGGAGAAAACCAAGAAGAAATTAGGTGATATACTAAAGAATTTCTCAGCTTGGATCTGCCTATCCTGATAGTTCTTCTCCTCTTTAGCCTAAATATCTTGTTTGCATAGGAAATTATCAAAACAATCAATATGTCAAACCAAACACTCTAGCAGTTTACTATAATACATTCATTGTGTTTTCTTTTTTTAACTTTATTTTGAAATAATAGTTACTGAAAAAGTTGAATGAATATATGAAAAGGAGTTTACATATACCATTCTCCCAGATTTCTCTAATGTTAAAAACTTTACCATAGTATAATGATTAAATCCAGGAAATCAATATTGGCACAATACTATTAATTTAACTACAGAATGTATTAGAATTTCACCAGTTTTTCCTCCTAATGTCCTTTTTGTGTTTCAGGATCCAGTCAAGGATCCCATGGTTCCATTTGTGCATTTAGTTGTTAAATCTCCTTAGTCTCCTGCGATCTGTGACTCTCGTCTGATTTGTCATTATGACCTTGACAATTTTGAAAGTATTGGTTAGTTGTTTTATAGAATGTTTCTCAGAATAGGTTTGTCTGACGTTTTCCTTAGTTACATTAGAAGTCTGTTTTTGGTAAGAATACTGCAGAAGTCATGTGTCCTTATCAGTGTATCAGACTGGGGTCCAGCATGTCAACAAGTCCTATTACTGGTGACGTTAACCTTGATCACTTGGCTAAGGTAATGCTGCTGAGTTTCTTCACTATACAGTTGTTATGTTTCCTTTTGTAATTTACAAATAGCATGAGATGTTTGGAGACTATGTTAATGTCCTGTATCTCCTCAAACTTTTGCCTACTGGTTTTGGAATTTATTGTTGGATGTTGCCTATAATGATTATTACTGTGATTGCTTAATGGTAACGTTGTATTTCCCTGATTCCTTCTTCATTTATTAATTGAAATTTTTCTGTAAGGAAGAGCCATTATTTCTCCCTCCATTTATTTATTTAACTATTTATTTATATCAGTATGGGCTCGTGGGTATTTCTTTCCTTCTATGGGTTCTATTACTCTCTTTTAATTTTAAAGTATGAATAAAAGATTATAAGTTTAAAAAGTACCTGCAAGTACAAAATAAGAGACACATTTCTTTCATGAAATTGAGCTTAAGGTGCTAATTATGGAGTGCCACCATCAATAGCTAAAGGCACGTGGCAAAATTGCTCATTTCCCAGCCTATGTGATAGTTGTTAGTACCATGCTTGGGACCAACGAAGTAAAGGAACAAGAAAAAGGTGCCATTTGGCAATAGTGCTATTGGTAGACGCAAAGCCATCATGAAAGATGTTTATACAAACAGTAGAATTCCAAAGACTAATAAGTAAAAAAGCATTTCCTGTGAATTTATGAATAAACAGATATTAGTATTACTCAGTTAATAACACTGATTGGAATTATTGAAAAGAAATGCTTGGAAGCACATCATTTATTTTGTAAAGAAGTACCAAATAAAACTCCTGCACGTGAAGTATTGAAAGTGATAAAATATTGAAACTCTGAAACTAATAAAATATTACAGCTCTGTTGGGATCTGTGTTCTGGTTGTGTGGCTGCAATAACAGAAAGTGTAACATTGTACTTGTCAATAAAAGAAAGGAAACAGGTATAGATTTAAAGGATAATCATACTCTGGAAGCACAATTTAAATGTATCAAACCATCCAGACTAGTGGCAAGGAAGATTTCATCAGGAAAAAAAACGATACACACCCTGCCATTTGCTACCACTTACCTGTGTGAACAGAGTTTCTTATTGATGGTGGCATCCAAAGAATTTGAAGAGATAGATCATGATTTAAAAGGCTTGAGTAGACATTTTAAGTGTACAATCTGTTTTAAAATAAATATCTCACAGAAGCAAGCTCAAGTTTCTCACTAAAAATTTAGAAAAATATTTGAAATATTTATATAAATTCAATATTTAGTGCTTTTCATAATACTTTGTATTTTAATTTAAAAAAATAATACGTTTTCCCACAACGCTTATATAGCCATTCTAGAATCCCCTTGAGTTTGTCACCATGTTGAAACAATGCAAAAAGTTGGGGAACATTGGCTTTTGAGTCTGGAACCCAGCCCTCTGGTCTTGAGAGCAGAGGTGAAGACCTCTCTTTGTGAATTTGTGAGTAACCTTGGACAGTTGCATCGAGTAGGAGAAAAAACAGATGCAATGATGTTAACCACTGTGGACTCTAGACCTTTCCTCAGTTTTCTAGTGGTAGAGAGAACCCCAGTGATGACTGAAATTTACCTTCCCTTTTATAGGTTGGTCACTGTGGGGGACTGAGTGAGCAGACTTAATTTGATTTAGGTAAATGAACGTGACATTTCTTACAGCTGACTGTAAAATGCAGTAACACTACATTCCCATGGTGGCATGAGAAAAAGTGCAAGTGGATTGCAGGGCACCAGGAAGTCAAGTACTCTGGTGACAATGGTGATTTTACAGATGATGGAGCCAGCTGGCTTCTTTGGACAGGTATGAAGACCATGCAGGAGAGAAAGATAAATTGAAACTGTGAATATCTCATTGAGAACAAAGTGGACAATCAGCAAGACTTCATGGCAGAAGGAATCCCTCATTTCTTGCAGTTCCAGGGAAGAAATAAATGAAAATGGAGCTTAGTACTTCCTGCTTAAGTGCTACAGTTGTGCAGGATCAATTAATCACTTAACCTGCCAGGTTTGTTATGCCGAAGTCAGGGCGCTGATGGGGAAGGAGTCAACTCTGAGACACCACGTGGGGACATTTGATCAGACGTATATATATATATGAGTTGAGAACTTTGAACCTTCATATGTCCTTGAGGCTCCATTGACAACTGAGGTAGACAATCACTGTCCTTTCCCACTGCATGTGAAGCATTTCAGTGTCTGCACCTGAGCCAAGTTGCCTCACAGGCTAATGCAAGTTCTCCTCATGACCCCCATAGAGTCCTGACAGGGAATTTGCAAGGCTACTGTGAAAGAAAATGGCCTAAACTCCAAAAAAGTTAAAGAAACTTGTCAGCTGGGTGTTGTTCATGGAAATATATTGTAAATGTGTTCAACCAAGATTGGACTGAATTTGTCAATAAGGGTGGGCCCATCAAGGATTTGGGATGCAATGAATTGACTTGAGTACCTGCAGGTGATGTTAGTTTATTGTCTGCTAGGTTGACTGATGGAAGCTTAGACATGGTGGTGGTTTACAATAAGTAAGGCTGAAGTACTATCATTTCTTTGACATAATGTAATGATCCTTAAAGTTGGAGCTTTAAAAAACACTGATGCTTGAGTGACTCCCTGGAGATTCTTATTTAAGTGGTTTGTGTTGCCTTGTGGGCAGAGGGATTTAAAGAATCCTCAGGTAATTTTCACATGTTGCTAAGGTTGAGTGATTTCTGTACAGGAAACTCAGGGATGAGGATGCTGGAGTACATCTATTATGTACAATCCACACAGCTGTCCATTAATCACACATCTCAGGATGACCAAGGGACTAAGAAGAAATGTATTGGCGAGGGGCACACTGGCATCCAGGAGAGCTCACTGAGCTTCCCTCTCTAGGTTGGAGGTGATGGTGTGGGTGCTGCAAGAGGTTTGCAGCTCTGATGGGAATGAACAGGATTGCAGAGTGGAAGAGGCCAGATGGTGGCACCTCTCATCAAAAGCAAGGTGAGTGAAATGATCACAGTTAACCACAGGGGCAGGATACTAACTAGAGTATATGAACTTCAGGATCCTGTGGCAATGACAAATTCATCTCAGGGTCTGTAGAAATGAAATACATGGAAAAGCTTCTAAGGTGCTGCTTAACACATATGGGAGGAAAGTTTTTAGGTCTGGTGTACAGAAAAGAACTCAAATTGCTGTAGTGGAAATGAACGACTTTTAACCCAATTTCCAGGTCTAAGGAAGATCGAAGCCCTGGATTCCTAAGATGAAGGTCAGGTCCATTTGAGGGGGAGCTTTGCATAGTGGCATGTTATGGTCTGAATCGTGTCCCCTCTTAATTCATACGTTGATGCCCTAACCCCCAATGTGACTACTTGGAAATAGGGCCTTTCAAGGGGTAATTAAGGTAAAATGAGGTTATAAGAGTGGATCCCTAATCCAATATGACTTCATAATGCGAGGAAGAGACACCAGGGATGCACACAGGATCATGTGACAACAGAGAGAAGGTGGCCACCTGTGAGCCAAGGAGAGAGCCCTTAGGAGATACCAAACCTGTCGACACCTTGATCTTGGACTTCCAGCCTCCAGAACAGTGAGAAATGAAGTTCTGTTCTTTAAGCCACCCAGCCTGTGACATTTTGTTATGGCAGCCTGAGCAGACTAATACGTGGTGACTGGAATATAGTAAGAATCTTTCCCCAAGCCTTCCCCAGACATACCATTTATCAGGGCTAGGAGAGTAAAATAGTATCTGAGGGTTTCAGATACTGCTTCTGTATTGATGGAAATCTCCAGGGGCAAAAAAATGCCACAATGGTCCATCAATCACAGCAAAGGATTATATAGCAGAGGAGACAGATGGACTCTGGGTCTGATTTTGCCTGAAGAGGCAGTCTGAGATTATTTCTTTGGGCGCAAAATGTATAGTGCAACAAGATAAATTTAGTGACCGGCAGCATGTCCACACTGGGTTCCTTCTTATAAAGTGGAAGTTGTTATGGAGAGAGGGTCAAGGGGAAGCCCGTAGAGTTTCTCCTGACCCTCTGCCAAGATGATAAACCAGAAACCCAAAGTAAAACTCCATCCCTGGGGGAGTGACTAGAGTTAGTGTCACCATCACAGACCTGAAAGATATTAGGGTATTAATTTCATATCTCCACTTAATTTGCCTTTTTGCTGGTACAGATACTACATAGGTTGTGGAGAATGCCAGTAAATCATTATGATTTTTTTCTTTTTTTTTTTTGGTTATTTTATTTTATTTTAGATTCAAGGAGCACACGTGCAGGTTTGTTACCTGGGCATATTGCAGAATGGTGAGGCATGGCTTCTGGTGTATCCATTACCCACACAGTGAACATCGTACCCAGTCGGTGATTTTTCAGCTTTTGCCCTTCTCCCACCCCACTCCACTGTGGAATTGTCAGTGTCTGTTATTTTCATCTTTATGCCCATAATGTACCCATTGTTTAGCTCCCATTTATAAATGAGAGCATGCAGTGTTTAATTTTATATAGAAGGGCAGAAAGGGATCACCTTACTGGCTGGGCTGATTGATCCTAATTGCTCAGGGGAAAACTGGATCGCTGCTACTCAGTAGAAGTAAATAGAACAATGTCTGGAGCCCAGGAGTTCCCCAGGAGCATGTCTTATTATTCCAGGGAATCTCTTGCTTCTTTTATGTCTGGTAGTTTCAGTCAATGGAAAATTGAAGCACCCAATAAAGAAGAGCACTGAGGACCTGGATTGCGCAGAAATGGAGGCTTGACTCAACTGTAAAGTGAAGAACAGCATCCAGCAGAGGTGCTGGCAGAGGGTGAGGGGAACATGGGATGGGTGGTAGAACAAGGCAGCTGTGATTACCAAACTTGGCTTTGGTGAGTAACTATAGCATCAAGGAGTCTCAATGTTCTATTTAACTGTTTCCTCCCTATCCCTGCCTTTTTCTCTAACCACCTTACATGAGTAACACTGGGAGTGGCTTTTAAAAGTTTCAGATAGGAGTATGATTACATTGACCTAATGTGATGATTCAGAATTTCACTTGTGAGAGGGAACACAAATGTCTTACCCCAGAAAGAATATGGACCTGAGGGGCAAGAGGCATGGACTATGCTGGATAATCTCCAGTTACCCTTCCAAATCCACTCTCCATGCTTCTCTCCTGGCTGTCTGCCCAGGAAGCTGACCTGCATCTGTGGGCTTCCTTGCCTTCTGGCTTCTGGTTGCCCTTGGCTTCTGAGTTTGGCCAAGGGGCAGTAGTGAAAGGAACTTGGAGAATGGGAAGTGTCATGTCAGGTTCAAATCGGCGTACTTGTGCTAACTTGAATGGGAGTAGGGGTGAAGGAAAGAGGTTTCACAGTGACTCAGTGGCCAATTAGATGCTTACAAATTCATGGCTTATTGCAAGGCTTTCATACACTAGCAATCATGCAAATATATTTTGCAGGGTGTTAGAGAGAGGTGGTTGTCGTTGCTCTTTTCCCGGTAGGGCTCCTGGTGGCGATGCCAGATAGAAAAGAGGACTGAATTCTCATGAGCAGAGCTTCTACAGGCATCTCGCCATGCCAGTTTCTTGGTGGTTTTTATGGCCCTGTGCAGGAGTGTCTGTAGTCATGATCTCAGCAGCTTTTGGCTTTGCTTTCTTGTCCAGTCTTGGGAGTGCCTGACCAAAGCAGGTATATATAACATTATCCCCTCAGATGCATATGTTTATCACTTTGAGGGGTCAGCAATTTCACTGCAGGCTGAGTCACTTGTCACAGGTGACTCCATTTTAAAACATCTAGGATCACAAAACTTATACATTATTTATATATTAGGAAGAAAATGAGGTCAGGGTATTTACAGTTAGGTGCTACGTCATGACATTTCAGTCTGCACAGGTGATGGTGGCTCCATAAGATTGTAACGCCATATTTTTACTATATTCTTTCTATGTTTAGATATGTTTAAATACACAAATCATTACTATTCTGTTACATTTGCCTGAAGTATTCAGTATAGTATCATGCTGCACAGGTTTATACAGGAGCAATAGACTGTACAATATAGCCTAGGTGTGTAGTAGGCTGTGCCACCTAGATTTGCGTAAATTCACTCTATGATGTTTGCACTATGAAACGTCATTAAGCCATGCATGACTGTATTCCCTGGTTCCTTTCCTATGGGGTCACTGCAGGCTATTTTTCTTGAGAAGGTCACAGCTCCTATTAGGTAGCCTTGTTCACAAAGTTCTCTCTCTCTCTGGGTTCTAATAACCTCCTCTTGTCCTTTCAGGCCTAGGGATGGCGAGAGGTATACCCCACTTTTAGTAACCCCACTTTTAGGTTATGTACTATGCCTTGAAATTTCCCTGTACTCTACCCATATCTTTATAAATAACTCCTTCATTACATTTACCTCCAATTGCCACATTTGAACGTGTCATCTGTTTTTTGTTAGGACCCCAAATGACACAGCACGGCTCCCAAGTTGGTCCAAACAGACTAGAAAGACTTTGATAGATGTCGGGGAGCCATTCCTTTTTTCTACAAGATGTGAATGACTGAGCACACAGTTCTGACTGACACGGGCAGCCCTCTTATGACCTTGGAGAAACCTGGCCTTAAGTTATGAATTAAACTTAACGCCAGACAGAATTTTTAAAAATGCTTGTCCTTGCTCACCTCATAGAATTATCAGGTCAGCAACTCTGATAATTAATAATTCTGGACTTCCAATTATGTAACCTAGTAAATATTTTTGTTGTTTTAGCCACTTTGAATAGGATTTTTCAAGTTTTGAAGCTGAAAATAACTTAAATTGATAGACTCTTATAAGTATACATATGAGGTCAAGGTTAAACACATTAACATTTTTAATAACCCCTACAAAATTGCTTTCCAAAAAGTCTGCAATGATTCACACGGACATTCATGTGGTGAATGAATCTATTTTCTCACACTATGGCTTGCCATCTTTTTAATTTGTGCCTTCCTGATGGGTGGAAACTGAATCTCAGTATTACTTTGATTTGCATCTTGCTAATTACCAGTGTGGTTTACTGTAATTACTTATATTTATTGGACATTTATATTTTCTACTCAGTGAAATACTTTTTACGTCAATTGCTCATTTTCCTATGAAATTATTTGCACTTTTCCTGCTGCTTAGTAAGAATTATTTACAAACTATGAATATTAATTATTTGTTAGATGTGTTGCAGATATCTTATCTTGGGTAGTCTGTCTTTTACAGTTCATTTCATCATGTGTTTTGTCCAAATTTCTAAAATTTGGGTGACATTCAATTTATCATCTTTTTTTTTTTTTTTCCCATAGATTTTGCACTTTGTGTGATTTGGGGCAAAGAAGGCTAAGGGTTCTCTGTCATTTGGTTCTTTGTCTAGGAATTTTAAACTCTAGGCATTTAACCTAGACCCCTTCCTCAGGTCTGAGCATCAGTTAGGCAGAGAACCCGTCACCCCCGACTCGTATCTGGAGATAAGTCCCGTAAAAGCCCTCCTTTGAGACCCTAGGTTCTTTTGTTCCCTTTTGTTTCCTTCCTGTAGTTGTTACTATCCAGGATACCACATCAATCCCTTAATCTTCTTTGGCCTTCCAACACATGTGTTTCTAGATCCTTTTATTCAATTCCCTTCGTTTGCAATTCCTAGCATGGATTCTGCTTTCAGAGGGATCCCAATTGGAAACTCAGGCTTAAGGGATTTGGGGTGTCAAATGATGGGGATTTTGGATGCTGTTTTGTGATGAACATCCCAAGAAAGGAAATATGTTGACTGATGTGTAGTGGAGGGGATCTTTAACAGGGCAGAGGAGACTCAAGTGACGTGGCATTGGCTCAGGTTGACTTCAAACATAAGTGCACTTGACATTACCATGCTCTCTCCTGGGGTCACAGAAACACTGGAAGCCATAAGTGATAGAATTGGGGCTATGGCAGGAAAGGATCGTGTTCTTCCAAGGCCAAAAAGGAGATGAGGGTGAAAAGTAAGAGATATTGAGTCAGGAGACTCTTTGCAGGGCTGGGAAGAGGGGCTCATGGATGAGATTATCTGGAAGGTTCTGTCTCATTCTTTGTGCTTTTCTTCCTTACAGATGGGTAAACCTGAAGCTGTTAGTGCTTCAGGTCTGTCTCCTAAAACTCACTTCACTCTAGTAGTTAACTTGTATCTCAGTCAATGTTTAGGCTTGGCTACAGAAAATAGGATGGGGTATACAAACAAGATATAAAAATAACAATTACCACTGATCAGGAACCTAGAAATGTCCTGCATTAATAGGGCAGAGGGTGGGGGATAAGTTGGCATCTGGGGCTCAGATTTGGGAGAAATCACTGCCCACTTCTTTACTTCCTTAGGCAGTTCTGGAGTCCACTGCATTTTGAGGGTGCCTGAGACCAGGACTGCCTCAGTTAAAAGACCAGTCTACATGGTCCCTGTGGCTCCCCGTGTGGATGGAGCTGAAAGAGTGTTAGGTAGGGGAGCCCTACTGCCTGGCTCTCCATTCAGGTGTGGCCTTAGGTGGGGTAGTTGAGAAATGCCATAGGGACCTTGCCTGAGACGTGTGGCTAATTTGGCTCTTACAGGATGCCTTTAGCCTGACTGCAGAGGGCAAGGCTCCCGGCCCCAGGAGATGGAATCCCTGACATGAGAGTGCCTGGCATTTCCAGTTCTAGCTCCAGAATGACATGAAAGGAGAGCTGAACTCCAGGGAAGTCCCTTAGTTTCCTCTTTATGAGAAACCTAGGATCTGTCATCAACCTCATTTCCTTGTGGTTGATTTTGTGTGGGTTGGCTCAACACTTATTTCTCAGGGAGCCCGGATGGGTCATACTTGTGCTAATTCTGTGATTTCTTCCTCCGAGCCTCACAGGATCTTCTGGTAGGAGGAGCTGGTTTTCTTTCATGTCATACGTTTCTCATGTCCCACCCAGGAAACTGGGGCCTCCCTCTCTGCTCATCCAGATAAATGATCCAGGCTCTGTTAGAGCCCATCACTGCCCTTGGAAGCTGCTGGAGCCACGTTTCGGTCCCCTGGACTGTAGATAAAGGCCCTTTCTTGCCAGGTATAGTCAATAGCTGGAAAGCCTCTTCTCCGGCCCTCTGGAGTCTTTCCTCTTGTCTGTGCTTCGGGGCTTAACGAAGGGAAGGGCCACATCAGGCTGGCTCTGTGCGCTTGTCCTGTGTGGGGCTGCTTGTCACTGGGGAGTTGCTGGGATCCTGGCAGATTGGCCCTGGCATGGGACCCTCCCCTGCTCCTAGGCAAAAACAATGCCGAAGAAGGGGTGGAGGCTTCAGAGAAGAGGAGGCATGGGCATCAGGTGTCTGTGGGTTATTCAAAGTCAAATTATATGCCTGACCTTCAAACTCCTAGGGGAGACACTATCATACTCTCTGGATCTCCAGGTGGAGGAAAATTCTACCTGCCCTCCCTTTGCTGATGCTTCCTTCAAGTTTTGTCCCAGATGTGGCTCAGAACTTCTGACCAGAGCTTCATGTCAGGCTAGGTCTCCCAGCTCCCTGTCTAGAATGAGGGCCTGAGGAGCTAGTGTCCTGGAAGGTCTTGGAAACATCTCCATAGGAGAGGTTCATCTCTCCTATGTCTGCCTTCACAGGTGCTGAGACAACCACACCATGAGAGGCACTCCAGGAAACCCTGCTGGTGGAGGAAGGGTCGTCCATCAGTCAAGTGAATCACGTGCTGTTGGGATGGGGCTCTGGAGGCTTAGACCCTCTGCACTCAGGCTATCTCCTGTGGAAGCCCCAGCCTTCTCTCTCCTCTCTGTGCACTGCCCTTCCCACCTGGTGCTGCTCACCTACCACTGGACCCTGGGCTTCTGGAGGATGGGAGCTATTGCTTAGTCACTGCTCCAACTCCAGTCCCCAGCATCAGGCCAAGCACAGAATAGGCACAAAAGAGGGTAGCTGGGCCTTGGCACACAGGTTCTGTGAGACTGCCCATTGCCCTCTG
>NW_012108942.1:259215-279436 GCF_000951045.1 Mandrillus leucophaeus | reverse complement strand
TTTGCACTGCTGTGACTGGGAAGCTGGCACCAGCCTTTTGTAAAAGTGTGACTTTACAATGGGGCCTACCTAGAGTGGGGAGAATTTCACACCTAATAGGGAAGAGAAGTCAGGGAGAACTTTGTGTTCCACTAAGATGAAGAAGCCAGAGATGGTGGAGGAGCCTCTTAGGGAATAGGAAAGCTGCTTTCAGTCATCTGAAGCCCTGTCTTATGGAAGAGGAGTAGCTTGTTCTCATGACTTCAAAGTGTCCTAAAATGACTAAATGGGTGAATACCACAGAAAGGCAGGTTTCAGCATCACATTGGGAAAAACTTGCAAAAAGGACCGAGCTCTCCAAGAATCAGAGGGGCTACTTGGTGTAGGAGCTCCCCATCTCCACGTGCTCAAGCAGAGGTGTGAGAATCTCAAGAGCATACTCTGCTGTCTGCTTAGCGCTCTGTGTTTGCTTATTTACTAGGGCACTGATTGGCACATGGTATGAATGAATGAATGAAAGAAGAATGAATATGGAGGTTGGCCATTTGGTGGGTCTAGTTGGGATTACACTCTTCGGCTGTCTTCCAGATCCACTTGAGGATACTGCCGTGCTAAATTAAATAATCTTTTCTGACTTCAAAAGGAAACGGATACCATCTCTCCTCTTATCTTTACAGTCACTGTCGCTGTTATCACATGCAAGTATCCAGAGGCTCTTGACCAAAGCAGAGGGGATCCCATTTATTTGGGAATCCGGAATCCAGAAATGTGTTTGTGTTGTGAGGAGGTTGGAGGACAGCCCACATTGCAGCTAAAAGTGAGTAACTAAGAAAATATTTAAAAAGCCTTTTCTTTTAGAAGTGTTTGGTTGAATACCTAATTTTAGTATTAAAAAAGAAATAGTCTCATTTTCCTAAGCGTATTTATTCCCAGCCTCTTTTAAGTTATGTGCATGCAATACACTTTTCTTTATATCCTGGCTGTCAGTAGTTGAGGTCCTCGTCTTGCCTTTTTTTTTTTCAAGCCAAACTGTATCTAGCTTTATTAAATATACTTTCCATAAACAATCATAGTATTTCAGGCAGGATATGGGCAGACAGTCGTTAACAGTATACAGCAACCTTCAAACTCCCGTCTTCAATGGACTACCAAAAATCAGAAAGCCACTATAAAACTCAATGAAGTCTTCACCTGATGCTCTGAACAGGGAACGTTTAAAGTGAGGGTTGACCTTTCACATTTAGCATGTTGTTTAACAACTTTTCACGAGCCAACCCTGACTTTCAGGAAGTGAAATGAAAATGGTTGCCTTTATCTGAAGATCCACAATCTAGAAACAGAACCACTGTTCTTTTGACAGGTGACATCTCAGCGGCATCACTGGAAAGTCCAGAGTGCCTGACACACTGGTAACCAATGATTGAGGGTCAGGTCCTAACAGATGTCTGGGCTTAAGGGAGTTAAATCTATGCTGAAAGATGGAAAGGGAGAAGAGGACATAAAAACGAATTTGTTTTCTATACCACAAGGCTTTTGTGCCAAGGTGGCCATGTGTGTCAAAGTCAGAGAATCCCTCCTCCTGGGAGCCAAGAGGAACTCTCAAAACTAGAAGGGAAAGGCGTCTTCCCCACATCGATCCAGCTTTGGAGACATTCTATTAGTGACATATACCCCTTTCCCCCCAAAACTACAATGAAGTGTTCTGTGTGCTAACAACATAGCTTAAAAAAAAGTAAAACAAAAAGCTGCATTTCTATAAAACTTGATAAAACATAGTATTTCAAACTGTACAGTCACCAGAAGTACACAGTTATCCAAAATGCACACACTACGCTTGGCATCTGCAGCAGCTTCAGCTTTCTGTGCCTGCCCTGTTTTGGCGTCTCCATTTTCTGCAGGGTTAGTCCCCTCCTTGCCAGCATCAGCTTTTCCCTTTTTCCCTTTGGGTACCTTCTCTCCCTTCTTTGCAGGGGCATTTTTAGGCTTGGGCTCTGGATTTGGAGGAGCAGGTTTAGCAGACAACTTTGCGGATCCTCTCTGTGGTTCATCCTTCACCTTGGCTTACCTCCTTTAGCATCTCCTTCAGCCTTTCTCTTGGGCATGGTGGCGGTGACCCTGAGGGGGTGTAGGCACTGGGTGCGGGATGCAGCGGTGTGCGGGTTTTGGTCAGTCTGGGGGCCGTTCTTGCCTTTTCTTCACACTGCTCCGTCTTTCTTAACCTTTGATATATTCTTGGCCATCATTTCTTCGAGTATATGCTCACCCTTATTTTCCTTTTGAAATTCCTATTCATCCATCATTGAAAGTTATGGATCTCACTTCAATATCTCACGATATCTCATCTAATTTTTTATACTTTCTATCCCTTCATTGCTTTTCAAAATTTTGGTGTTGCGTCTGGAAGAATTTCTTGCTTTGCTCTGCCAGCTCATGGTTACATTTTCAGTGTTGTCCCTTCTGGAAATCATCCTTCTATAGCCTTTCCTGAAATTTCAATCTTTACTGTTTCATTCCCAAGCTCTCTGGTTTGTTCTTCTTTTATTTTTTTTTAATGACTGTTTGTCCTTGTTCCACAAACTTCAGTTTAATTCAATTTGATTCAACTCAAGCCAATTCAATTAAGCACTTGAACAGGCACTTCCTGGCCTCCAGCACTGCGTAGATGCTTGAGATACAGCTGTGCACAGAATGCAAAGAACCCTGACCACATGGGGCTTGGATTCTAGTGAAAGGAGAGAAATGGCAAGCAATAAATGTAATAGTAGCTAAATTTGTGCTATGTTAGAGGTCTTTACCTCTCCTAGAAAAATAAAAATGGTTAAAGCAGGATAGATAGACCAGCAGTACCAGGAACACAGGCAGGGTCAGGATGCAGTGGTGAATAGTGCAATAGGCATCATTGCCTAGGTGAGATGTTAGCAGGGAGTAGAAAGAGCTAGAGAAGTTAGTCAGCAGCTGTCTAGTAAGGGCACGTTCCAGGACCAGTGGGGACAGTTGTGCAGCATGAACCGAGGAATGAGTCCAGAGAGACAAAGGCAGACATGAAAGGCTTGTCCTTTTCAAGGACTCAGCCTTGCAATCTGAGTGAAATGGGAACATTGCCTAGGTGAGATGTTAGCAGGGAGTAGAAAGAGCTAGAGAAGTTAGTCAGCAGCTGTCTAGTAAGGGCACGTTCCAGGACCAGTGGGGACAGTTGTGCAGGCATGAACCGAGGAATGAGTCCAGAGAGACAAAGGCAGACATGAAAGGCTTGTCCTTTTCAAGGACTCAGCCTTGCAATCTGAGTGAAATGGGAAATACCAGAATGTTTTGAACAGAGGAATGGTGTGAAGGGGCTTAGGTCTAAAAAGGATCTCTCTGGATGCTTGTTGATCTTAGACTGTGGCGGGAAAAGGTGAAAGTCCTTCAGGAGACTATGAGGTGATCTAGGTATGATTTGATGGGCCAGGACACAGCAGCAGAGGTGGGGAGAAGTGAGTCAGATTCTGGTAGTATTTTAAGTGGAGGAAACAGGACTGTGAGTGTGATCAATAAGGTCAGGACTGAGAAGGACATTTTCTACTTTGTCCTATCAGCTAAGTCACCCTTATGTTGTGCCTTTGTTCTCAGATGGGGACTAAGAATTGACCATTGCGTTTGGCAATGTGTAGGTCTTTGGGAACCTTGGCAGGGGCAGTGTTGGTGCTGTAGTGGGGGCAAAAGCCTGGATGGAATAAGTTTAAAGAGAGAAATTACAAGAAAGAAATCAGAGACAGCAGATATAGACAGCAATTGCAAGAAGTTTTCTGCAAAGGGGAACTGGCGGCGGTGGTGGGTAAGCAAAGTAGTTATTTTGTTTAAGATGGTAGAAATGGGCTGGGCGCGGTGGCTCAAGCCTGTAATCCCAGCACTTTGGGAGACCGAGACGGGCGGATCACGAGGTCAGGAGATCGAGACCATCCTGGCAAACACGGTGAAACCCCGTCTCTATTAAATACAAAAAAACTAGCCGGGCGAGGTGGCGGGCGCCTGTAGTCCCAGCTACTTGGGAGGCTGAGGCCGGAGAATGGCGTGAACCCGGGAGGCGGAGCTTGCAGTGAGCTGAGATCCGGCCACCGCACTCCAGCCTGGGTGACAGAGTGAGACTCCGTCTCAAAAAAAAAAAAAAAAAAAAAGATGGTAGAAATGACATCATATATGCTGACGGAAATGACTAAGAAGAGCAAGCAAAATTAATGGAGCACAAGAGAGCAGGGAGAATGGCTAGAGGGATGTCCTTAAGTTGCAAGTGCAGATGGGACCTTTCACCCAGTACTCCTAAAGCGGGGAGGTGCAGATGTGGGTGCCACGTGCCGGGAGCCCATGTTGTGGGGTGGTTTGTACAAGTCTTCTTCTAATTACTTCAGTTTTCTCAGTGAGTAGGAAGTTGAAGGTGATGATGGAGGAGGTATGAGAGTTTTGAAGGAGAAAGCATTCTTCCATTTATTAAACAGCAAATCTCTGTTGAGTAGAATGCTGGGGGCTTTCCTCTGTGTTGAGGAATACAGTGATGAACAAGTCTAACAATCATTCTGGGATTGATAAATAAATACGCTAAGTTTAGATAGCAGTTGGTGCTAGTGAAGAAAATAATGCAGGAATGTGATCGCAATGAGTGGGAGTGGGGGATTCCACACCAATTTTGGCTGGGATGGAATGTCCAGTGAAGCTCTCCCCAAGGAGGAGACCCAGGTATTGGGGAGAAGTCAGTCACGGGAAGATGAGGGGCTGGTGTGAGGTGCAGGGAGAGTAAGTGCCAGAACCCTGACTGGGAACAGCTTGGTGTCTTGGAAGGCAAAGAAGAAGACAGGTGTTGTGGGGGCAGAATGAGCATGCAGGAGAGTGGTAAGAGGGCAGGGCAGCAGGTAGGCAGGAGCTGGGTGGCGTAGACCCTATGGGCTTTGCTGAGGAGTTTCACTGTAATAACAATAGAAAATCATGCAAAAGGGTATGATAACCTTATTTATTCACTTCAGTTTAAAGTTCACTTACCTGCCTTGTGGAGAATGATTATTAGAGAAAGGAGTAGGTTCAAGGAGAACATTTAAAAGGTCACCCTAATTGTCCAGGTGAGAGAATGATGGCTGGGATTGGGGTTAACGTTGTATGTGGAGTGCAAGAAGTGACTCGATTCAGGAAATATTTTGGTATTTTGGAAATAGAGTCCACAGGCCTTGCTCCTGGGTTAGATGTTAGGGGGCGGGGAGGAAAAAAAAAGACATGTCAAGAATGACTCCTAGGTTTCTGGTCACTCAAAGAATCAGATTAACTGGAAGCCATTAATTGAGTAAATTAATGGCTCAATTTATGAGCCATTAACTGGGAGAATTACTATTCTCCCTATGGGAGAAGAACTTCCCACTCAGAGTGGAATGTAGCTGAATTACAGATCATTTCTGTGTCTCTCTTGAGATCTTGAACACATGCAATTTACTTAGAATACTTATTTTGCCTAAATATACAATGCACGTACATACAAATATACAGACATATAGAATATAGTTCCATATACAATATAGAAGGCATTTTCTGATTGCTCCATTTACTTTCTTCGTTTGATACAAATCCTTTGATTTGTTAGACCCTCTTGTGTCTTTATCACTGATATTTATCTTTCTCATGTATTTGGCAATTAGTCAGAAATTCATACCCTAACCTGACTGTCCTTTGTCATACCAGTGGTTCTTGCAGGGTAGTGACTCTCACTGTCGTGGTATTGGTAAGGGAGGTAATTTCCAGTTTCTTCCTTTTCCTAAGGGTCCCCTCAGCCTCTTATGTGAGAAGAGTTCTCACTTGCTGTTCAAGTGTGGCTGCTTGTTCATTAAACTCTCCCTTGTAAACTTCCTACACCATCTCTAGATTTGAGGGTGGGGGCCTGGAAGGTAAAATTTCATGTATGTTTACTCTGCTGCTCCTTCAAAATGTGTGTTTCTCCAGGCCGGCTCTAATAGATGGATACGGTTTTCTGGGACATTGGAACATCTATTGAATTATTATGAATAACCTTGAATATCTCAAACAGCTTTTGTTTCTCCTCATGGGTACTTGTTCTCACATTTCAGGAGCAGAAGATCATGGATTTGTATGGCCAGCCTGAGCCTGTGAAACCCTTCCTTTTCTACCGTGTCAAGACCGGTAGGACCTCCACCCTTGAGTCTGTGGCCTTCCCAAACTGGTTCATTGCCTCTTCCACGAGAGACCAGCCCATCATCCTGACTTCAGAACTTGGGAAGTCATACAACACTGCCTTTGAATTAAATATAAAATAACTGAACTCAGCCTAGAGGTGGCAAGCTCGTCTTTGTCTTCAAGTTTCCGGTTCCCAGTGTGTTTTCGTCTACATTTTCTTAGTGTCATTTTCACACTGGTGCTGAGATGGGAGCAAGGCTGCTGTTATCATCTCATTTTAAAATGAAGAAGAATCAATTACTTCATAGCAACTGAAGAATAGGATGTGGGCTCAGAAGCAGGAGAGCTGCGTGGTGTAAGGCTCTCCTCTCAAGCTGATGCTGTGTAGGCCACAAGACAACTGCATGAGTGACTTTGAGACTCAAAGACCAAACGCTGAGCTTTCTCCTAGGGGTGGGTAGGAAGATGCTTCAGAACTCCTGTGTCTTACCCACGATGGCATGACTAGCATGGAGCTGATCTCTGTTTCTGTTTTGCTTTATTTCCTTTTGGGATGATATCATCCATAATCTTTATATGTTGCCAGTATACCTCATTGTGTGTCATAGAACCTTTTTAGCATTAAGACCTTGTAAACAAAAATAATTCTTGTGTTAAATCATTTTTGTCCTAATTGTAATGTGTGATCTCAAAGTTAAATAAATTTTGTATATTTACATAATAATAAAGCTAAAACTGATATAAAATAAAGAGTAAACTGAAATTAGCAAGAGTAGTTGAATAAAGCCATCGCAGTGGGTAAGCCTGGGACTGGGGCTTAGCTGGGGACAAACGGGCCTTCGTTGCTGGATAGTGATGATGATGGGGGTGAGAAATTCAGTATGTAACAGGGCTCCGCTGTTTGGCTCCTTTCTTTATGGTCGAATAGCTTTGGTTTTCCCTGCTTCCTCTAGTCTTTTCCTTTTAGAGCACCTCACCATTCACATACGTTTTTCAAAAACTTCAGTAAAGGTGTCTTTTTTTTTTCTTCTTGGAAGAGAAAGCCTTGCTTTCCCAACAGCCACCTTTAGAAGATATATTCTGACAAAATTAAATAACTGACTGATATAGTTTGTATGTTTGTCCTCGTCTAAATCTCATGTTGAAATGTAATCCCCAGTGTTGGAGGTGGAGCCTGGTGGGAGGTGTTTGGGTCACGGGGGTGGATCACTTGTGGCTTGATGCTTTCCTCACCATAGTTAGTGGGTTCTCACAAGATCTGGTTGTTTAAAAGTGTGTGGTACCTCCACCCTCACTCTCTGTGTTGCTCCCGCTTTTGCCATGTGACATACCTGCTCCCTCTTCACCCTCTGCCGTGATTGGAAGCTTCCTGAGGCCTTCCTAGAAGCCAAGCAGATACCAATTCCAAGCTTCGTGTAAAGCCCGCAGAACAGAACTGTGAGCTAATTAAAACTCTTTTCTTAATAAATTACCCAGTCATGGATATTTCTTTATAGCAATGTAAGAACAACCTAACACACTGACTGTGGGTATACTTGTAGAAATACATACCTCAGATCTGATTCTGTATATAATAGATTTCTTTATTTTTACTCTAACACTGAAAATGCAGAGCATTCTGTTTGCTTAAGTACATTCTTCAAAATCGCATAGCAACTTATTTATTTTTCTACTTTTGGACAGTCAGACTGCATCCACTACTAACAATTACAGTAAGCAATCGGCAAGCATGGATTTAATGTGATATCTCTTTATTCTTTAACTTTTTCTTTTTGGGGGGTTAATTATTTTTAATTAAAAATTTAAAAATAATTTTTAAAGCTCAATTTTTATGTATCTTTTTAAATGTAAATTTTAAACATACATGGATAACAGTGTATGTTTTTATTGGGTACCACATGATGTTTTGAAGTACATATACATTTGTGGAATGGTTAAATCTAGCTAATTAACAAATGTATTACCTCACATGGTTATCCTTCTTTGTGGTGAGAGCACATAACATCCACTCTCTACATTTTTTGAGAGAATATATCACCATTTACTATAGCCTCCTTGCTGTGCAATAGGTCTCTTGAAATGTATTTCTCCTACATAATTGTAATTATGTAGCCCTTGGCTAATATCCCTCCGTCCCTCCTCCTGCCTAACTATACCAGCCTCTAGTAACTACCATCCTACTCTCTACCTCTATGAGATCAACCGTTTTTTAAAATTTCACATATGAGTGAGATCATGTGGTATTTGTCTTTCTGTGCCTAGCTTGTTTCATTTAGCATAATGTTCTCCAGGTTCATCCATGTCGTCACAAATGGTGGGATTTCAATCCCCTCTTGTGGCTAAATAGTATTCCATTATGTGTATGTACCACATTTTCTTTATCTTTTATCTACTCATCTGTTGATGGACACTTAGGTGAACTCAATATCTTGGCTATTGTGAATGGTCCTACAAAAAACATGGGAGTGCAGATATCTCTTTGACATAAGGATTTGAATTCCTTTGCATAGTGTGATTGCTGGATCATATAGTAGTTCTATTTTTAATTTTCTGAGCTTCTATAATGTTTTTCAGAGTGGCTGCACTAATTTAAAATGCTCCCCAAGGGTATATAAGAGCTCCCTTTTCTCTACATCCTTGACAGCACTTATCTTTAGTCTTTTTGATAATGGCCATTCTAACTAGGGGGAAGTGATATGCCACTGAGATTTTGATTTGCACTTCTTTGATTAGGAATATTGAGCATTTTTCATATACATATTGGTCATTTGTGTGTCTTTTTCTGTGAAATGTCTATTCAGGTATTTTGACTATTTTTCAAACAGGTTATTTATTATTATTATTACAACTGAGTTGTTTAAGTTCGCTATGTATTTTTGATATTTACCCCTTGCCAGATGTATGGTTTGCAAATAGTTTCTCCCATTCTGTAAGTTATCTCTTCACTCTGTTGATTGTTTCCTTTTCTGTACAGAAGCTCTCTCATTTGATATAATCACACTTGTTTATTTCTGATTTTGTTTTTGGCCTGTGATTTTGAGGTCTTATCCAAAAAATCCTTGCCCAGACAATGTTTCTTCTATGTTTTCTTCTAGTAGTTTGATAGTTTCAAGTCTTACGTTTAAGTATTTAATCCATTTTAAGTTAATTTTTGTATTTGGCAAGAGGTAAGAGTCTAATTTCATTCTTCTGCATGTGGACATCCAATTTTTCCAACATCATTTATTTATTATTTTTTGATAATAATAATGACAATTATAGCATTTACTATAATGACTTTTAATACTCTAAGGTGCATGTGTGTGTGTGTGTCTTAATATTTTACAAATTGTCACAAAGGCACTCTAACCCCATAGAAGATGCAGTATTTTTTAGTGTAAAGCAATTATTATAGTCTTGACAAAAATCATTTAAAATTCTGTCACAAAGCAAATTAATTTTCTATTTCATGAATTAAAAATTACAAGAGACTTACAAAAAACTTTATTTGTTTTAAATCATGTTTCCCTTCTTTTTTGGGGACAAAACAATATCTACTTTGATTAGGTAAATCTTCCTCAGACTTTGATGTTATATTATACCATATGTCATAATCTTGCCCACTACATTTAGAGATCCTTTCTTTAATTAAGTGTGTAATAATGCCCATACCTTTATTAACTCTGTTTAGCAGCATTAGTTATGATGATGCTAAAGTTTTTCATATTTCATTTTTTCTGAATGTCATTTCATCAAACCATTAAGACTTATGGTTAAAATATAATAAATATATAATAGAGGCATATATTTATTTAACACAAAGCTTGTTGTTAATATCATGTTCACAATGGTGGGAGCCATGACTAATTCATCAGTGTCCCCAGTGCCTTGGCAGTAGGTCTTCACCATTAAATCTCATGTCATAGAATTACTTGATCACTTGCTTTAAAAAGTGTCATTTGCTTAATAATTTGCTTAGAGTAGTGTTTGCTATTAGTGTATAAAAATGCTACTGCTTTTTGAGCAAAGACTTGGGACCAACCCAAATGCCCATAATGATAGACTAGATAAAGAAAATGTGGCACATATACACCATGGAATACTATGCAGCCATAAAAAGAATCAGTTCATGTCCTTTGCAGGGACATGGATGAAGCTGGAAACCATCATTCTCACAAACTAACACAGAACAGAGAAGCAAACAGCGCATGTTCTCACTCATAAGTGGGAGCTGAACAATGAGAACACATGGAAATAGGGAGGGGAATATCACACACTGGAGCCTGTCAGGGGACGGGGGGTAAAGGGAGGGAGAGCACTAGGACAAATACCTAATGTGGGGCTTAAAACTAGATGATGGGTTGACAGGTGTGGCAAACCACCATGGCACATGTGTGTAACAAACTTGCACGTTCTGCACGTGTATCCCAGAACTTAAAGTTGAAAAAAAAATGCTACTGTTTTTTGAATGTTCATTTTGTAACCTTTAACTTTATTGAATTAGTTTATTAGATCCAACAGCTTTTTGTTCATGTTTAAGATTTTTAATATATAAGAGCGTGTCAAAAGCAAACATGGACAATTTAACTTTCTCCTTTCCAATTTGGATGCCCTTTATTTCTTTCTTTTGCCTGACTTGCTCTGGCTAGGCCTTCCAGTACTATGTTGAATAGAAGTGGTGAAAGTGGGCATTCTTTTTTTCTTCCAAATCTTAGAATAAAAGCTTCAAACTTTTCCCCATTCAGTATGATGTTAGCTGTGGGTTTGTTGTACATGGCCTTTATTATGTTCAGATACATTCCTTCTATACCTAATCCATTGAGAGTTTTTATCATGAAGAGATGTTGAATTTTGTCAAATGTTTTTTTCTGCATCTTTTGAAATGATTATATGTTTTCCATTCATTTTGTTAACATGGTACATTAGATTTATTGATTTGTGTGTATTGAACCATCCTTGCATTCCTGGGATGATTGGCTATTGTGAATAACCTTTTTAATGTGCTGTTGAGTTTGGTTTGCTAGTAGTTTGTTAAGGAATTTTGCATCTATGTTCATTAGGGATATTGGTCTGTAGTTTTCTTTTTTGGTTGTGTTCATGTCTGGTTTTGGCATTGGGATGATGCTGGCCTTATGGAATGAGTTTGGAAGAATTCCATTCTCTTCAACTTTGTGAAATAGTTTGAAAAGGCTTGGTGCTAGTTCTTCACTAAATGTTTGATAGAATTAAGGAATGAAGCCATCAGGCCCTGAGATTGTCTTTGATGGGAGACTTTTAAACTACTGATTCAATCTCCTTTCCTATTCGTCTGTTCAGGCTTCTTATTTCTTCATATTTCAATAGTGGTAGGTTTTAAGTGTCCAAGAATTTATTTCTTCAAGGTTTTCCAATTTGTCGGCATATAATTGTTCATAATAGTCTCTATGATTCTTTGTATTTCAGTGGTATCAGCTGTAACATCTCCCTTTTCATCTCTGATTTTATTTATTTGAATATTCTCTTTTTTTCTTAGTCTAGCTTACAGTTTGTTTATTTTATTTATCTTTTTTTAAAAATCAGCTCTTCATTTTATTGATCTTTTTTTAGTCTCTATTTTGTTGATTTATGCTCTGATTTTCATTATTTTTTTCTTCTACTAATTTTAGGTTTAGTTTGTTCTTGTTTTTCTATTTCGTTGAGATGCAACATTATGTTGTTTATTTGAGATCTTTCTTTTTAAATGTAGGCGTTTATCACTATAAACATTCCTCTTAGGACTGCTAATGCTGTATTCAATAAGTTTTGGTATATTGTGTTTCCATTTTCATTTTTCTCAAGACATTTAAAAATTTTCCTTTAAATTTCATTGTTGGCCCATTGGTTGTTCAGTAACATGTTGTTTAATTTCCATGTATTTGCATATTTTACCAGGTTTCTCCTGTTAATTCTTTCTAGTTTTATACCATTGTGGTCAGAGAAGATGCATGATATGATTTCAGTCTTTTAAAATGTGTTAATACTTGTTTTGTGGCCTAATATATATCCTATTCTGAAGAATGTTCCATGTGCAATTGAAAAGAATGTGTATTCTGTAGCGGTTAAATGCAATCATTTTTGTAAATTTCTGTTAGGTCTATTTTGTCTAGAGTGTCGTTTAAATCTGATATTTGTTAATTTTCTGACTGTATGATCCTTCCATTGCTGAAAGTGAGATGTTGAAACCCCTAACAATTATTGTATTGTAATCTATCACTTTCTGTAGATCTATTAATATTTTCTTTGCTGAATTCACCCCTTTGTCATTATATAATGACCTCCTTTGTCTCACTTTTACTTAAATAAAAAATTAAGTTTTTAATTTAAAATCTATGTTATCCAATATAGCTATAGCTACTTCTGCTGTCTTTTGGTTTCCATTTACATAGAACATCTTTTCCATCCCTTCACTTTCATTGAACATGTATCCTTATAAATGAAGTGGGTCTCTTGTTGGCTATGTAAGTTGGGCCTTGTTTTTTGTTTTTTGTTTTTTGTTTTTTTAAATTCAGCTACTCTATGTCTTTTCGTTGGATAATTTAGTTCATTTATATTCAAGGTAATTATTGATGGTAAGAACTTACTCCTGCCATTTTGTTACATGTTTTCTAGTTGTTTTGTGGATCCTTTATTCCTTTCTTTCTCTCTTCCTGTCTTCCTCTGTGGCTAATTTTCTTTAGTCATATGTTTTGATTCCTGATTTTTATTTTTGGTGTGTAGGTTTTTGCTTTGTGGTTACCGTCAGGCTTACAAAGGCTTTTTATGGTTGCAACAGATTATTTTAAACTGATGACAACTTAAATTTGATTGCAAAATTTCTACTTTTTAATTTCACTCCTCTCTCAATATTTTGAATTTTTGATATCACAGCTTATATCTTTTTATATTGCATATTCTTTAAGAATTTGTTGTAGTTATTATTTATAATAGTTTTGTCTTTTAACCTTTATACTAAAGATATAAGTGATTTACATACCACCATTATGTTAATAGAATATTCAGAGTTTGACTATGTGGTATATATTCTTTCAAATGTTTTCGTGTTACTCATTTGCATCTTTTTTTCATCTTGCAGAACTCCCTTTAGCATTTCTTGTAAGACAGGTTTGGTGGTGATGAATTCCCTTAGCTTTTGTATGTCTGAAAAATCTTTTATCTCTCCATCATATTTGAAAGACAGCTTTGCTGACTAGAATATTCTTGGTTGGCAGGTTTTTTTCCTTCAGCATTTTAAATATATCATTTTATTTTCTCTTGGCCTATGAGGTTTCTGTTGAGAAGTTTGCTATTGGGCATATAGAGACTCTATTATATGTTATTTCCTTCTTTTCCCTTGCTACTTTCAGGATAGTCTTTTTGTCTTTGACAGTTTGATGATTGTATGTTGTGGGGCAGTCTTATTTGGGTTGAGTTTGATTAGAGATCTTTGATCTTCCTGTACTTGGATATTTATATCTTTCTCCAGGTCTGGGAAGTTTTCCATTGTTATTCTTTTCCTTTCTCTTTCTTTACTCCCTCTTGAGTACCAGTAACCCATACATTTGCTCTTTTGATGTTACTCCCTAAATTTTATAAACTTTCTTCATTTATTTTTATTCCTTTTTCTCCACTGACTGTATATTTTGAATTACCCTGTCTTTGAATTCACAGATTCATTTCCTCTTCTTGTTTAGTTCTGCTGTGGATGGTCTCTATTGTATTTTTAATTTTTAAAATTTTTTTTCAGCTCCAGAATTTCTATTTGAGTTTTTGAAAGTTATTTCATTATCTCTGTTAAATTTCTCTGAAAAAATTTTCAATTGTTTTTCAGTATGTTCTTGAAGTTTGTTGAGCTTCCTTAAAGCAGATATCTTGAATTCTTTGTCAGGCAGTTCTTCCATCTCCATTTCTTTAGGGTCAGTCACTGGTACCTTATTTTGCCCGCTTGGTGAAGTGATCATTCCCTGATTTATCTTGATTCTTGTAGCCATTTGTAGATGTCTGTGCATTGATGTAGGTACCTTATCTAGTCTTTGCAATCTGGCTTTGTTTGAGAACTTTCTTTAGCAGTAAGCCTGTCCAGAGATTCAGAGAAGTTTGACTGGGGAGGTCCATAAGCTTGTGACCATTTCAGCAATTGCAGCACTAGGAGCTGCTCTAAGTCCAGGACCATGATGGCCAGAATCCTTTGGCAGCAGAGGCTGAGGCAGCACTGGGTCACATCCAAAGCTTAAAGTCTCTGAGACCAGCACAGCATTACAGAGGGCATGCTCAAGACCATGGCAACTATGGCCTGCCCACTGCTGGCAGTGACTTGTGCCAAACTCAAGTCAATCTCACTGGTGCCACAGGTTCCTGTCTGGTGCTAGGTAGATCTATAGGCTCCATCTACAGGTATAAGCCTGGTGGTAGGAATCAAGTGGTTCACCCAGTGGTGGTTTTACTGTGGCAGGCCTGGTACTGAGTTCCAAGGTGAAGTCTTACTCTTAATTCCTTTTCCTTTTCCCAAGAGATAATGTCTCTCTCTGTACTGCACTGCCTGGGGTTAGGGAAGGGGTGATGTGGGTAATGTAAAACTGTCCTTTCTATTCTCTTCAATGCATCTCTTAATATGATGATGCTAAAATCAAGTACTGTGATCTCTCACCTGGTTTCCTTTGCTCTTGTGATTTTTTTTTTTTTTTTTTTGTGCATAGATAGTTGATCAAATTGATGTTTCTGTGTGGGATGATTAATGCAAAGTCCTACTTTACCTCCTTGCTCTGCCACTCTCCTCTAAAGTTTTCTTCCTCAATTGAATATAATGTTGGCATTGTAGTTTTATAAAAATCAACATTAAAATGAGCGTTAAAGTTACTTAATTCTGGAATATCCAATAGACGAATTAGTCGTTGGATATTCACTCGTATACTCATACTATGCTAATAAATGGTGGCAGGTTGTAACATCTGCCAATTTATATTATTAATTGGAAGCTGATGACACATTAGCTTGCAACATGATTATGGTTGTAAGTGTTACAGCATCTCCATCTTGCTACAGGATGTGTGATGATTTGGTATTCCCACCTCTTTTCTCTACCGTGAAAAACTTTGTTTGTTCAGCCACTGATACCTTGGACTTTCACTTGGCACAAATGTGAGCTCAAACAAAAGCTCAAATATGAGTCCTGACATCATGTGGCTGGACTCAAGGGTAAGGTGTTCATTCTAGTGATACAGAAGAGGCTATGATGACAGAGTATAATCAAAATGAAAACACTAATTTATAGTAATCTCATAGAAAGCATGTGGAACCCAGAAAACACAGATTTCTCTGGGATCCCTGCCTTACCCATCACATATGAGAAATAGTATATTATGCCATAGTTTATGAAATCGTGGAGGATCCCTGTAAGGAGTAATATCCTCATTTTCAGGTGAATAGTCTGGTCCACACCTAGTTTTTACACATTTGCTATAGCAAATACTTATGCATTTGGGAAGCACAAGCTCTAGGCTAATACTCATTGAATAATTTGGTTTTTTTGGACCGTTAGCAATTGGTTTTATAGAAGGTCTGATGCACTTGGAGAAGGGGGATTCCAGCAGGGGGTGAATTGATAGTCTTGTAACCATGCCACCAAAGAGTCAGTACTGCTGAAGGGTAATGGCTGTTTCCTGAATCTGGACAGAAAGACGTTGTCTCATAATTCATGAAAAACTGGGCATGGGGACTGAAGATGCTGCCCACAGTGTGCTGAAAACAATGGTCATAATTATTAATACATGTCAATAAAATACTGTTTTGTTTCTTACACTGTTGCTGTGAGAAATCAGCAACAATCACCTTGAGCAAGATGGCAGAGCAAAGTCTGAAACATGTCATCATTAGGGCTGTCCCTATCTAGCAGGGCGTCAGCAAATGACCTACCCAGGGTGGAGTCACCCAAGGTGGAGCACCTGTGGCCACCCAAATGTCATTACATAGTGACACAAGTACAGAAGTTTTTAGCACACCTGTATTTCCCAAACTTGAAACTACATTAGAATCACTTGGATATTCACTGAAAAACTAGGGCGCTTGTGCTCACTCCATGCCTAGTAGATTAAAACCCCTACCTCTAGAAATTGCAACTTACTAAGTTTATGGTGGGACCTAAAGAATATTTTACTGAAGACCATAGGGAGTGCTAATTATTAGGTAAACATGGGAAATACTCTTCTGGACCATCCAGTGGAATTTTGTGTATAAAAAGACACAAATTAATCATGGTTGGAATGATCTACGTGCTTCTACAGAAATAAAGAGATATGTAAAAATACATACCTCCTGCTGTTTTTTTTGACATTTACTTTTGTAGAGTTCTCTCTTGAGTGATTTAAAAGCAAATTGAAGGAAAATGACTTGTATAAAAAGTTCACATCCTCAAATAAAATTTTATAATATCCCCAAATTGGAAAGAACCTAAATTTCCATCAAGCAGTGAATAGATAAACAAATTGTGGTGTATTCAGTGCTACTCAGCAATAAAAAGAAATTAACGATGTGGGTGGTGGCACAATGATGGCAGAAGGCCGCAGCGATCCACAGGCTGGCAATGTAGAGGAGGACACTTAAAAGCTCATGTTTCCTGAAGAGTTTGAAACAGCGAAGACACTTCTAAATTCAGAAATTCATGTGCTTCTGGAACATTGAAAGCAATAGAACGAGAGCGCAGAGGATGAACAGGAACTCTCAAAGTCTTCGTGTAAACAAAGAAACTACACAGGCTGTTTCAGTGGTTTCGAAAACAGAGAGACTATTGCTAGTATTTGTAGCTTGTTACTCCAGAAAAAGCTTCATAAATTTAAGTTGGTCTGTTTGGCCAACCTTTGCCCAGAGACTGCTGAGGAGTCCAGGGCTCTAATCCCAGGCTTGGAGAGGTGGTTTGAAGATGAGGAGCTGTAGCAGATTCTTGAGGGTAGCCAGACAAAGCACAGCTTTCAGTATTAATCTCTAAACATTACTGCTGCTTGGAGAAACTATGTCCCCATAGGGTCTGTGGCTGACTTGCACAGAAATTCTATTGTAGAAGACAGTTGGGAATTCCTTTGGAGAAAACAGCCCAGCTTGGTGGTGGGTTAGGTTGCTGTTTCAAATCACTCTTAGGTCCAGGTGACATGTAATCTTGGAGCAGCCTTGTGCAGTGGCTGCCAGTGGCTTCCTGAGTGTGCCTCTGGGAAGTGTGAGGTGGCCGAGGTTGCGGGGTGGGGGGTCGTATAAGCCATACTGTTGACTCCCTCATTCATGGTTTTTGGCCCCTATGCCATCTTGTATTCTTAATACTTCATGTTTTAACTTCAGTGTGTTTATACTTTTTGAAACTAGACCAGAACAACATAGTAGACTTTATAAAGACCAGTTTTATTAGATGCCAAAGGAAGAATTAAACCACTATTATTGTTCGAGGTTTTTTTTTTTTTTTTTTTTTTTTTTTTTTGTTTTTGAGACAGGATCTTAACTCTGTTGCCCAGGCTGGAGGAGTGCAATGGTGCAATCATGGCTCACTGCAACTTTCTGGGCTCAAGAAATCCTCCTGCCTCAGTCTCCCAAATAGCTCGGGACTCAGGTGTGCAACACAAATCTCGGCTATTTTTTTCTTTCTTTCTTTTTTTTTTTTTAATAGAGGGCGGGTCTCACTATGTTGCCCAGACTGGTCTTAAACTCCTGGCCTCAAGTGATCCTCCTGCTTTATCCTCCCAAACTACTGAGATTACAGGTGTGAGCCACACCTGACCTAGTGGAGCATGTAAAGGTCCTGGGTCTCTGTGCATGCCTGAGCAGCTGCTGAGCACAGACTTCAAGCAGCTCTGTGTCAGACCCCAGGTCCCGACAATGTGTGCTCACTCCACCTCCTGATCTGAAGGTTGCAAAGATTCATGGGAGAAGTGTGGTTTCCTGCTTCCCTTGGCAGGGGGATGGGGATTCCCTTGTCTCTGTGTCGCTAACAGGTGGACCGTCACCCCGCCCTGCTTTCCTTTGTTCTCTGTGGGTTGAGTTGTTTCCCTGATCAGTTCCAATATGAGTACTTGGATATTTCAGTTGAAGATGCTGTATTTACTCACCCCTTTTTGTTATTTTCCATAAGTGCCACACACTGTAGCTGCTTCCAATTGGTCATCTTGGCTCCCCCCAGCAGTTCTTAATTCTAGAGAAAACATTAAGTTATTCAGGAGACAACATGTAATCGTAATTTACTATGTGGCCTAATTGTCAGTAATGTTTATATTGCAATAGTGTATACGCTATACAAAATCATGATATAAACATTTTGGAAGAATGCATGGATGAAAGAGTGTGTGTGTGTGTGTGTGTGTGTGTGTGTGTAGTAGTGAGTTAGATGAGCTGTGTATGATAATTAAAACCATTTTCCATGGAAGGATGTTAACACATAATGGCTCAAACCGAAAAATAAAAAAGTAGCAACACGCCCATAGTACTTTGAAAAATGGAGGCAAGTATCAAAAACAATTAAAAGAGTAAAAACTGGTTTTCTCTGAGTAGCAGGAAATAATGACTATTCTGTTTTTTAACAAGACTTTGAAGCCTGAGAAAACAGACTACGTTTATGTGAAGCATTTGTTTCTGGAGATGAAAATAGCAGAGCCAAGAGGATTGATAAAAAAATTCATTGTTGTACTATATGGAAAACTCAAGCTGTGTTCATGGTCTTTGAGTGAACTATTTTCAAGTAAGTTGTTTACCCCTTGATATTTGAATTTAAGATAGTTTCCTTTTGTTGTTAATACTCTTTCTGTTTTAAGCAAATTGTGATTGTCAATTTTACCAATGGGTTGGAGGCCATAGCCTGAGAAAGCAACTGTCCTTTTCTGCACTGGAAGGATGCACCATCATTCTGCCTGTGGGACCCTGCTCTGATGTTGCCTTGGATTGGAATCCAAGTCTATGCAGAGGGACTACATGTTTTCATTCTTTAAATGTTAATGTACTATACTTACACTTAAAATGGTCATAAAGGATTTTATTTTAGTTTTTCTTTCTGTAAGATTTAGATAAAAGACTTTCTGGCTTTCTCATATAACTGACTTTATTTTTTCATCTTTATTACTGATGTCTGATTTATTTCTGTCTTTTAAATATTTATTATTTTATTTTGTTTTTTTTAGATTTACATATGGCTTTTTAAAAAGGTTCTATAGAAATTTAATGAAGTAATGAGATTATGTAAACACTTAATAAAGAATAGCAATAAACTCAAATAAATATGGAGGTAAATATCAAAAACAGTTAAAAGACAATAAACAATAATACTTATTGTTATATTGTCCTGATCATCTCCAGGAAATCCAGGAAATTACTTTAGAACCCATTTTCTTTCTATGGTGTAAGATAAATATTGAGTAGGTAAGAAGGAATATTTGTAACAAATATATCCAAGGCCTGAATAAAAGGGACCTATATAAACTCATCCCCCAGCTGAATAACCAGAACTAGGAACTTTGGAAGAACTGTATGCCCATCCTCTATTCTACCCTCTTCTCTTCCTTCCCACAGATGTAATTGTCATCCTAAATTTGATGGCAACTATTCTCGTAAATTTCATTATAGTGTTAGCATCTATGTATATGTCCCTAAAATAGATATTCTTTAGTTGTATATGCTTTAAACTTTATGTAAACGAAATAATACTGTATGCATTCTTTTACATCTTGCTTATTCACATTCTTGGGATTCATGGTGATATGTCATGTCAGTTTGGGTGCTTTGATGAGAAGATGTTAAGAGATTTAATGGGGGACATGCCTGAAGGGCAAAAAAGAGATCAGGAGTAGGCAGGGAGAGCATTCAGACTGTGAGGCAGGGCGACACCAATGACAGAAAAGAGAAAAGGAAAGGCCAGGTGCGGTGGCTCACACCTGCAATCCCAGCACTTTGGGAGGCCAAGACAGGCAGATCACTTGAGGTCAGGAGTTCGAGACCAGCCTGGCCAACACAGCGAAACCCCGCCTCTACTAAAAATACAAAAATTAGCCAGTCATGGTGGCACGTGCCTATAGTTCCAACTACTTGGGAGTCTGAGGAAGGAGAATCACTTGAACCCAGGAAGCGGAGGCTGCAGTGAGCCGAGATCATGCTACTG
>NW_012108942.1:254766-258205 GCF_000951045.1 Mandrillus leucophaeus | reverse complement strand
ATTAAAAATGTACTAGTATACCATTAAGTTCACTTAATGATCATGGACCTGTTTCGGCTCTTCCTTCACTATAGGGTTTGTGTTTTGGTTAGATGCTATGTTGTTTTGCACTCCCTGGTTGGATGTTGTATTGTATGGGATTCCACAGGGCCCTGGATAGTGGTTACAGCTGAGGTTCTGAGTGTAGGAGAGCAAACCCACACCGAGACTATGTATTCATCCCTGTAAGGACAAACTGCTTTCCTTCCAAGAGGGGAGGGGCCTGATATAGTTTCTGTCTCAGAACGTTCTTGATTTGCCCTTAATCTGAAAAACTTAAGAAATTTTGCAGCATATGAAATTCCATTGGAAGAGTTTCCTTTCTGCATTTTGAGATATCACGCTATTGTCTTTTGGCTTTCATTGCTGTAATTGAGAAGTCAGTTGTCAGTCTTTTGCTCCCTCGAAGGTAGTGAGTTTTTGTTATTGGCTACTTTTACATTTAATTTTTGCCTTTGGTTTTATAAAATTTCAATCTAATGTGTTTGGAAGTGAATCTTTAAAAAACTTATGTTATTTCAGATTTATTGTGGTTTTTGAAACTGTGAATTGGTGTCTTTATTAGTTTGAGAATATTCCCAGCCATTCTCTCTTTAAATAATTACTCTGTCTTATTTTATCTTTCCTCCTAGGACTCCAATCAATATCTTACATCTTCTCACCTTATTCTCCACATTTTCCCACCTTCCTCTGTATTTTTCTGCTTTCCTGTGTCTGTGCTGCAATCTTGATTTCTTCTCATTTGTCTTCAAATTTGCTAATTCTCTTTTCTGTTGTGTGATGCTTACTGCTAAATATAGCTATTGGCTTATTTAATTTAATTCACTTATTATATAGTCATAGAGGTTCTGCTTGACTCCTTCAAATCTGTCACCTTCCATAGTTTTCTGTTCTAGAAAAATATTTGCATGTTTGTCATTTGTTTCTTAAACATGATTAGGATGGTTGCTTTAAGCTGTGTGTAAAAAAATTACAAAATCTGAAGTTTGTGTAGATATGTTTCTGCTATCTTGTTTTGTTTACTTTGTTTCTTTTTTCTTGTTGTTCTTGTGACCTTGTTTACTCATATGGCTGGTAATCTTTAACGATGTGTGACTTGTGCCTTTGAAAATGTATGTAAGTGACTCTTCCCTCCTCTAGAGAGACTTTCTTTTTGCTTCTTGTGGAAAGAGTTTGACCTACATGAAATCAAATACAGTTTGAGTGTTTTTAGCTCAATGAAGCTATGAGTATTCAGTGTGAAAATCTTTGTGAGAGTCTGTTCCTGGCCACGACCCTCCAGAAATGGCTTCTTTTCTTTTTCTTTCCCTCTTCTTCTTTGTTCAATGCCAAGACAGTCCTCTCCATGGTTCTCAGAGGTTGGAGAAAGGCAATCTAGATTTCATGAGCTTGTCACCTCCCCAGCCCCAACCCTATGCACTGACTTCCTTATTTTTGTGCTGGTGTGACTACAGTACTGAGCATAAGGTGTACTATATCAGCAGAGAGCATATTGTGGTTTTATTGTTCCTTTATTTTAGATCCTGATTCTGTAGGTCTCCGTAGGACGTGAGATTTTGAATTTTTGGCAAGCTTCAAAATAATGCCAGTGTATCATCCATAAAGTACACCTTGAGTATTAAAGATGTACACAACAAGGACAATTTTATCTAATGATTAGGCAATACATGAGTAATAGTAGCCAAAATAAAAGGTAGAAATTGTGCTATAAGATTTGGGAAAGATTTGCAGGGTAGAGGTGACTATATTAAACCTTGAAGTGAGTAATGAAGGATAGATAGGAATGGACAAAGGAATGAAATCCCAAGACAGGTCTAGTTCTGGATAGCTGAAGAGAGAGATAAGGCTGCAACTCTAAGCTTTACTCCTGTGGAGTTCTTTTCTTGCAGAGTGAGAAGTTTCCTTCGTCATATTTGGCTCAGTGTCTTTTCTCAGGAGCATTCACCCTTTTGGCTATAAAGGATGTTTCCTCCATGCTAGAGAGAAATAAGTACAGGTCCTGAACAATCTGGTATCTCCACAGCACTCACCACCTCCATTGATGGCACTGTGGCCTAAGTACCCAGGCCATATAGAGCTCCAAGTATCTATGGGATGAAATAAGAATTTTAAAGGACCTACATATTAGCTGTTGTCACAAATGAGTTTGCATTCATATGTGCAGCATCCAAACCAATATGTTTTGGCTGTTTACATCTTCATACCTATGGAAGGACCTTGGGCTTCTTCCCCCAAAATATTCATGTGGGTTCAGTTCTGTGTAGAGAGAGTGGGGCTGATGTCATAGGCTCCGAACTTTCTTCTTTGAGTATGGAAATCATCTTATGCTAATGGAGACCTGAGGAAGCTCCTCTTTATAAACTCAGCTTGATTCCAAATTCTAATTTTGACTCAGGGATTTCTGCTACACCTTTAAATTTGGGCTATACATGATTTCACACCCTTGAGGGGATGGCTGTGGGGCTACCCGGGGCGAAATTTTAATGGCCTTTTATATCATACCATGTAGTAAGAATATCTGGGAAGGAGATAGGGTGTAAACAGGAGGAAATTCTCCTGCTGGCCAGGTAAGTCATTGATGAAGTGGCATAAAAGCCAAGATCCGAGATGATCTATTGGTAGTCACAGCAAAAAATGCTGACTGAGCTAAACAGGTCAATCTGGAGCTTGGTGACAGACAAAGGGGACTCATTAGGTCAGTTGCTCCAGGAAGCTTTCACTTATGGGGACTTTTCATGCTCTTCTTTAACCCACATGACAGCCCAGCAAGGTGTAATGCATTTCACATGAGTCATCTGAGGATCAGGGTTGTGATAGAATTTTTCCAAGGACACAGTTCCAAAAGTTGCGAAATCTAATTTTGAATGCACATCTTTTGAATACAAGTATTTTGCTTTTGAACACCGAACTACTGGGTTAGTTTGGGTTCTCCCCAAGGCAGACCCTGGATGCAGGGAACTCATTTAGGGGGTTATTCCAGGAAATCCAATAGAGAAAATGCTAGTGACCTTGTTACTATTATGGGGCAACTCTGAGAAACCTCAGTGTTATCGTATCAGAGGATGGGGAGGCTGAACGTTTGTCTACCAGTTTCTTTCCCCACTTACTGAAGTTGCCCCTGAGATGGAAGCTCTAGAGGTGTGAAGCTGACAGATGCTAGGATCTCCAACAGCAGTTGTGAACTCAGGTTGTTGAAGGTGTGGAGCAGAGCATCAACAGTATTACTTCAGCTTCCTTTTGTTGAAGACCTAATGTCAGGTACTGTGAGCTCAGAGCACTGGGGCATCTGGCAGCCAGGCTTCCTTCCCTGCTGTATTAGTCAGGAGCCTCCAGAGAGACAGAATCAGTAGGATGTGTGTTTAGGCACACACACACAGACACACAGACACACACACACACA
>NW_012108942.1:250913-253411 GCF_000951045.1 Mandrillus leucophaeus | reverse complement strand
AAAAAGAGATCAGGAGTAGGCAGGGAGAGCATTCAGACTGTGAGGCAGGGCGACACCAATGACAGAAAAGAGAAAAGGAAAGGCCAGGTGCGGTGGCTCACACCTGCAATCCCAGCACTTTGGGAGGCCAAGACAGGCAGATCACTTGAGGTCAGGAGTTCGAGACCAGCCTGGCCAACACAGCGAAACCCCGCCTCTACTAAAAATACAAAAATTAGCCAGTCATGGTGGCACGTGCCTATAGTTCCAACTACTTGGGAGTCTGAGGAAGGAGAATCACTTGAACCCAGGAAGCGGAGGCTGCAGTGAGCCGAGATCATGCTACTGTACTCCAGCCTGGGCAACAGAGCATCTCCAGACTCTGTCAGAGAGAGAGAGAGAGAGAGAAAGAGAGAGAGAAGGAAGGAGGAGTGGGTAGGAAGAGCATCAGACCGCAGTGTACCTGTGAAGCTCTGAGAAAGTCTCAACCTGGCACATGGGGGAGCCCTAGAGCAAAAGCTTGTCTGTAAAGGCATTCCACATCAGTAGGAAAGGCTGCCATCACTGGCTGGGAGCAGTCCAAGAAAAGAATGTTCTTGGCAGGAGCACTGCCATGAACCCAAAATTTTGGCAGCTGAGGTTGTCTTCTAACTGTTCTCCTTGTAACAGGTTCTCTTAAAGGGAAGTCTTAGAGTCACACCTCCATGCTCACAATCCACTCTTACGCTGCATGGACCCCATCCTCTATATATGTTTGGGAGCAGATCCTCCATGCTTCCCATGGGTGTCTACCTGAAGGGAAACTTAGCAGAGGAATGTTAGTGAATGGACTACAGCACCCATTTCTATAGTGGGGCCAAGAGTTTGTTCTTATCATCTTTTGTCTCCACTGTCTATTCTAAATTTCCTTTACCCTCAACTAATAGCTTGGCAGGTCTTAGTGGCTTTCCTGGGGATGTGATCAAACCCCTCACTCTGGCAGTCATATACTTTTTGAGCCGGGGTTACTGCATGTCTATTCACAGTTAGTTAGTCAAGGGAATACCAAGAGGTGTCCAAATGGATCACCTGGGTTCCACAAATATTACACACATATACCTCCCTGTTTTCATATATAAAAGCAGCTATACCTCCTCTTACATATACTGCATCCTGATGGATGGCAGCCCATCCTTCCACAGTATTACCACTTACATGGTGTTCCAGGTATACCTCCAGGAGGCCATTCAATGCTCCATCATGTTTGCTGCTTTTGAGTTGACCAGTGAGTCCAGGGGAGTAGTGGAGCAGGCTTATACTGACTTTGAGGGGTCAATTACTACATTTTCAGGATTTTTTGAGTTGGTTGGCAGCTTGAAATTGCCCATTATAGAAGTATTTACATCAAGGAAATTGACAAATACTACAAATCAGGGCTTTTATTTTTTTTTCTGGAGAGGCAGTTATTAAAAATGTACTAGTATACCATTAAGTTCACTTAATGATCATGGACCTGTTTCGGCTCTTCCTTCACTATAGGGTTTGTGTTTTGGTTAGATGCTATGTTGTTTTGCACTCCCTGGTTGGATGTTGTATTGTATGGGATTCCACAGGGCCCTGGATAGTGGTTACAGCTGAGGTTCTGAGTGTAGGAGAGCAAACCCACACCGAGACTATGTATTCATCCCTGTAAGGACAAACTGCTTTCCTTCCAAGAGGGGAGGGGCCTGATATAGTTTCTGTCTCAGAACGTTCTTGATTTGCCCTTAATCTGAAAAACTTAAGAAATTTTGCAGCATATGAAATTCCATTGGAAGAGTTTCCTTTCTGCATTTTGAGATATCACGCTATTGTCTTTTGGCTTTCATTGCTGTAATTGAGAAGTCAGTTGTCAGTCTTTTGCTCCCTCGAAGGTAGTGAGTTTTTGTTATTGGCTACTTTTACATTTAATTTTTGCCTTTGGTTTTATAAAATTTCAATCTAATGTGTTTGGAAGTGAATCTTTAAAAAACTTATGTTATTTCAGATTTATTGTGGTTTTTGAAACTGTGAATTGGTGTCTTTATTAGTTTGAGAATATTCCCAGCCATTCTCTCTTTAAATAATTACTCTGTCTTATTTTATCTTTCCTCCTAGGACTCCAATCAATATCTTACATCTTCTCACCTTATTCTCCACATTTTCCCACCTTCCTCTGTATTTTTCTGCTTTCCTGTGTCTGTGCTGCAATCTTGATTTCTTCTCATTTGTCTTCAAATTTGCTAATTCTCTTTTCTGTTGTGTGATGCTTACTGCTAAATATAGCTATTGGCTTATTTAATTTAATTTACTTATTATATAGTCATAGAGGTTCTGCTTGACTCCTTCAAATCTGTCACCTTCCATAGTTTTCTGTTCTAGAAAAATATTTGCATGTTTGTCATTTGTTTCTTAAACATGGTTAGGATGGTTGCTTTAAGCTGTGTGTAAAAAAATTACAAAATCTGAAGTTTGTGTAGATATGTTTCTGCTATCTTGTTTTGTTTACTTTGTTTCTTTTT
>NW_012108942.1:235789-249438 GCF_000951045.1 Mandrillus leucophaeus | reverse complement strand
CCTTGGGCTTCTTCCCCCAAAATATTCATGTGGGTTCAGTTCTGTGTAGAGAGAGTGGGGCTGATGTCATAGGCTCCGAACTTTCTTCTTTGAGTATGGAAATCATCTTATGCTAATGGAGACCTGAGGAAGCTCCTCTTTATAAACTCAGCTTGATTCCAAATTCTAATTTTGACTCAGGGATTTCTGCTACACCTTTAAATTTGGGCTATACATGATTTCACACCCTTGAGGGGATGGCTGTGGGGCTACCCGGGGCGAAATTTTAATGGCCTTTTATATCATACCATGTAGTAAGAATATCTGGGAAGGAGATAGGGTGTAAACAGGAGGAAATTCTCCTGCTGGCCAGGTAAGTCATTGATGAAGTGGCATAAAAGCCAAGATCCGAGATGATCTATTGGTAGTCACAGCAAAAAATGCTGACTGAGCTAAACAGGTCAATCTGGAGCTTGGTGACAGACAAAGGGGACTCATTAGGTCAGTTGCTCCAGGAAGCTTTCACTTATGGGGACTTTTCATGCTCTTCTTTAACCCACATGACAGCCCAGCAAGGTGTAATGCATTTCACATGAGTCATCTGAGGATCAGGGTTGTGATAGAATTTTTCCAAGGACACAGTTCCAAAAGTTGCGAAATCTAATTTTGAATGCACATCTTTTGAATACAAGTATTTTGCTTTTGAACACCGAACTACTGGGTTAGTTTGGGTTCTCCCCAAGGCAGACCCTGGATGCAGGGAACTCATTTAGGGGGTTATTCCAGGAAATCCAATAGAGAAAATGCTAGTGACCTTGTTACTATTATGGGGCAACTCTGAGAAACCTCAGTGTTATCGTATCAGAGGATGGGGAGGCTGAACGTTTGTCTACCAGTTTCTTTCCCCACTTACTGAAGTTGCCCCTGAGATGGAAGCTCTAGAGGTGTGAAGCTGACAGATGCTAGGATCTCCAACAGCAGTTGTGAACTCAGGTTGTTGAAGGTGTGGAGCAGAGCATCAACAGTATTACTTCAGCTTCCTTTTGTTGAAGACCTAATGTCAGGTACTGTGAGCTCAGAGCACTGGGGCATCTGGCAGCCAGGCTTCCTTCCCTGCTGTATTAGTCAGGAGCCTCCAGAGAGACAGAATCAGTAGGATGTGTGTTTAGGCACACACACACAGACACACAGACACACACACACACACAGAGTTGGTGCTTTGTATCTGCAGGTTCAACCAACCAGCACTGAGAGATGTTGAACCTGTGGATAAAGAGGGCTGACTTTTTGTATAAGTGGGTTCTGCATGGTCAACTGACAAACCTGTGTAGAGACAGGATTTCACCATGTTGGCCAGGCTGGTCTCGAACTCCTGGCCTCAGGTAATCTGCCTGCCTCGGCCTCCCAAAGTTCTGGGATTAAAGGTGTGAGCCACCACCGTGCTTCAAGTTTAATTTTTTAGTTATAATTGTGTAGACTGAACCAATTGAGATGTCTATGATATGGGCTATTGTTTCTGCTGTTAATGTTCAGTCCTCTTCAATTAGGGCACAAAAAGACTAGTTTTTTCCTTGCAAAGCGATGTGGATGGTCTGCTGCTGCAGGTGCTAGTTTCAATACTGTCTCACTTCTTCTTAAAATGAGTTATCCATTGTAAACTGCTGATTTCTTTGGGGCATTGTCCCCATAAGCTTTTCATAAGCCATCAATGATTTCACCATTCGTCCACCCAAATTTCACCATAAATTTGATTTTTGTTCTTGCTTCAGTTTTAGAAGAACTCATGTTGCTCTGAGAGGGGCTCTTTTCAAACTGATATCTTACCTTTCTTAGTGCCTCAAACTAGATCCTGTTCAAACATCTTATAACAAGTTAGTACGAGTTTATTTTGGTGCAAAATAATTCAAAATCCACGCATAATTTTTTCATAATATACATTTTCCATGAACTTTTTGACGACCCCTTGTATGAAAGGGGATTTATTAGGAGAATAAGCTCATGCAATTTTGGAGGCTGAGGAATCCCATGACAGACCATCTGCAAGCTGGAGACCCTGGGATGCAGGTAACATGCTCAGTTCAAGTTCTAAAGCCTCAGAACTAGGAAGCCAATGTTGTAATTCTCACTTTGGGATAGAAAGTCTGAGAACCCAGGAAGATGCTGATATTAAGTCCTGGAGTCTAAAGTCTGGAGTTACAATGTCCAAGGGCAGGAGAGAATGTCCCAGCTCTAGGAGAGACAGAAAATCACCTTTTCTCTGTCTTTTTCACACCATCCAGGCCCCTGGCCAGTTGGATGGATCCCACTTACATTGAGGGTAGATGTTCCCCACTAGTACACTGACTTACACACCAATCTTCTTTGGAAACACCCTCATAGACACACCCCAAACTAACACATTACCAGTTCTTTAAGTATTCCTTAAACCAGTCAAATTGACACTTAAAATTAACCATCATGCTACCTATACTAGGGATAGTGATTGGGAGTCCATTGAGGTGGCTAGGGTGCTCAGGAGCTGGCTTTGCTACAGTAGACCTCCTTGGTGGAGAAGCAGCATGCACAGTGGCTCTGAGAAGCTGGAGGAGGGTCACTGGAGTCAATGTGCTTCTGGTCTGAAATTGACCAAGAATATAGTGTCTGTGGACCAGGACTGGTTAGAAGCTACAGAGGTCTTAAGAGACCCATCCCTCCTCAGTCTACCGTGCACCTACTGGGGGCTCCCACTCTTAGGAATAATTCCATTGTTTCATTTTGTGGTATCAGAGACGAGTCATTGGCCCTGAATAAGTCCCATAATGTTTCTCAACTCAGTATCTGTGACTATATTTCCTGCTCTTCAAAGCTTAGCATGTCCTTATTTTTCAGGGTGCTTGGATAAGTCTTAACTACGCTGTTCACATAAAGAGTCACTAAATCCTCTGGCATCAGGAACTAGAAAATATCCTGAGTGTTGGGCAGTCCCAGCCCTAGTGAGGCAGAACTTCCTTCCTTGCCCATGTGGATAAAAGGCCTGGGCCCTGTTACAGCCTGTCAGAAAACCCAAATGCAGCAGAAGCCATAGTTCATAATGGTAGGGATACAGGGTCCTTCATAACATTATCAGTGTGGCCTATGTTGGAAAGTCTGGTGACCTCTGATTTTGTTTTGCTTCTGGGTCTTTGACTTTGGCACTCTTTGTCATATTAGAGTTCCTGAGCCTAGGGCTGAGCAGGATTCATAGGTGCAGCTGCTTTTGCTGGAGGTAGACTGCATCCAAGAAAGGAAGTGTGCTGGGTGAGTTCTGGGAGTAGAGATTCTGACTGGGGTCACCGCTGGGCCGGCCACCAGTCTTCCTTCTGACCCAAGGTTAAACTGTGGCTTGGGACTGACTCAGGTCCTCTCTTGGAGTCGGTCTGCACATAAAAGGACTCCTATCCTTGGCAGTTCTGAAACAACACCACCACAATGCTAAAAGGTAAAGATCCTCATGCAAGGGCGAAAAATTGACAAGGGGGTGATATTCTGTGCTCTCATTCTTACTAATTTACATTTTGACTTTCTCAACAGTGTCGAAAAGTGAAATGCCTCAGTCGGTGAGCATTCAGGATATCAATCATCGGGTGTGGATTCTTCAGGACCAGATCCTCATAGCAGTCCCGAGGAAGGACCGTGTGTCTCCAGGTGAGTAGCCACAGTCTGCCAAAGGCAGCTCCTTTGGCCAGTGCTGTTTTGTGTTTGGTGCTCAGACTTTATTCCACAGTGGGCTTGTTAACTGGGCATATCTACAGAGAGGAGCATCTCACAGACAATAATGAACAGAGGGTGAGAATAAGGTTGTTCTGGGACTATGGTCATGAAGTCAGAGGAGAGAGAGAAGGCTTAAGGGAGACTGAAGGGTCAGCCTATGATAAACAGTAGGAGACATATTCTGAGATACTTCAAGGAGTAAGAGTAGGACAAAAGAGAGTAATCTATGGGAAGACTAGTTTTTGAATCCATGAAAGACTGACTTTTCTAATGGAAAGTGTTCCCCAGACGTAGGATGGGTTAGGTGGTGGGTGGTGAGGTGACCACTCTGTGAGTGCACTGTGAGTGTCAGTTAGCAGATTCCCTTAAAACTGTAGCTCAGAGATACCACCCCGGAAACGGCACCTGAACACCACTTTTCACATCGCGTTCCCAGTCACTATTTCCTTAATCTCATGCCGACATGTGGAGACCCTTGAGAAAGACAGAGGGAACCCCATCTACCTGGGACTGAATGGGCTCAATCTCTGCTTGATGTGTGCTAAGGCCGGGGACCAGCCCACACTGCAGCTGAAGGTGAGTGTGGAAGACAGGTCCTGCCATTTATTTGATGGAAACTTAGATTTTAGGATCTTTTAAAAGACAATGTACTTATTATGCTCATGCATTTTTATTTTTGGTTTCCTTGGGGTTGTATATGTTATGAAAGACTAAGAAAAGTTGCAGGGATGTTTTGAAACAAACCTGCTGAAATGACTTATTATTTTAATTTGCAAAAATACTATTAATTTGGCAAGGACGATGTCTAACTTCAATAGAACACACACACACAGAGTAAAATCAGCAAGGACATTTTAGCAGTTAATTATCACAAAGTAGATGAACTTATTAAAACATCTTTTTGGCAAAAAATACATTGCAACTTTAAGTGAGCAAACATAATTCTCTGTAACAAACACTTTAATAATTGCAATTTTCTATTATTAAAAAAAGATAGTTATAGCAGGCCTCTGTGTACCACAGGAACTCTCTTGACCCTTTTCACTAAACAAGCATAGGCAGACACTCAATTTGATGACAAGATATAAAACAGTGTTTTTCAGCCAAGGGTGATTTTGCTCCATGGACATTTGTCAATGTCTGGAGATGTTTTGGTTGTGACAACCTGGGATGGGAGTGTGATACTTGCATTTATTGGGTAGATGACAGGGATGCTGCTAAACATCCTATATTATACAGGACAGACCCTGACAACAAAGAATCATCTTGCCTAAAATGTCAATAGTGCTGAGGGTGCAGAACCCTGACAGAAAATAACTATGTTTTAATTTGAAATTTACAGTAATTGTTACATAAATATTCTTTAAGTTTCTGTTTCTGAACAACAAATATAATGGCTCAATCAATGCTTTGTATTCTCAAAAACTTTCATGTCAACACATTTTTCAGAGCCTCACATTAAGAGCCACTGAAATTTGTAGCCTGAGTTTCAACCATAATCTTAACATATAGAAAATACTTTAAGATGTGTGATTTTTAATCCCATAATATGAAACAGAGGCCTCCAAGCTGCTTCAATGTGTAGGGAATGCTATCCTTGGGCATGGAATATCAGTGTATAAAGAATGTGAAACATTCAAACGGTATGTTTCTTGCTCGTGTCTCCTTCACACCCTTCAGGAAAAGGATATAATGGATTTGTACAACCAACCTGAGCCTGTGAAGTCCTTTCTCTTCTACCACAGCCAGAGTGGCAGGAACTCCACCTTCGAGTCTGTGGCCTTCCCTGGCTGGTTCATTGCTGTCAGCTCTGAAGGAGGCTGTCCTCTCATCCTTACCCAAGAACTGGGGAAAGCCAACACTACTGACTTTGGGTTAACTATGCTGTTTTAAGGTCAGTTGGGTTCGGAGGTTGGTCTCCATGCAGAGAAAATCTTAGTATAATCTTAGCCTGGAATGAGCACAGAGAATTTGTTATTGGACTTGCCACCTAAGAATATCTTGCTGCCTCCCAATATATTCATGCAGTGACCTAAGTGCTGGACTTGGTCCCTCTCCCTGGGGCCATGTGGAAAATAGTCCAGGGAAATTGAGGGCCTTACCATGAGTAGGTGGCTGAAATATGGCACCATTACAAAAATAATAAAGAAAGCTCTACTTAACATACTTGCTAATAATGCTCCAAGTAAAAATGAGGGTGGTGACTCTTGAATTTTAAGTCCAGGTCTCTGGATTTTCAGATACATTCCTCTGTGATGGAGTATCAAGACCTTTTGGATTTTGACAAGGAGAAGCAGATATAAATGTTCCGTCAGAAAGAGGAGACCGAAAAGAAAGCTGCGCCGCTCCTGGTCTTCGCTTACGTCTCAGTGAAGTTACATATGCTGGTGCTGGCTTGGGTGAAGAACCGCTGTGGTTTATGAAGCTTTCATCTAAAGTGTTATCACTGGACTTCAAAAGCATTAAATTTGTGAAATAAAAATTTTGTCATCTCACTGGCTCTTTTATGAATCAAATGGCTTTAATGGAATATTGTGGTTGTAATACCGACTCCTTGCATTTCTAAGAAGTTTTATAGTTTGTAAAGCAGGCTTACATGAAGGTTCTTGTTTCTAAGAAGAACCAGTAGGACTGTTGGGGAAGGTGGTATCTTCCTAAACTTGGGTTTCTCCAGGCCTCACTACTGGGGTGGGTGGGACAAATAGTGCTTCACTAATAGAAATTTCACTCCATATTTCAGTGCACAATGCAGGTGCACAGCGCAGGTGCACAGGTAGCTGAAAAACCCTCCCTGCCTCTTCCGGCAAGGGTTTCTGAGAGTTTTTCCTGTGAACTCACAAACCATAAACTGACATGGCTCCCACTCATCTAGAGAACATTGATTTTGAAGACTTGTTTTTAATCCTTTCTTATTTTGAAATAAGTATTCTTCTTACAGAATATTAGTTGAAATTTTATTTCTTGCCATATTATGACTCCCAAAATAGTTCATCTGTGTAGTCCTGTTGTAATGTTTACTTTCCACTATATTTTTACTTGTCCCTAAGTGTTGTAGGAAGATGTGGAAATAGTTTTCCTGAGCACATTGATGACTTCCAGGGCCGTGCAGGCATTGCCCCAACCTCCTCATCCTATCCTGATGTCTTCTTCCATTCAGCATTTGAGTGACCACATTGATGTTAGAGATTACATTTTTTCCTGGTGACAGCATAGCGCTCCCTGAGCTTTTCATTTCTCATGTTCCTACAAAAAAGTAGAACTGTTTCTCCTCTGCCTTTCCCTGTCTTGGTAATTTCTCTAGACTTATGGGATGATCAAAACACTTAGGAGAGTGAAAGGGGTCTATTAATGCACTGGGTTAGCGGACATAAACTGGGATGTATGGAGCAGCTGTTAGACCAACTGGGGTATTTGGTCACCTAAACTCAGGGCTGGGGAGGAATCTGGCCATCTTTGATGTTGCCTGGATGTTTTCTGGAAGAAGCAATTCAACTACTTTAGAAATTTATGTCTACTCATTTTTATTCTCCTTTATTTTCTTATAAATACATAAAACATTGCATTTTCTCTTAGTGTGCCTTGAGATACAACCTATAATTATTTGTATTATGGCTTAATATGAGATATACCTGCCTAATAAATTTTTAAATGTACAATATTGTTAATAAAGTATACTATAGGCATACTCTTTTACAGAACTTTAGAACTTATTTCTCCTGCTTAAATGAAGATTATATGCGTTGAAGAGCATCCCTTCATTTCTCCTTCCCAAGTCCCTGGAAACCACCATTCTACTCTCTGTTTCTATGAATTTGACCATTTCAGATATCTTGTCTGTAAATGGAATCATGCAGTATTTGTCCTTTTGTGACTGACTCATTTCACGTAGCATGATATACTCCAGGTTCTTCCATATTGTCCCAAATAGCTGGATTTTCTTCTTTTTAAAGGTTGAATAATATTCCATTGTGTGCATATGTCGCATTTTCTTTGTCCATTTATCCATAAATGGGCATTTAGGTTGTTTTTATAACTTGGCTATTGTACATAATGCTGCAATGAACATGAGAGTGCAGAATAAATTAAAGATTTTAATGTAAGACCAGAAGCAGCCCGAACTCCTGGAAGAACACATAGGGGAAAAGTTTCATAACATGAATCTAGGCAAGATTTCTTGGATATGACACCAAAGCACAGGGAACAAAAGTGAAAGTAGACAAGTGAGACGATGTCAAACTGAAGAACTTATGCACAGCCAAAGAAACAATCCACAGAGTGAAAAGGCAACCTATGAAATGAAAGAAAATATTTGGAAACCGTGTATCTGATAAGAAGTTAATATCCAAAATATGTAAGGAAGTCACACAACTCAATGGCAAACAAACAAACAAACAAACATCTGATTAAAAATGGGCAAAGGACTTGAATGGACATTTTTCCAAGACATACAAATGGTCAACAGGTATATGGAAAGATGTTCAGCATTTACTAATAATCAGGGAAATACAAATTGAAAGCACAGTGAGATATCACCTGTTAGAATGGCTATTACCAGAAAAACCAATGTGTTTGTGAGAATGTGGAGAAATTGGAATGCTCGTACGCTTTGGGTAGAAATTTGAAATAGTGCAGTCACTATAGAAAACAGTATAAAAACTCCTCAAAAAATTGAAAGTAGAACTACCATATGACCCAGAAATCTCACTTCTCATTAGACATCCCAAAGAATTAAAATCAGGATCTCAAAGAGATATCAGGACACATCCTATAATGTTGATGCAGTGTTTTCATTGTCTTTATTTCAACTTCAATCTGTTTTGGTTATTACTTTCCTTTAAAATGTGGATTATACATACAATTTCTAAATTCCCAAGTGGTTGGATTATTTGGGGCTACCTTAGAATCGTCTATGTTTATTATTGCCTATGGTTAGATGGAATGGCCTTACATTAACTTTGATCGTTTTTTGATATTTCCTTTGTGACTTTGTGCACTAAAAATAAGTTTTCCATGCAAACCTAAGAAAAGTTAACACAGATCTCCAGGTACAAATTTAGACATATATAAATATACAATTTTATTTATATGTATTTCATAATATGAACATATATTACATAGAATTACATATTTATATATTGTGTATTTTAATATTTTAAGATTAATAGGTACATACAATATAACACATATGTATTTATATATTTATAAGTTGAATTTTGTTAACTATTTACTCTTCGTATTTTTAACTCTTACTTTTTTTTTTGCTTGATCTATCAGTTGTTTACAGGGAGTATTAAATTACCTTACTATGACTGTATTTTTAATCAAATAATGTTATTATTTTATACCATTTGCTTAGATTACTTTAATTCTAAGTTTTTTGGTACCTAAAGGTTCATGTATGCCATATCTTCTTTTTGTTTCATACCTTTTATCCCAATGAAATATTCATCTTTGAACCATTATTGTTTTTCTTAACTTCTTCATTGGCTGTGCATACCATTACCTCACCACCTGAAAACACCATTTTTTTTTTTTTTTCATTTTAACATCTCTGAAACCTAAATGTATGTTACTACAATGGATGGCATCTTACTATATTGTCAGCCAAGTGGCAGTCATGACATAGTGGTCGTTGCCTATGCATTTGCAAATACAGTTGGTTTTTCCGATGCCATGGTTGGACAAATGTTCCCCATCTGTTTCATTCAGTACATCATCAAGAAAAACCATTCATTGAAGGAATATGATCCTGGTTGTTGGTGATGAAACTTCTATTGACGCATCCTGTAAATTAAAAAAGCAACAGCGTCAAAAGTTGCTGAATGGAGGTCAGCAGCTTGGAATGATGTCTGGAGACAAGGGTTTATAATTTAAGAAATGTTGTATCACCAGTACTCTTGTTGGCACATGAGAGTTTTATCGGAAACAAACATTGGTGATTCTGAGTCAGAAGTGATTAAGCAGAATCACATTCAAAACGTAAGAAGTTTTAGGGCTGGGTACAGTGGCTCATGCCTGTAACTCCAGCACTTTGGGAGGCCAAGGTGGGTGGATCACCTGAGGTCAGGAGTTCGAAATCAGCCTGGCCAACACGGTGAAACCCCACCTCAACTAAAAATACAAAAATTAGCTGGATGTGGTGGTGCGTGCCTGTAATCCCATCTACTCAAGAGGGTGAGGCAGGAGAATTGATTGAACCCGGGGGGTGGAGGTTGCAGTGAGCCGAGATCACACCACTGCACTCCAGCCTGGGTAACAGAGTGAGACTCTGCCTCCAAAAAAGGAAAAAAAAAAAGTAAGAAATTTTAGGAATACTTTAATTGACTAATTTCATTTATATTTACCTTTCTGTGAATGAAAAGAATACTAGATTATAAATATATGTCCTTAAAACAGCTCCATTTATGTGTATGATTCTAAGAAAGTATTGTATTATAATTGAGCAATTTTTTTTTCTTTTTTGGTAGTACATAAAATAATTGTACATCTTACAATCCATGGCATTTTAGAGTCAATGTAACATGATATTGTCAGCTGCTTTTTTTGTGTGTTAACATTTGCTTGACATATATCTTCATCAATTCCTACATTTTCAACCTGTTTGAATTATTTTCCTTTACACTTACCTCTTATCAACAGCATATAGCTAGACCTGTGTGCATGTTTGGTTTAACAAGTCATCTGATAGTCTTCGTCTTTTTATTGAATTTGGCCCATTCACCTTTATTTTGATCATTGGCATACAGAATTAAATATGACATCTTTTCTGTCTTTTTCTGTTTGTCCTGTTTTATTTTGCTTTTCATTTTCTTCTGTAGTTGAATCTGATATACTTTGAAGTATTGCTGCAATCTGCACATACCCACTAGTGAGTTCTTACTTGTTAAGTAATTAGTTTAGTTTTTTAGTGCAGAAATTGTGATATATGACATGACATGTCATTACAGTACAGGAGTGTTTTGGTGATATATGGGGTATTAATTTGGATTTTTAGGTGAACTCGTTATTTTTTCAATTTGATGTAGTGAAATATATGTCACAGTAACTGAAAATTTGCTATCCAACATGGTTTCAGGATCAGATTAACCACTTGAGTTTCTGCTTTGTGAATTGCTTGTTCATTGCATTTGCCCATTTTCTTCTCTTGATGCTATCATATCTTTCCTTTTTATCGTCGGTTTGCAGAAAGTTATTACAAGGACCTATTTTTAAGTCTTAATTCACTATTTGTTTTAGTTATTGCAACTATCTTACTTCAACTTGTCATCTGCTAACTTTTTCCCGTGGTGTCTTTAACAAAGAGAGAAATTCTTATTGTTTGCTGTCATCAAATCTTTTTTTTTTTTTTTTTTTTTTGAGATGGAGTCTCACTCTGTCATCCAGACTGGAGTGCAGTGGGGCAGTCTTGGCTCACTGCAAGCTCCACCTCCTGGGTTCATGCCATTCTCCTGCCTCAGCCTCCCGAGTAGCTCGGACTACAGGCGCCTGCCACTATGCCCAGCTAATTTTTTTGTACTTTTAGTAGAGACGAGGTTTCACTGTGTTAGCCAGGATGATCTTGATCTCCTGACCTCGTGATCCACCCGCCTCAGACTCCCAAAGTGCTGGGATTACAGGCATAAGCCACCACACCTGGCCAAATCTATCTTTTTTAAAACATAGGGTTTGAGCAATTGGATCTTTTTAGTTATCTTAAAAACAGCGTTAAACCTTGCCAAATTATTAATATGTCTTCAATCTTACCTACTGAATCTTTTGAATAATCATCCTGGATTTATTCCTCTGCATGTGGAGTGCTTCCTTCAAGAGGGGTTTCAGAAGCAGGCTGTGTGGGACAAAGCTTCTGAGCCTAGGAGGCTCCCTGAGAACAGCTTTTATGTTTTTCTGTATGTTGATAATTCCAGGAAAGGTGATTTTTAGGGGACTGGTAGGCTGAAGAGGGAGCAAGGTCATCAAGAATTAAGGTAGCCTATAATAAAATTAAAGTTTGGAAAGAAAAAAAATGTTGGGGAAAGGCCAGAGTGATCTAGGGCCTGAGAGAACTCAGTATCCAAGAGAAAAGGCAAGAGAGTGGAGAGATGCAAATGAATTTCAAGACAGAGGTAGTGTGACACTAATGTACTTGGTCTATATGCATTTTTTCTGCTGAATGAATAACGTGCTGAGCATATTATACTTCTTAACCACAATATCCACCCTGAAAATTATTTTGATTTTATAGAAGGGAAATTGGGGACCCAGAGCTGTGAAGAGACTTGACTGAATCCATATAGCTAGAAGCGGGCAACTCCAAAGTTTGGACTCACAGGTGCTGAATATAAACCTTATACATTGTAGGCAATAGTAATCACAAGTGTCTTCCACTGAACCCCTCTTCATTTCCAGGCACTGGGAATTGGGAAAAGGGCACTGGGAAAAGCTGGGAGTTAATGCTTCAGGCTTCAGAAAGATGCCTCCCTCTTCTGGACTTCTGAAAGAGGGAATTTGATTCTATCATTAGGGACCAGGATGCCCACAGTGGTGGCCTGCCCTGGTCTGTGAGGTACAGAGGTTTGTTAGGTGGAGTCAGCTTTGTTCAGCTCTAGGAGGTGTACTCTTGACCTCAGGGAGTGCTCATGTTCAGATGGAACAGCATCCAGGAACCCGACTTGGGAGAGTCCCTCAAAATGTTGATGTAATTCCATTTCTTTATTTTTACTGTCTGGGGATTTCCCTCACCTTCTTTCCTTGAGTATCTCTAAGCAGTCTGACCTGTGCTACCATTGATATTTCCCCACCCAAAGCCTCAACAGGAAGCAACTTTCTAAAGAGAGAAGCCTTCACATGCTTCTTTGGCTAAAGGAGCACAGGGGCTATTAGAGAAACCACATGTCCATTGGAATATGGAGACTCCGATCCACACTGGTGTCTGGACTCCTTGGCCCAGCTCGTGCTGGAAGCTGCTCTGATCCCAAGCTCACTACTGGGTCTTTGGCCTTGTCCTGGCCATTGATGAGGGTCTTTGCTTGTGCTGGAATCAAAGGGACAGCTGCTTCTTGTTGGATAGTGAGTTGGTGGGACCCTGCTCTGTGCTCCCCACTGGATACACTGTGTTTAGAAAGTAAAAACATGAGGCTGGAATAACAAGGCACAGATAAAGCCCACCGCAAATTAACAAGCAATAATATCTCTCCCAATAATATGCTGCAGCTATAGTATCATAACATTCCTCTTCTTTGAGTGGCTACTATTTTTTTTTTTAATCACTAAGAGACTTTGTTCTTTACAATCATGGACAATTGGACATTTGACTTTTCAAGTTGTATGAACAAGAATGAAGTATCCCAGTTTTGCCTGAATAATATAAATCATGTTGACACAGAGAAGCAGCCTCAATCTCCAGCCTGTGAACAGAGCTTCAGATAAAAGGTTTCTGGTCACAACGTTCTACATGTATCTTAACTTTGCATTTTCCCAGGACACAGACCCTAGATCCTCTTTACACTTCTGACCTAATGCAGACCTCTCTCCATACAGCACTTTTTGCTTTGAGCCAATCTAAACATTGCTTCATTTAAATTTTGCCTAAATATTACTTTTACCCCCAATCCTATAATCATGTCTTCCTTGGTATGGCTCAGGTTCCTGATGGACAGTCTCTCTTACTGCAGTAATTCAATAAATCTGACTCTGTTGGACTACAGAGTTGTTCCTATTGATTTTAGGCTGATGGGGCTAGGACAATGTGATAGTCAGGCATAGGACCTTCCCAGATGGATCCTGAGGGCAGACCCAGTGCACATCATATTTTTATGAGTGACTCAAGTATGCATTGCTACCCCTATTAATGAGTCATCTTCCTTCACCAGCACTGCTATGCCACTTGGGCTTAGTCATCATTTCAGACTGAACCCCACTATTAGTCCTGTCTGGATTAGGAAGCATCCATTGATAACAATGAC
>NW_012108942.1:235234-235739 GCF_000951045.1 Mandrillus leucophaeus | reverse complement strand
ATTGGTTTTCAATGGAAAGTAGGTAGAGAGCAGTTGGGCCACACCTCTTAGTTTCTCATAAATAGTATGACCACATAATTTATATATAAGGTGTCACTTTTCAGAGGGGAAGGGATGATATCAGTAATGACAGCAGGACAATAGGTGTGCAGCAGGATGTATGGGTTTCTTTTCACTTGGCTGAGATGAATGAGGGCAGGCAGCACTGCTATGCCACTTGGGCTTAGTCATCATTTCAGACTGAACCCCACTATTAGTCCTGTCTGGATTAGGAAGCATCCATTGATAACAATGACGTTGGCAGTAGGTAAAGAATTTGTTTTTTGCCAAGTTAATTGCAGTGTTTGAGGGGAGGGGTAATAGGGGTAATCCCTCTCTCCCACTTGAGTTATGAACCAGTTAAGAAGTAGGACAAAGACTTTTTTTGTTTTTGATACATTTATTGTTGATAAAGCTGATATTAATTGGGGATTCTTTCTGCAAATGAATAAAGCACAGAATGAGA
>NW_012108942.1:232909-235184 GCF_000951045.1 Mandrillus leucophaeus | reverse complement strand
GTTGAGGAACAGGAAGACAGATTTTTTCCTGAGTGAGATAGCCTTGTTAAAGAAGGTGGACTGTCTGGGAAGGAAGTCAGTTCTTCATTTATCCATTTATTCAGTTTTTGATTTATTAATAATTAATTCAACAAAAATTATTAAACACAGACACAGTGCTAGGGACTGGGAATACAAAGGTAAACTAGAAAAATATCACTTTCCTGCAATCAAGGAGATTATAAGGTAATGGGGGAAGGAAAGAAAGATAAAGGCAAATAAATAACATGATTACAAACCCTTTGAAGGAAACAGTCAAAAGCTGACACAAGAGGTAAAGGAAGAAGATTACTTTAGACATGGTGACCAAAAAGTCACATATAGGAAGGTGACTTGAAGGAGCTAGAAAGGGAAAATATGAGAATAAACTAATACAGGTAAAAGGCTGTGCATGAACATAGCATACGCTAAGGTCCTGGGGCTGTGAAGAACTTGGCATGTTCAAAGAGCTGAAAGATTGGAATAACTGAAGGTAGTGATGGAAAGAAAGAGTTATCTGGAAGAGGGATTGGAGGCCGGGACCAGACCATCCAGGCAAGCCTGTAAATGATGGTAAGGACTTTGCATTTTCTTCCGAGTGCAAATGGAAACGTTGAAGGGGTCTAAACATTGGACTGACATGGTTAGGATTTCCATTGGTAGAGATAATCCTGGCCGTCTCATGGAGAATGAATTTAATGGGTGCAGCAATAGATGAGGGGCACCGGGCAGGAGGTGGATTCAGATTCAGATGAGCCTTGGTGGTGGTTGAGCATTCAGTGGTGGGTGACAAGGAAGTTGAAGACAGATGGGTAGATTCAAGACATATTTTGGAGGTAGTCTGCTTTAGAGACAGGCTTGTTCATAGGCTGGCTGTAGGACTTCAGCAAAAGGAGAAATCAAGGATCACTCCTAGGTTTCTGTTGTAACTGAGATGGAGATAACTGAGTATGGGAATGGGCCGGTTGTGGAAGGATCAAGCATTCTACTTAGGACGTATTCAATTTCCAAGTTCAGAGACCATCCACATTGGTAGCTACAAATGCATATCTGGGGTTTAGAGGAGGGTTCTGGGCCAGGAATAAAATTGTCAACTGATACGGCTTGGCTGTGGTTCTATCCAAATCTCACCTTGAATTGTAATAATATGTCAAGGGCAGGACCTGGTGGAGATAACTGAATCATGGGGACAGTTTCCCCCATGTATTCTTGTGGTAGTGAATAAGTCTCACGAGAGCTGATGGTTTTATAAATGGGAGTTCCCCTGCACAAGCTCTCTTGCCTGTTGCCTTGTAAGATGTGCCTTTGCTCTTCCTTTGCCTTCTGCCATGATTGTGAGGCCTCCCTAGCCATGTGGAACTGTGAGTCCATTAAACTTCTTTCCTTTATAAATTACCCAGTCTTGGGTAAATCTTTATTAGCAGCATGATCTAATACATCCACATACATCTGTTCAAGAAACAAATAGTGTTACCCAGCGAAACAGTATAAAGGAGAAGAGGATTCAAGGATGAGTTCTGAGGAACTTCAACTACAAGAAGTCACATGATGGGGATCCAGTAACTGAAAGTAAGAAGAAAATTTCAGTGAGTCTGAGGAAAGCCCAGAGAGATTTGTTGAAGAATCCCTGGTATGTGCAAGTAAAGATGTGGGGGAGCAGTGGAGTGTGCCTAGTGCTGACCGACATTAGGACAGCAGAGTGCCCACGGCATCAGGAAACAGGCAGGGGTGTCACTGATGGTGCTCAGAAGAAAGGTTTTGGTGGAGAAGTCAGATGTCAGAGGTCAGACTGGACAGTGCAGAATACTGAAGGACTAATCAGTAATCAGGCATGTGCAAATGAAAATAACAGTGAAAGATTATCTTTTATATCAGTGGTCCCTAAGTTTTGTGGCACCAGGGACTGGTTTCATGGAGGACATTTTTTTTTTCCATGGACTGGGGATGTGGGTGTTCTTAGAAGATTATCAGGCATTAGATTCTCACAAGGAGTGCACACACAAATCCCTTGCACATGCACTTCAAAATAGGGTTCATGCTCCTCTGAGCATCTAATACCCCCCGCTGATCTGAAAGGAGGCAGAGCTCAGGCAGCAATGCTCGCTCACCTGCCACTCACCTTCTGCTGTGCAGCCTGGTTCCTAACAGGCAATAGAGTATTTTTTTTTTATTAATTTATTTATTATTATTATACTTTAAGTTGTAGGGTACATGTGCATAACGTGCAGGTTTGTTACATATGTATACTTGTGCCATG
>NW_012108942.1:223016-227164 GCF_000951045.1 Mandrillus leucophaeus | reverse complement strand
CATGGTCAAGCAATTAATTTATCTATTTTTTTTCCAGCTATCTTGTCTAAGATCACTTATTTATTCCAAAAGCTGCAAAAGACTTCTTGCATGTCTGCACAGAAGGCATACACTAGAATGTTCACTGCCACATTGCTTGTAAAAAAAAAAAAAAAAAAAGTAGCAAAGTGTGGAAACAGCCTAACTCTCCATCCATGAAGGAATGGTTAAACAAAGGATGGTAAAACCTTTCTGTTGGGTGCTCTGCAGCACCTGTAAAGGAACGAGACAGCCATCCATGCCAGTGTAGACAGATATTTGAACACATTGTTCAGTGAAAAAGTGAGTTGGTCTGGGCGCAGTAGCTCACACATGTAATCCCGGCACTTTGGGAGGCCGAGGCAGGTGGATCACTTGAGGTCAGGAGTTCAAGACCAGCCTGGCCAAAATGGTGAAACCCTGTCTCTAGTAGAAATATAAAAATTAGGCAGGCACCTGTAATCCCAGCTACTCGGGAGGCTGAGGCAGGATAATCACTTGAACCTGGGAGGCGGACTTTGCAGTAAGCTGAGATTGCACCCCTGTGCTCCAGCCTGGATGACAGAGTGAGACTGTCTCAAAAAAAAAATGAGTTGGAGAAAAATATGTATTTTATTATTTCAGTTAGAGAAACATGCACGCACACGGACACGTACATACAGATGCACAGGGGCACACATAAAACAACATTGATTGCTTCCAGTGGAGCCTATGAGTATGTAAATGCATAAGAAATAGCCAGAGTGACACCAACATATAACAGTGGTTACCATTGGGGTGGAGAAAGAGGAACTAGGATCTGGGGGGAAAGAATTTGGATTTATCTGGTATATTTTAACTTTATTTCAAGATGAATGTATCGATGTATTAATAACTGAAAAATTAACATTTTAAAAAGTGAAAAGTGTGAACACCGTGTGAAGAAAGTAGTTTTAGCAGGGGCTATGTTTCTCAAACGCTGTGGTCCCCATCACGTTCTGTATGCTTGAAAATTTTCTGATACAATAACTAGGTGTGGTGCTGAGCAAATCAATGGATGAAAGAGTGGATACCCAGGGTGGCTACTTGGTGGCTACAGTAGGAGGCCTAGACTGTTACTATTCCATTGTAAGAAACAACTGACTGTATTTTCCGTGGCTATAATCCCTAACTTTTTGTTGCTGCATCTTTTGGGAGAAAAAGACTCACAGGGATCCTATTACATAGCAATGGAAATACACGGTTCTGCCCATGGTAGATAAAGAGCAGCCCACATGGGAACTAAAGGCAAATGGATGAAGAAAAATAATATACTTGTTTGGGTGAAGGAGAAAGGACAAGATGGAGGAAGGTGAACAAGAAGGCATAATCCATGTTGCTTCTGGGTTCTTCCTCACCAACTTTCCCGCGTGCGGGAAAATGCAGCCCGCCCCGGGAAGATGCAGATCAACTGAGCATGCGCCAGGTGATGTCAATCCGAAGAGATCGAAACTTACCCGGCCACGCCTACGGAGACGCCCCTATCACGCCCTTATCCCGCCCACTGCCCTCCCCCTTCCAGTACCAATGCATAAAAGTCTGCCACTGGCAGGAGCCAGCGTGACTTCTTCGGCCCCCGCATTTGTGGACTGGAGAACATCACCCGAGAGCGCCGGGGTGACTTCCCTGGCCCCCCACACCTGAGGACCAGAGAACTTCGCCCGAGAGTGTGTGCATATTTGCAATAAAAGACTGCCACTTTCTTATGTACTTTGGCCTCATGTTTAATTATTTAGCTCTCCTAAATTAAATTAAATTAAATTAAATTAAAACAATACTATAAAAATAATATCATATAGACTTGATTACATGGGAAAAACTAGTTTATTTTACCAGCATAAGATTCTAGAAGTTTTAAGAAGAAATGTCTTTCAATTACTTTTAATCATATGTGTTTCTTTTAAGTGATACATACTAAACAGAGCTTTTCTCTTCTCATGCTCTAGGGAATAATTGCATATTATGTAAATAATTTTGAATAATTCTGCTGTTTCTTCCACAGGACTTAACCCCTATACATCAAGAAAAGAAATAACAGACTGAGCTCTAGGAGCTTGTTGCTCTGTGGGAATTCAGGAACAATACTGTCTGATCTTCCCATTTTTCATGAAAACCTTGACTTTACAATTTTTTAAAAAACGCTCTAAGGACTGGACAAAACACATGTACAGGCTATGTAGTCCAAATTGACTTCTAAACAGGCTCCGACCTTCTCTAGCTTTACAGGTATGATTTACCAACTCTTTAAAAACAGATAGTGTCCTTGTTTTACAAACTCTCCAGAACCCAATAAAAGAGAAAAAGTTTGCAGCTTATTCCATTTGTAGCATTTCCTTGATACCAAACCCACTCAAAGATGGAAGAGATGGGAATCTTCCTCCTCTTATTTCTATGTCCTTCCTGGCATTCCTATGTTGGTCCACACGGATGGGAAGCCTTTGTCCTTCTTTCTAAGGTGGTGATGTTGAAGGGAACTCTTCCACTTCTCTCTACCTGCAGGAGAGGAGAAGTATCTCCTAGGTTTAGCAAGATGTGGACATTTGCTAAACCACCAATTGAATAGGGGCTAAGAGGGCAGATTCTACACTGAGGCTGCATGGAGCAGCTTGGAGTTTGCCTTCCACTCAGCCTTACTCACTTGGTTCTGCTGAAGAGTGACGGATTGTTATAGGGGCTGGAGAAAATGAAATTAGAGTTGGTGGGCATGGTTTTGGCCCCAAAAGTCTAGACTGAGGCCCCAAAAGACTAAGAGGCACCTCTCACTTCCCTAACCCAGCTGTAGCATTAATAAAGACACTGCTATGATTTTGATTTTGGCATCATCATAGTTTCTAAATGTTTGAACATGGATGGGGATTGGAAGGAGGGACTGTTACCTACAAACCTTCAAAATTTAATGTCAGTTCCATGAGGATGGCCATATTTCCCCCTTTTTGTTTACTACTATGTCCCCAGCACTTAGAACAGCATAGGTGCTCAAAACATATTTGTTGAATAATTCAAATTATTGATCCTGACACTTCCTTTGAGATAAACACAAGCTTTGTTGTTTGGGGTTCAAACTACATGGTGAGTTCAGAGAAGTTTTTACTAGTGGATTTGGCCTTAGTCAGTTAGATGTGGCCTTTATTATGGCCATACTGCTATTATAGGCATAGATAAAACTGATTTTAGAGAACTAGAGCTGTAATCTGCAAAATTTAACCTGCTAAACTGTACAAGAAACAGAGAACATCAGTGTATGGTTTTTGATCTTTTGATGATTGCTGTTAGATATTGTCAACTGAACAGTCTTTGCTAGTCTCTGTCTCCTTTTTAATTGCATCCTTAGTTAAGGAGAGATCCATTAACAGAATGACATTATGGGTTTCCATGTAGTTTACTCACTTATTTCTGGTGTTACTTCCCAACCATATGGCCTAGAGTTGAATTTGAAGTATTCTTTTTATAATCAGAAATCTACTTGTAAGCAACTCAAACTAATAAGGTAGTTAACTGATCTGTTCTTTAACTGCATATTTATCTCCCCTTCTTTCTTATTGACAACCCAAGTGTTGTTTTCTTGCCCCTAATTCACATTAGATCATCAACAACGTTAAAATAAACTTATTGACCTAAGTGAGAGACAAAGATTCTCAGTTACAAGGTTATAGAGTTTTTTACATTTTCTCTTCTGAAGAATAAAGGAAACTGAAGTTGAGGGAAGGGCAGGGCAGATATGCATGCTGACGGAAATTGAAAAGAAAGGATGGGTGGAAGCGTGTAGGGATCTCTGAAATGGACTTGCATTCAGGTTTCTGAATGGAAGAGATTCAGGGGACAAACTGTCTTTGAGTGTCACAAGGGTAAACTCTCTACCACCCTGTGAAAAACCCACCATTCAATAGTCCTGGGTCTGAGGACCATGACTGTTGCTTAAGAAAGCAACAAAAGCATCAACATATCTTTGAATATTAGAGTATCTCACAGGCTGGGGAAAAAAAAAAAGGTCACAGGAACTAGAACTTCAGAGACTGGAACAGGGGGAATAACACTGCTCATGCTCTTTCTCCATTTATCGATATTCTATTTCGTGTGTGTGTGTGTGTGTGTGTGTGTGTGTGTGTGTGTGT
>NW_012108942.1:198144-221091 GCF_000951045.1 Mandrillus leucophaeus | reverse complement strand
GAGCAGCTTGGAGTTTGCCTTCCACTCAGCCTTACTCACTTGGTTCTGCTGAAGAGTGACAGATTGTTATAGGGGCTGGAGAAAATGAAATTAGAGTTGGTGGGCATGGTTTTGGCCCCAAAAGTCTAGACTGAGGCCCCAAAAGACTAAGAGGCACCTCTCACTTCCCTAACCCAGCTGTAGCATTAATAAAGACACTGCTATGATTTTGATTTTGGCATCATCATAGTTTCTAAATGTTTGAACATGGATGGGGATTGGAAGGAGGGACTGTTACCTACAAACCTTCAAAATTTAATGTCAGTTCCATGAGGATGGCCATATTTCCCCCTTTTTGTTTACTACTATGTCCCCAGCACTTAGAACAGCATAGGTGCTCAAAACATATTTGTTGAATAATTCAAATTATTGATCCTGACACTTCCTTTGAGATAAACACAAGCTTTGTTGTTTGGGGTTCAAACTACATGGTGAGTTCAGAGAAGTTTTTACTAGTGGATTTGGCCTTAGTCAGTTAGATGTGGCCTTTATTATGGCCATACTGCTATTATAGGCATAGATAAAACTGATTTTAGAGAACTAGAGCTGTAATCTGCAAAATTTAACCTGCTAAACTGTACAAGAAACAGAGAACATCAGTGTATGGTTTTTGATCTTTTGATGATTGCTGTTAGATATTGTCAACTGAACAGTCTTTGCTAGTCTCTGTCTCCTTTTTAATTGCATCCTTAGTTAAGGAGAGATCCATTAACAGAATGACATTATGGGTTTCCATGTAGTTTACTCACTTATTTCTGGTGTTACTTCCCAACCATATGGCCTAGAGTTGAATTTGAAGTATTCTTTTTATAATCAGAAATCTACTTGTAAGCAACTCAAACTAATAAGGTAGTTAACTGATCTGTTCTTTAACTGCATATTTATCTCCCCTTCTTTCTTATTGACAACCCAAGTGTTGTTTTCTTGCCCCTAATTCACATTAGATCATCAACAACGTTAAAATAAACTTATTGACCTAAGTGAGAGACAAAGATTCTCAGTTACAAGGTTATAGAGTTTTTTACATTTTCTCTTCTGAAGAATAAAGGAAACTGAAGTTGAGGGAAGGGCAGGGCAGATATGCATGCTGACGGAAATTGAAGAGAAAGGATGGGTGGAAGCGTGTAGGGATCTCTGAAATGGACTTGCATTCAGGTTTCTGAATGGAAGAGATTCAGGGGACAAACTGTCTTTGAGTGTCACAAGGGTAAACTCTCTACCACCCTGTGAAAAACCCACCATTCAATAGTCCTGGGTCTGAGGACCATGACTGTTGCTTAAGAAAGCAACAAAAGCATCAACATATCTTTGAATATTAGAGTATCTCACAGGCTGGGGAAAAAAAAAAAGGTCACAGGAACTAGAACTTCAGAGACTGGAACAGGGGGAATAACACTGCTCATGCTCTTTCTCCATTTATCGATATTCTATTTCGTGTGTGTGTGTGTGTGTGTGTGTGTGTGTGTGTGTGTGTGTTGGCCTTATTTTTTCCATACCACAGATAGACAAGGAATTAGCCTACCTCCTTGCAAGGTTTAGAAAACCCACATTGTTTGGGTAGTGCCTTCTGATACAGATTGAACAGAAATCTGTTGTCCCGTGCCTTCTCCTGTGGTTCTTAGATTTAAGCAAAGAACATCATATCCCTGGATCCAGGAGAGCAAATAAAATATCTGAGGACACCTCTTGAGTCTTTCTGTGGTTTCTCCTCCTCTTCTTCCTCCTTCACCACCACAATGTTCTCACTCCTCTGGCAGAGGGCACAGGTGGTGCGATGTAAGGTGGGCTGGCTGTCTATCTCATCCTCATGTTCAGTACCCCTGGGATAGCTGGGAAGCTGATATTTATAAGCACAGTCCAGGATTACGTTGTGTTTTTCATCACCATCTTCCTATAGATTCTTTCTATACATTTAGCTATTTACAGAACTTACATTCTTTGCAGCCCTTCTCAGAAGATCTATGTACTGTGTATCCAAGTACATTGTTGCAAGTCTCTTATGGCCATACTCGAGGCCATCTTGTGCTTAGTCCTGACCTTGTCAGAGAAAACATTTGCAATGGTGAATTTCCCCGGACTCCTTCTCTTGTGCCCCTGTGCTGTTGTGCTTATGCATAAATACATATGGGGAAAGGCTTGGACAAAGTGCAAACCCTCAGACTATGCACCGAGCCCTCCAAGAGGGAGGCACAGGATACTGGCTACAAGCTCCTGGGGATACTCTCAGTTATGTTTCATTTCTGCAGCCATCTCCTCCCGAGTCGATGCCCTTGTATCATCGCATTCCCCTGGGGCCATTTTGGCCTATGGGGAAAAGGAGGAAGAATTGAGACAGGGAAGTTTCTAAGCAGCCTTTCTATGTTTTTCCTCTCCATTTTCTTTGAGAAGCTTTCCAGTTCCTTGGACCCTTCTTGAAGTTGAGGGCTGCCCTGGCTGTGATAATGCAGATTCTCCCTGACTCACTTTGGTATTAATGGGAAGATGCTAACACATTAAATGAAAATTAATTTGCTTCAACAATATATTCTGAGAAACTGCTAAGAGGGAGGGAAGATTTGGTATATAAAGGGAGTTCATAAATGAAAGAGACAAATTTCTGCCTCTATGTACCTAGAATTTGGTTGAGGAGAAGAGAGCAAATGGGCCAAGACAAGGAGAAGAAGCTATAGCACAAAGCCTGAGAAAATAAATGTCCCATGAGAAGGCAAAAATGCTACAGACCTCGCAGAAGATAAGATGTTGCCTTTGGTTGGGGAGATGAGGAGAGTCCCCTAAACAGTTGGAAGGGATTTAGGATGTTAGTAAGACATAGGTAGCAATGGAAGTGTTTGAGATGTGTGCAAAGGCATGAGCAGGGACATAGAGGGAAGAAATTCAACGTGTTGGAGGAGTAGAGAAGAGAAGTTGGTTTTGATAGAATCTGTCTTAGCCTGGGTTTATACCAGAAAGCAGAGCCTCAGACAAGGGTTTACATGCAAGAGGATGACAAGTGACCCTAGGAAACATGAGAAGGGGCTGGGGAAATTGAAGCAGGGAAATGAGGGAAATCAATTCAGGATGTGTTCTTGAACTTAGCCCTGCCATAGGTGATTACGTCTCAATGCTGCTGGGAACCTCTGAGGAACCGTGAAGAATGAATGCCTCTCAGAACTGTCCACCTGTGGAACGGATAAGAGAAGTTGCTCCTCACCCACTCCCATTCCCCATTGGTCAAGGGTTCCCATGCAGCAGCTCCCTCTCACATCCAGGTTTATGCATGTGTGAATTCCAACTAGGTTCCAGCAAGTGTCCTTCCCTACGTTATCTTGGGAGGCCTGAAGCTGGAAGAGAGAAATGTTCAATGTTGCTGAGATAATACACTGCCAGGTTACACTGTTTCAAAGTTGGTTGCACGGTAATGACTGGAGTAAAATGTCTGCTAACAGCATGTAAGGTGGGGTTCAAGGAGTATCACAAACAGAATGGGGGGGCACTGAAGAAATGAGAGATAATGCCAGAAGCATAGGTTTGGGGACAAATTATTCCTGGCTGAGAAATTTGAATTTATCAGTCGGTGCCCGTTGCAAGACCCAATACGCCTGCTTGTCATGTGCAAAGAAGGACAAGGTCTCATGAGAGAAGACAGCCTGTTATGCTCATGTTCATGCTCAGGATATTATGGTATATTTATTGCAGTCTACATGTACTTCGTTAGTGAATTTGCAGATTATATTACAAACTTCAAATAAAATACCCCTCACAAAATGGACAACTGGCTTAAAAGTATTGCTATAAAAGAGCTGTAGATTGAATGTATATGAACAAAATTCCAGAAAACATGAATAATAACAAGAAAGTGTCATAGCTGATGCTTCTTCCAGCTACTTTATGAAGTAAAAACAAAAAAAAAATCCAGTTCTAGAAGTTGTCTGAAAGAAATTAAAACCAATATAAATGATTTTTTAAAATATGGATTGGTTTACATTCTCCATGGTTAGCAACTTATCTTAACCAAAGTACAGTTGACCCTTGAACAACATGGGGGTAGCAGTACAGTCAAAAATTCATGTGTAATTGTTGACTTCCTAAAAACTTAACTAATAACCTACTGTTGACCAGAAGCCTTGCCAATAATATAAACAGTCAATTAACATGTTTTGTATGTTTTATGTATTATATAACTTATTCTTACAACAAAGTAGGCTAGAGGAAAGAAAATGTTAATAAGAAACTCGTAAGGAAGAGAAAACATATTATTGTTATTCGTTAAGTGGAAGTGAATCATCATAACAGCCTTTATCCTCATCATCTTCACATCGACTGAGGAGAAGAAACAGGAGGGGTTGTTTTTGCTCTCAGGGATGGAGAGGCAGAAGAGGTGGAGGAGTTAGAGTGGGAGGTGGGAGAAGCAGGGACATTTGGTGTAACTTTTACTGAAAAAAATCAGTGTTTCAGTGGACCTGTGCAGTTCAAAATCGTGTTGTTCAAGGGTTAAGTGTATACACTGTTAAATTATTAACGAATGACATTAAGAATTCATTACAATCATGAAGACATGCAAACTCTTAATTTCACATTCATCCCATTCTTTCACTTTATTTTTGGGGTACATATTAGAATGTTCATAATAAACACGTAAAAAATTAATGCATCCTATTCTTTTATTGAAAAAGTTTTATGAACAAAAATGTCACGAATCCACATCTCTACATCGTGGGTTGGAAAAAGGAATAGGAAAGGAAGGTTGCATGAAGCAGCATTCGGGTGGTTGGCTAAACTAGGCATGGCAGCTGAGTGGATGGTGGGGTAAGATCAAGAAAGAATGGAAAGTGATTCTTAGGTTTCAATCCGGGATAGTGAAATTCAAGTGAGGGTCTTGGTACAGAAATGGATGTTTGGAGGAGGAGGTGGCTTTTGGATGGTAAGAATGAGGTAAGTTATGGATAGACTGAAGTGCTGGTGAACTCAGTCACATCATGGTCTGTTAAGATGACTCTGACAGCTTGATTCTCTATCCACAGCCTAGGCTGGATTTATTCCACAGAATCTAAGTAGAAGTTAGTGTTATTAGTTATGCCCCTCTCCTGGGTGAGAAAGATGGGCTGTCCTGATGTGGAGGAGGTGGCTATGAACCAGCCAGGGTAAGAGATTGACTGAAAGACAGAAGTGGAGCCTTCTTTATTGTGGAAGAAGAGAAAGGGCTTCTGTGCTTTCTTCTCCATGTACAGGTCCATGATGTTTTTCTCCTGGGGGTGGAAAACAGGCTTGTTAGAGAGGAGGGTGGGAGGAGGAAGCTAAAGTAACTCAGCCCTGAGTGTACAACAGGAGAGGGACTGCTGCCGCTAAAGGAAGGGACAGAGGCTAGGGACAAAGGCAGATGAAGCAGGGCATTAGACTGTTAAAACAGGGAACTGGCTGGGTTCCCACAGCCTGGCTCCACTCCAGGATCCTCTGACACGAGGTACTCTGACTCTTTGAAGCATCATTGTCTTCCCTGGAACAGAGGGAGGCTTAAATCTCTCTCTCGGTGCTTTTGGTATGCATGTGTCTGCCGGTTCCTGCCAGTCTTGCTGCAGCCTCAACCTCCAAGTGGGCTTACACATTACAACTTCCATCAATAGCAGAAAGATTAGCTTCATAACTACAATATTGCCTTGGTAAGATTTATGTGTTTATGATACACAGACCATAAACATGTAAGCTTCAAAATTCACATTCACAATCTCTTTTTGTCTCCTCCGCTGTGCAGTGGCCTTTGCTTTAGTGAGAGCATCCCGTCATCTTAGAGGATTTCCAGAAGGCAGTTCAGCAGGACTGGGAATGGAGAAACTACTGTTCTTTGGCTTTTCTGAAACATTCCTGTGAGTGTACTTGCTATCTCTCAGAGGATCTACGCTCTGACATTAAAAGAAGTGTTATATCCATTCCAAAGGCAGCATTTGTAGATTCGGGGATCAGCCAGGTCAGAATTATTTCCTTACATGGAATAACCCAGGATTGCAAGAATATTAGTTTTATTCAGTAGCATACTGAATGAAATAAAAAGTCCATTTGACAGTACTTCTCTCATTAGCTGCACAATCACTCACCTTAAGCTGCAAAGTAGGTTTGCCCTGAATTTCTGCACAGAAGAGACAGAGATCTTTTCCCTTGATTCCCAGGTAAACCAGATTACCCTTTTTCTTATCACTGAATTCTGCGTCTCTGCAGGTTATTAAATGAAGAGTGACTGGAAACACAAAGGAAGATGGAGAAGATGTTTCAATCTTTCTGGTCTGACACTCAGTTACTCCTCCCAGGCAGGGAATAGTGACAGGCTCCTCCCATCAGCCATGTGGCAGAGACCCTCCATCACCCCCTCAAACCTATTTTGTTTTTCCTCCTTAATAACAGAACCCCAGTTGTCACCAGGACACATCGCTTCCCAAAAAGAAAAGTAAAATTTCCCACCACCCTTGCAGCAAAATGTGGTCATACGCTTAAGATGTGGCCTGTGAGATAAAAGTGGGGAGCTTCTATCTCATGGGCCACAACATGAGATGGGATGGAGGCTACCCAAATAAAGTGAGAGGGGGATAGTGAGAATGTGATGGCAGTGGTCCTGGCAAGAGATGACGTTATCTTAGAAATCAGGCATGTTTTGCACGTGGACCTACCAATCTTTGCTAATAGATTGGATGGAGAGTGAGGGAAAGGAGGAATCAAGGATGTCTCCTGTATTTCTGGCTTGAGGAAATGGAGTGAACAGAAATGCCACTAACAGAGACCATTAGCGGTTTTGAGAAGACAGATCCATTGTTCTACTTGGGATACATGAAGTTAGAGGTATCTGAGAGGACCTCAAGAGGACGTGAGTAAACCATTGAGAGAGGAGTTCTGTGTTGCAAATGTCAACGGCAGAGTGAATGAGCGTAGCGGTGATTCATCATTCCAAAGGATGAGCTCGTTGCCCATTCACAGGGCTTAAAAATGATGACTGGCTGAGCCCTGAGGAACATCATCATTTGGAGATTTCAGAGACAAAGGAGAGTCATAAAGGAAAATGCAAAAGAGGAGCCAGCAAACCTCAGGAGAAGTAATGTTCTTATAGAAGGAGAAGATGGGCCAGGCGCGGTGGCTCACGCCTGTAATCCCAGCACTTTGGGAGACCGAAGTGGGCGGATCATGAGGTCAGGAGTTTGAGACCAGCCTGACCAATATAGTGAAACCCCATCTCTATCAAGAATACAAAAATTAGCCAGGCACAGTGGTGGGCACCTGTAATCCCAGCTACTCCGGAGGCTGAGGCAGGAGAATTGCTTGAAACCTGGGAGGTGGAGGTTGCAGTGAGCTGAGATCACGCCATTGCACTCCAGCCTGGGTGACAGAGGGAGACTCCATTTAAAAAATAAAAAGGGAGAAGATGTAGAGTATTCAAGAAGGAAATGGTCCATTACACTAGTGAGCTGAGGGCCAAATAGCATGGGGACCAGGAAGTATCCTTTGGGTATGAGTATTGGAAGGTCATAGGTGAAATAGGAGGTTGGGGGGAGTAGTCAGAGTAATCCAGATGTCAGAATGCAAACTATGCAGCCAGCTCTTGTGAAGTTTTGCTATGATTGGCGTAAGAAAAAGTGTTGGTAGGAGGAAAATGTGGGAATCAAGAGAAGGTTACAGCATGTCTGACAATGATAGAAAAGGTCCAGTAAGCAAAGGTGGAATTTGCAGGGAAGTAAGGAATTAAACGTTGAAGTTCTGGATACACGGAAAGAAACTGAGATGGACTGACTTTTGATGGGAGGAAGGAATATTTCCCCATTATTAGAAAAGAGGATGCCAACTTAGAAAGCTGTGTAGGTTTGGTGGTGGAAAGATGATGGAGTTTGAATCTGAGGACATAGGTAGCAATGGTTGGAACCTGAAGGAGAGAAACTCCAGGGAGAAGGCTAGCTGTTGTTTGAATGGATAAGCCCTTCTAATCTGAAGATATTTTCTTTTGGTAAGAGGAGCTGTCAACCCTTAACACCCTCATTTCTAGATATGGGATTTCCTTTGTGGAAGGGAATCATAGTACCCTTTCTCACTTGACCTTCCCTGTGGCCATTGGGCTGGTACCTAGATGTGGGCGAGGTCCAGGGCCAGGCTTGTGCAAGTTCAGCCTCATTCCTGGTGAAGCTGGCATCACCTCAAGAAGCAACAGTGGCTTTGATTGTCACTCACCAGGCTTAACACTGTTGCTAAGAGGAGCTGCTATTAAAGAATTTCCACTCAGGACCCACACCATCTGTTGAGAATCACGAATAGCATAGGATTTGGGTGCTGCCTGCCCTGCCAGATGACAAAAATGCACAAAATACATGTGAGGTTATCAACTTCAAGACTCCAGTTGCATCCTGGTATTAATGGCTTTTGAGTTTCTGGAGAGAGTCTCATTGCTCTGAGAAGTAGTGGCTATAATGATAAATGGAGGGGAAATAGGGCAGGGGCTAGTTTGTGAATCAAAGCATCTGAAAGAATCTACGTGCAATCCCAGTCCCAAGATTCACCTTTTCCTAGGGCTATTAGTGACTTGTCTTTTTCTGAATGATAAAATGTCTAGGTGGTAACAAAACCTCATAATATTTAAATTAGTTATCAGTATGTTGTTTTTAAAAATCCTCTTATCAAAATAAACAAGCAATTCTAAATACAGATAATAATAAATGAGCTAGATGCCCTGAGATTTTCAAAGGCTGTTTTATGAACTGAGTGTTTTAGCAAGAGCAAATACATTGATAGCTTAGCAAATGATAGGGGTCCTTCCATCCTATTGTCTTTGGTGAGGTCAGGTGGAGATGTTTCCAAGCTGATTTGCAACTCACCACTTACATTGTGGGTTCATGATGTCTTCAGAGCCTGTTGTGAAGAGAACCAGATAGATCAGATGGTGGTGAGGAGGTTGTTAACAGTTGGCCATGTGAGAGAAGGAGAGAAGAAAAATGTTATGCTTTTTTCTCCTCTCCCCCTAAAATTTTACTGTAAAAATTCTTTAGAGAGAGCCACCCTGAGAGCCTCTGCCAGATGCATATTTGAGAATAAGGATGGGTACAGCATATTTCAAGGCCACAAAACCCTGAATGGAAGCTCCCCTCTGTGCTGTGGCTGGCATAGTCCTGCTTCTCCAGGCTGTGAAGGTCTTGGCTGCTTTCCATTCATTGCATCTGGGATTGTTAGGACGTTCCAACACATCACCACAGGCACCTTCTAGTGCCCTGAGTCTCTGGGTTGAGAGGAAGGAGGGAGTGTGTGTGTGTGTGTGTGTGTGTGTGTGTGTATGTGTGTGTATTTCCATTTTAGCCCTCCACACAGCAGGTTAATCACCACTTTTCCTCACTTGAAGCTGAACACTCCTAAGTAATTGGTAGCTAACCTGCCTAACTGAGCCCATCTTCCTCCATTCCTCATCCAAAGAGACATCTGTAAGGATCCTGCACATGGCCACTGGTGGGCTCCACAAAGGGCTTTGACTATTAGGGGTCATCTGCCTCTGGTTTTCTAGTTAGGGCACCAGAACAGTCCCCAAGAATATCACAGACTCTCCACAATGAGAATCAGTTGTTCACAACCCTCCTTCCCTCAGGATCTTTGATGTCTGATTCAATAGTTGTCCACACAGTGGGTAAGCAGATCACCAATCTGCATGCTTGCAAGCAGCCTTGGTTCCTTCAGTACTCTGTACCTTTGACAAGACTCCCAGAGGCACCTTAAAGCTAAACACAGAGACGTGAAAGAAGTTCCCCATACCTGGGTTCTGAGCAGTAGAAGTTACCTTTAGCAAGAGATGCCCTTGTCCCTGGTTTCAAAGTCAAGGCTCTAGCTGCATGTAAGTGTTTGAAAAGCTGGTCCAGGACTTCCAGGCCCCTTAATGACCAAGGAAAGAACATTCTCTCCTGCTCCTGGATGTGTTCATTTTGGCAAGAAAGTTGATATGGTCCAAAGGTCTTGTGAGGCTCTGGATGAGTGACAGTGGAGCAACACAAGCATGACTGGTCTGTGTTTCCTGATTAATAAGAGCAGAGCCAACATCAGAAAACAGCAATGAGGAAATTGGGATTAGGCCAGTTGCTGAGTTGAGGAGAACGCCTTTACTGGTCTTCCTTGGAGGCAGAGGTGTATCTCCCTTGGAGGCAGAGGTGTATCTCCCTTGGAGGGAGAGGTGTGGCTCTCTTGACCCACTAAACTGCATGAAGCCATTGCTGTGTTTACATCTGATGTTAGGCCAATCACCGTACTCCTTGCAGGAGTTAAACACACCCACTATGTCACATTTATATTGTACAAATATTGAGAGCTTATTCTATTTCTGATAAAGTTGTAATAGCTTTACCTGAGCAACCTTTTAATCTTCACACACAACTCTTCCATTTTTTTTGGAGATGGAGTCTCGCTCTCGCTCTGTCACCAGCCTGGAGTGCAGTGGTGCAATCTCGGCTCACTGCAACTTCTGCCTCTCAGGTTCAAGTGATTCTCCTGCCTCAGCATCCTGAGTAGCTGGGACTACAGGCACCCACCGCCACGCTGGGCTAATTTTTTGTATTTTATATTTTAGTAAAGAAGAGATTTCACCGTGTTACCCAGGCTGGTCTCGAGCTCCTGAGCTCAGGCAATGCCCCTGCTTCAGCCTCCCAAAGTGCTAGGATTACAGGTGGGAGTCAATGTGCCCACACACAACTATTTAGGGACTATTAATTTTATTTCTCATGTAAGAAAACAGAGGCTTTGAGAGATGACAGAATGTGCCCAAAGTCATACAGTTACTAAGAAATCTAGCCAAGTTAGAAGCCAAGTCTCTCTATTCTTAACCATTATGTGACATGCCACCCCTGGGTCATAGTCTCCTGCATGCTGCACTAGCCGGAACACAGTCTTGCATTCAGTTGTGGATACTGAAAAATCTATAATGTGTCCAGGAGAGGAGAGGAGAGGAGAGGACTTGGAGGTCTCATGGTTTCCTAACTCTGAATTAGGAATCAGACTCGGCTTCAGTGTTGGCTAGGAAAGAAAATCATTACTCTTGAAACTAAATATTGTTGGTCAGTCCTAATCCCAATCACTCTTTGTGGTTCTGCTCTCTGAAATCCACCATTGACTCTCTCTTCTGGAGCATTGTAATAGTCTCCTTGCTTCTGTTCTTACCTCCCTAGAGTCAGAGGAAATGTAAGAGGGCTTATTCAGACCACACACCATGGCACCTTTTCTCTTTTCACTCTTGCGCAGAATCCTGTAATAGCTTTGCTTTACACCCCAAATAATAACCAAAGCACTCACCAAGCCCACATGATCTGGGTCCTCCTTATCTTTCTGCTGCCTTCTATCCCTGCCCATCTGACTTCCCTGCTCCAGATGCACTGCGTTCTGCTGATTTTCTTGCCCTGCAAGCTTACCCTTGCCTGCAGGGAGCCTTTCCTGTTCCTCTGAAGGAATAGGCTTCCCCAGGTCAACAAGTGGTCCACTCTCTCGCTTCTTCCATGCATATGCAAAAAAGACAACTTCTCAAAAGATATTCCCCAGTCAGCCTATCTCCAAGAGTCCCTCACCCATGTCCTAGCCCCTTATTTTGCTCAATTATTTTCTTCATAGAATATATGTTTCCATGGTTTTGGAAAATGTATGTATGCATGCATGTATTCATTTATTATTTATTTATTGTCTCCACTACCAAAATGCCAGTTCTGTGGGGCCAGGGAACCTGTTTTGTCACGAGACCAGAGAACTATGTGTTCAATGGCTAGAATGGTGCTGACCTCTTATAGGAACTAACAAATATCTTTTGATAAACAAATAAGTGTATGTAATATCTCATGAATAAGAGGAAGACAGGGAAGAGAGAAAGGGAGTGGGATGCTTTGTAGGAAAGGCATCCCTTGTGGTGAGAGGCGAGTTCTTGACCTCCTCATGGAGAAGGGCCAGGGGATGCTCTCTTATCCCATATCCAGGATGGAGCCTCCCAAGTGAATCACTCAAACAGGCAGTGGGACTGGGAGCTTTGCCACACCTAGAGACCCACAGGCTCACCTTGGCTCCTTGGCCAGGGCAGCGTGTGGTGAGGGAGTTCAGGGAGACCCTGATGTGATTTTACTGAAGTGTGGTGTACTCTAGAGATATGTGAAGACAAGGTTCTAACCTTCCCAGCACCAGCAGAACCTAAAGAAACTGTGTGGTCACCTTCCTTGGAAGAACTTGTCAGAAACTCCCACCCCAACTCAGAACTTTTAGAGACTTAAAGTGTAGAAGACTTCTTTGCATGACTCCATGCAAAGAAGCCAGTGGTTGGCAGAAGGGTTGGAACTGTGAGATTTTCCCCAAGGGATTGATGTGTCAAGTGATGGGATGTCCAACCACGAAAAGAATTTGAACCTGGGAGCTATTCAGGTCCTGAGAGAGCTTCATGATGGAGACAGGCAGGGTGACACTGATGGTCAGTCACACTGTCCAAGAAACTACAACACACTGTTTACTGCAACCAAAGGAAATCAGACTGTACCAGAAAATGTGGGAACCCCTCTCTCTGCAAACCCAAAGCCAGTGCTGCCAGAACTCTGCCTTTCCTATCCTTTCCTATGCTTTTTCTTGGCCCCCAACATCTCAGCACTGGTAGGGGAACACGACCCATTCGCCTATGCCCACCATCTTGAGAAGCTGTTCTGAAAAAAAAAATAATAACAAGAAAGTTGTGAAGTTTGACTGGGATGTTGCTAGAGGACCTAATATCCAGTGAGATAACAAGCAAGTGAATATAGCGACATTGAAAGTAGAAATTAAAGAAGAAGAAAAGGAAAAAAGAGAGAAATATTTTGATGTTTATACCTACATGACTTGATGGTAAATAAATGGGTTAGATAAGCAAATGAGTCAGAAAGAGAAATAGACTAAGAAGAGGGCAATCCCAAGAGTCATGAAACGGTGGCTTCACCCAGGGAGGGAGTGTGAAGATTCCCAGGATGAAGCTGTGTCTCTGGCATAGACAATGCCTTTCCTGACTGGATCAGAGGATTGGGATAAAACAAGGGAAGTGGTTGCATCAGGAGAGTGGGATTTGGTAGGGAAGAAATGGGCAGGGCTCTGTTGTTTGTAATTTTGCACTTTTCAATTCTTTTTTTGTTTTTCTTTTGTTCTGTCGCCCAGGCTGGAATGCAGTGGTGCCATCTTGGCTCACAGAAACCGCCCCACCCAGGTTCAAACGATTCTCCTGCCTCAGCCTCCCAAGTAACTGCGATTACAGGCATGCGCCACCACACCTGGGTAATATATATATATTTATTATACTTTAAGTTCTAGGGTACATGTGCACAATGTGCAGGCTTGTTACATATGTATACTTGCGCCATGTTGGTGTGCTGCACCCATCAACTCATCATTTACGTCAGGTATAACTCCCAGTGCCATCCCTCCCCTCTGCCCCGGTGTGTGATGTTCCCCTTCCAGAGTCCAAGTGATCTCATTGTTCAATTCCCACCCATGAGTGAGAACATGCGGTGTTTGGTTTTCAGTTCTTGTGATAGTTTGCTGAGAGTGATGGTTTCCAGCTGCATCCATGTCCCTACAAAGGACACGAACTCATCCCTTTTTATGGCTGCATAATATTTTTTATTTTTTTGTAGATACGAGTTTCGCCATTTTGGCCAGACTGGTCTTGAACTCCTGACCTCAAGTGATCTGCCTGCCTCCGCCTCCCAAAGTGCTGGAATTCAGGTGTGAGCCACCACATCATGCCTGATTCTATATTATTTTTAAAGCAATATGCATGTGTTGTTACAAAAAAGATTAAAACTAATTAGTCACGTTCCGTGCCCTCATTTTATTTATCTGAAAACATCTTGCTTTTTTTTCATGAAGCGGGTGCTGAGTCTCCTTTAAGAAGATAAATATAGGAAATTTAGGAGGGCTTATTCAGACACACACCACGGCATCTTTTCTCTTTTCGCTCAGAGAGAAAAACTAAATATCTGATGAATGCAGCTGAGGGCACCCAACCCTTGATATGAAGCTCAGTTTTCATTTCCAGGTTGGAGACTCTGCCTTAGTCTCTGTCCTTCTTGGTGACAAAGTCAGTAATGAGCAGGAATTTCCTCTTCCTGCCCCCAGTAAGAACACATTTCTGTGGGTGCCGGAATAGCTCAATTCCTGGATAGGCCAAACTCAGGCTTTCAGAAGCCCGTGAGCCATAGAATGAATAAGCATTTGATCCTGCCCAGAGTGCCTTATCCTGATTCTTTAAGCTGAGAGTCCAGATACTCCTTTCCTGGTGTGAAGGGAGGTGGATGATGTCAGAGGCCCAGCCTTGGTGATTCAGCCAGTCAGAAGGGACTACATCTGGGCCAGACAAAATCTAGGACAGCACTGCCCTGTGTAGCCTGCCTATCTTGCCTGCATTCCACCTGCAGGGAATTTGCGCTGCTCCGATTCTCCAGTCTGGGTAACGTAATAAAGTCACAGTAACTGTGGCAGCACAAGTGCTAAGATCCAGAGAAAACTATGGAGTTAAGGGAAACTTGGCTCTGAATTTCCTTTGACTCTTAGGTGTGCTCAGAAGTGCTTAAGAACCAGGTGTCTGCTCCCTCTGTACCTCCCCATGATGAGCGTGAGCATCTGTGTGGATCAGTGACCACAGATGAAGGTATCTATGGCTCTTAACGAGGCTGTGTGTCCACCTGTCCATGTCCTTCCTTGTCACAGGCCCCAGGGGTATTCCCAGAATACAGTCACTTTTCTGTTACTTGGAATTCCCTGATATTCCTTTGTGGATTCTCTAGAACAGAGTAGAGAGTACGACCTTGTGGGTTTTTTTTAGAAGAGCTAGCTCTTTTAGAAAATCCAATTGAGGCTGGGCATGGTGGCTCCCACCTGTAATCCCAGAACTTTGGGAGGCCAAGGCAGGTGGATCACCTGAAGTTGGGAGTTCGAGACCAGCCTGACCAACATGGAGAAACCCCATCTCTACTAAAAATACAAAATTAGCCCAGCGTGGTGGCACATGCCTGTAGTCCCAGCTAGTAGGGAGGCTGAGGCAGGAGAATTGCTTGAGCTCAGGAGGCGGAGGTTGCGGTGAGCTGAGATCACGCCATTGCACTCCAGCCTGGGCAACAAGAGCAAAACTCTATCTCAAAACAAAACAAAACAAAACAAAACAAATCCAATTGGTCTATACTACTTTCTGATTTTGTACAGTCTTTATATCATAATATGAATGATAGAGGAGTTTTCTATATCCTTATGATTATCCTTTTATGTTTTCTGTCATTTTGTATACACGTAAGTACTTTTTAGGCAATTGACCTGAACCATCAGATTCTATGCCGTAGAGGTAAATTCTCATCAAATTATGTACTGTATTTTATGTGTTGATTTGAAATTAGGTCAGATTAATTAAAGAAATGGGTGGCTGATACTACTAAATTTGCATAGATAATTTATGTGTTTTTCTTTAGTTTAATTGATGCTTCACAATTAGGGCAGATCTGAATAACAGGAGTTTTTGACGAGCATTTGATGCTGACATTTGAAGAAGTCTGGTAGTACTGCTCCTCCTTAGGTTAAATGACAACTTCAAAGGTCCTTCACTGGAATTTACAAAACCTTAAGTGGGACTGAGGTATTTCCAGAGAACAGACTGTACTGATAATTTGGGCCAGGAGGTAGTTTGGGATCTGGACTTTTCACTTTCCAGACAGGGATCATGCTTTTCTTCTTGCTACAAGTTGTTGAAAGAGAGGACTTCTGAGAACAGGACCCCTGGACCAGATCCTCACTCCTAGTTCCAGAGTGCTCCTCACTGCTGACTGGGCTCAGATATCTGTCCAGTGCCTACTATGGTCATTCTGGACCAGACTTCATCCTGTACCACTTCTATTTCTGTGAAGATAGATGGGCCTTTATTCTAGGAAGTCTGAAATGGTTCTAGGTTTTCCCATTTGCTTTCAGCAAATCTCTCCTTCGTGCTTCCTCTTTAGAAGGTCCAGTTCCGAAAAGTAAGTAGTTTTCTGGTAGGAGATCTCAAGCACAGCTGTGACTGCTGGTTACTCCACTGTGGTAGTTTGTGCAGAATGAGATGTGTGGTTCTGGGTGACATCCCCAAGTCTCAGTCCAATTTGGCCACTCACTGAGGAGGTTGGTTAATGTAGGGGCAGATACAGAATAGTAATGACTTCAAGCCTGAGGCTCAGATGGGAGCCTGTGGGGTTAGTTATTTTTGGAAGGTATAATCCCACAGAGCTGAGAGAAGATGTAAACTTCATGGTTCCAAGGACTAGTGGTAGGACAGTGAGACAAAGAGACAGAGATGAGGACAAAAGATTGAGCTGCAGAGCCAATTATTAATTCAGAGACATCCTGGAGAGAGGCTGTCCTCTCATTGCCTTATCTCCATCAGGCACCCGTTTGTTGCAGGTGATGGATTCTACAATGAGAGTGACTCAGTGGGAGACTGTCAGTCGCAGACTGGATTAACCATGTTTTCCCATGTCCCCTTCTCACCAGAGTGAAGGCAAGACGTCATGGGTTCTGTCCTTTACGTTTAAGGGATGAGAAGGAAGGAAAAGTAGGGTGGCCTTGGATTTCTGCATCCAGCCTCCTCTCTCTAGATTGAGATATCAGCATAGTCCAGGTTGGCCCCTGGATATGAGACTCACTCTGGTCATCTTGAGAGTCCAAGGATGTAGTCGGTGTCTGCTGTGAGGGATGAGACAGGCACAGAGCATTTGAACCTGCTCTTGCTTGACCCCTCACTAAGATGATTATAAGATAAAAAGATCCCCAGTGTGTTCCAGTCACAAAACCCAGGGAACACCCAAAGAGGGAAAAACCAAATACTCCAGGAAGTGGCCACTATCCCACCCCTGCGACCACCCTCACCATGGCACAGTTCCCTGGCTTAGAGTACTGATGAACTTTGTGTTTAGTTAAGTCAACGAGAACTGATAAAATAGAATTTACAACATTACAATCTTAGGCTCACACAGATTTCTGATCTGAAGAGGCCTAGAAACAAATATACTAGCCATTATGTATCAAATTAATAGAGAGTATATAACTTACAAACTAGAAGGGAAGATGAACAAAGGAAAAACAAACAAAACCACCTTACTCAATCCAATTGAAGGCATAAAGGGAAGGAGAAGCAGGAACAGAAAAAGAGGTATCAGGAAATAAAGGAAAGAAAAAATGAAAGCATGGTAGGAATAAATCCACATGTTTCAGAAACCACAGTCTATTTAAATGAATTTAATTCTCCATTAAGACACCTTCTTAAAACAGAAAGGCATGAGTTTCTTTTTGTGTCACTGAGTTGGCTTGTATTGGATCAGGACTTTTACAAAAACAGCTATAAGACCTGGATCAGACAGGGAAGCGGTGGGAAACTGCTGACATTGGTGAATAAACACAAGACAAGGCATGCAGGCAGACCCTGGAGGGCGTAGTCACTTGGGGAAAATCATCTGCGTGGGTCAATTTCCCATCTTTGAAAGTTTCACAAGGTGGGCAGCCTGAAGTTGCACAATATAGAAAATCCAATAGTTTTTCTTGAAGAATAAGGGAACAGACGTGACTCTGCATCAAGAATAAAGATCATCAATAAAGACCAATGCTGAAATTGCCCAGACAAGAATTGTAAAGCAGAACTATATTAATGAAATAAAGGAGAAATGCCACCTAAATCTTTTAATAGATAAAGTATTAGGCCAAAGGTAACATCTACTTAGGATATAAACTCCCAGCAAAATAGGAATAGAAGAAAACTTCAACATGTTAAAAGAGCGTCCACCAAAAAAAAAAAAAAAGTCTACAGCTCATACTTAATGGTGAAAGAATTGATTTTTTTCTCTAAGATTCATAACAAGTCAGAAATATTTGCTTTCTCTACTTTTGTTCAACATTGTACTGGAAGTCCTAGTCATTTCGAGAAGTCTGCTAAAAATACACAAGAAATAAAAATCAGAAAATAAGTAAAACTGTCCTCAAATAACATAATTGTTTATATAGAAAATCCAAAGAAATCCACGTAACAACTGCTAGAACTAATAAGTGCAAGGCTGGAGGATATACTGTTTTTTATAGAAAAGTTAATTGTATTTTTATATACTGGTAGCAGGCTGTTACAAAATGAAAGAAAAAATCAAATCCATTTACATAGCATCAAAACCTTAAAATACTTAGGAATAAATTTAACGAAGTATATAAAAGACCTGTGCACCAAAAACTACAAAATGTTGCTGAGATTAAAGAATATCTAAATAATTGAAGGTATATATCATGTTTATGAATTAAAAGACTCAATAGTTTTAAGATGTCAGTTCTCCCCAAATTGGTCTATAGATTCCAGGAAATCTCTACCATAATAACACTAGGCTTTTTTTTTTTTTTTTTTTTTTTCCGGTTAAAATTGCCAAGCTGGCCAGACATAGTGGCTCACACCTGTAATTCCAGCACTTTGGGAGGCCAAGGCAGGAGGATGACTTGAGCTCAGGAGTTTGAGACCAGCCTGGGTGACTTGGCTACATCTTGTCTCTAAGAAAACACAAAGATTAGTGGGGCATGATGGCTTGCGCCTGCGGTCCCAGCTGCTTGGGAGGTTGAGGCAGAAGGATGACTTGAGTCTACAGAGGTTGACGCTGCAGTGAGCCAAGATTGAGCCACTGCACTCCAGCCTGGGTGACAGAGCAAGACTCTGTCTCAAAAAAAAAAAGAAGAAGAAGAAGAAGAAGGAGAAGGAGAAGGAGAAGGAGAAGGAGAAGGAGAAGGAGAAGGAGAAGGAGAAGGAGAAGGAGGAGAAGGAGAAGGAGAAGGAGAAGGAGAAGGAGGAAGAAAATGCCAAACAAGCTTGGAAAAAGATGATCCGAGAAATCACTAACTGTACCACAAAATGACAAAAATCAAGACAATGTCTTACTAGCAGCATAAGGAGTGATAAATAAAACAATCAAATTGAATAGAAAACCTAGATGCCAGAGTGATCCAGTGGGAGAAAGAGATACCTTTGAAACAAACTGTGCCAGAACAATTAGATATCCATAAGAAAAAATGAATCTGAAACACTACCTCACACATAATCCTGAAAATTTAATCGAGGTGAATTATAGACCTAAACATGAAAGCTAAAACCTTAGCGCTTTTAGAGAAAAAAGGCTAATATTTCTTAAACTCGAGGGTGAGCAAAGATTTCTTAGGCAGATCTTAGAAAGAAATAACCATGAAAGAAAATAAAGGTTAAACTAGACATTGTTAAGATAAAAACTTACTTATTAGGCTCATCAAATGACACTGTTAAGGAAACAAGTAGCAAGTCACAGACATATATCCGATAAACAACTGATATTCAACATATATAAAGAACTGGTATAACTGACAAATAAAAAGTTAAACAATCTAATTATTTTAGAGACAGGGTCTCACCTACGTTGCCTAGGCTGGAGTGCAGTGGTTATTCACAGGTGCAATCATAGTGCAAGGCAGCCTTGAACTCCTGGGCTCAAGAGATCCTCCTGCCTCAGCCTCTCAAGTTAACAATCTAATTTTTAAAATGGGTTGACTTTCTGGGATGGTGGTGAAGAGGTCTCAGTACCTGGAAAGGGGGTGACTTTGCCCTCAAGGATGCTGGGAGGCTTTTTCCAGGGAGCTGACAGTGGTGACAAAGGACATCTGATGTGGAACATCAGGGGAAAGAGAGCAGGACTTCACTTCGTAAGGACAACCACCAGGAGGTGCCTCTGACACCAGCCATGCGTTTCCGTGGCTGAAGTGTTTTGAGGGCTGTATCTGAGGCACCTGTTCATTCACCTGGCACCCTGTGTTGTTGTATCCAGAATGGAACCTCTATTAGGGCAGGAGTCTTCTTGCCTTTCCAGAGCTTCTCACTATTCAGTGACACATAGTAGGTCATTCCTAGAATGCCTAAGCTAGCTACATCCCTTAATCCTGCACTCCAGGGTTTGAAAAAAAAAAAATCAACTTTATTGAGGAATAATTAGCATACAATAAATGGCACATATTTAAAGTATACAATTTGATAAGTTTTGACATATGTCTATGCTTGTGAAACCATCACCACAATTAAAATCATGAACATATTCACCATCCCCCAAAGAGTCTTCATGTCTCCTGGAATCTGTCCTTCCCTCCCATCCCCCGTCTTACTCACCAGGAATCTACAGATCTGCTTTCTGTCACTATAGGTTTGTTTTCCTTTGTTTCATAATTTTATATAAATGGGATCCCCCAGTATGTAATTGATTTTGTATGGCTTCTTTCACTCAGCATACTTTCCTTGAGATCCATTCAAGTTGTTTCAATAGTCATTCCTTTTAATTGTTGTCCATTCAGTTTTTAGTAGAAACTTGATTTCTTCCACTTTTTGGCTATTACAAATAGAGCTACTGTGAATATTGATGTACAAGTCTCAGTATGGACATATGCTTTCTTTTCTCTTAAATTAATACCTAGAAGTGGAATGCTGGATCATAGGGTTGGTATATGTCAACTTTAACAGAAACTATCTTTTATTTTTTTCATTTTACATTTTCATCACTATTATATGAGAGTTCTGGTTCTCTAATATTCTCACCAAGACTTGGTATAGCTAGTCTTTTAAATTTTAGCAATACTAACAGGTAAGCAATATTAATAGCTCATTGCTATTTTATTTGCAGTTTCCCAATGACTAATTATATTGAACATCTTTTTGTAGGCTTTTTTTGGGCAATCTGTATATATTATTTGACACAAATAATATAAGTTTTTGCCCATTTTAAAAATTGTCTTTTTTGTTTTCTTTTTTTGTTGTTGTTTGGAAATTTCTTTTATTATTATTATTATTATGCTTTAAGTTCTAGGGTACATGTGCACAACGTGCAGGTTTGTAACATATGTATACTTGTGCCATGTTGGTGTGCTGCACCCATTAACTCGTCATTTACATTAGGTATATCTACTAATGCTATCCCTCCCCCCTACCCCCTCACCACAATAGGACCCAGTGTGTGATGTTGCCCTTCCTGTGTCCAAGTGATCTCATTGTTCAATTCCCACCTATGAGTGAGAACATGCAGTATTTGGTTTTCTGTTCTTGGGATAGTTTGCTGAGAATGATGGTTTCCAGCTGTACCCGTGTCCCTACAAAGGACACAAACTCATCCTTTTTTATGGCTGCATAGTATTCCATGGTGTATATGTGCCACATTTTCTTAACCCAGTCTGTCACTGATGGACATTTGGGTTGATTCCAAGTCTTTGCTATTGTGAATAGTGCCGCAATAAACACACATGTGCATGTGTCTTTATAGCAGCATGACTTATAATCCTTTGGGTATATACCCAGTAATGGGATGGCTGGGTCATATGGTATTTCTAGTTCTAGATCCTTGAGGAATCGCCACACTGTTTTCCACAATAGTTGAACTAGTTTACAGTTCCACCAACAGTGTAAAAGTGTTCCTATTTCTCCACATCCTCTCCAGCACCTGTTGTTTCCTGATTTTTTAATGATTGCCATTCTAACTGGTGTGAGATGGTATCTCATTGTGGTTTTGATTTGCATTTCTCTGATGGCCAGTGATGATGAGCATTTTTTCATGTGTCTGTTGGCTGTATGAATGTCTTCTTTTGAGAAGTGTCTGTTCATATCCTTTGCCCACTTTTTGATGGGGTTGTTTGTTTTTTTTCTTGTAAATTTGATTGAGTTCTTTGTAGGTTCTGCATATTAGCCCTTTGTCAGATGAGTAGATTGCAAAAATTTTCTCCTATTCTATAGGTTGCCTGTTCACTCTGATGGTAGTTTCTTTTGCTGTGCAGAAGCTCTTTAGTTTAACTAGATCCCATTTGTCAATTTTGGCTTTTGTTGCCGTTGCTTTTGGTGTTTTAGACATGAAGTCCTTGCTTTTTTGTTTTCTTGTTATTAAGTTTTGAGAGTTCTTTATGCACTGTGGATACAAGTCCTTTCTCAGATATATGCATTACAAGTATTTTTCCCAGTCAGTGATTTCTCTTTTCATTCTCTGAATAAAATCTTTCAAAAAGAAATTTTTATTTTTAATAAAGTCAAAGTTAGCAATTTAAAAAATCATACGTACCATAATTTCTCACTGTATCTAAGAAATCTTTGCTTAATAGAGTGAAAAAGGTTTTCTTCTATGTTTAATTATGAAGCATTGTAGGTTAGGTTTTCCATTTTGATTTATGATGAGTTTTGCATTATTTTTCCATATGCTGCAAGAAATGGATCATAATTCACCTTTTTGTTGTCATTATATGAATATCTCCAACTTGCTTTTTATTGGTGTTAACATGGTATATCATTTTCCATCATGCTCCTTTTAGCATAATTGTGTCTTTATCTTTAAAGTGCACTTCCTGTTGGTAGCGTCTGTTTGCTTTTTAATTCAATCTGACAATCTTTTAATTGGAGTGTTTACGCTATTTCTATTTAATATTGCTATTGCTGTGGTTAGGTTTAAGTCTATCATATTGTTATTTGTTTTCCATATTTGTCATCTGTTCTTTGTTCCCCTTTTCCTTTTTTCTTGAGTCTTTTTGGATTACTTGAATATTTTCTGATTCAATTTTATCTCCTCTGTTAACTTACTAGTGATTACTAATTATTTTGTTGTTTGAGTAGTTGATTAGAATTATAGTATCTATCTTCAATTTGTCACAGTCTCCCATAGTAAAATAATATATTTTCATTTCTCCCCTCCTAAACTGTATCCTATTTTTGTCATTCATTTTACTTATACATATGTTATAATCCTAATTACACAGTGTTATTGTTTTTTAAACAATTATCTTTTAAAGGGATTTAAATATTAAGTTAAAAATCTCACATATGAAAAAGAACCTGCATCTCCAAGACAATCCTAAGTCAAAAGAACAAAGCTGGAGGCATCACGCTACCTGACTTCAAACTATACTACAAGGCTACAG
>NW_012108942.1:188884-196684 GCF_000951045.1 Mandrillus leucophaeus | reverse complement strand
AAAAAAAAAATCTCACATATGTGTAAATATAGTTATCATTTCTGGAGCTTACTTTCTGTATTAAAATTCTTGTTTCCATACAGTATTATTTTCTTTCTGTGTGTGTCTGAAAAGACATTTATTTCATCTTAATTTTTAAAGATATTTTTGCTGGTTATAACTGCAAAAGCACAATTGACCACATTTTTTTCAGTAGTTCAAATATGTTGTTCTACTGCTTTCTTGCTTGTATTGTTTCTGACAAAAAATCTATTATCATCTTTATTTTTATTTATTTGTACGCATTGTGTCCTTTTACTTCCAGGTGCTCTTAAGATTTTCTCAGTATCACTGGTTTTGAGCAATTTGATTATGATTTTGCTGCTGTAGTTTTCTTCGCATTTCATGTGCATGGGGTCATCGATCTTCTTGAACCTGTGTTTATGGTTTTCATCAAATTTAGAAAATATTTGGCTAAGATTTGAAAAAAAAATTTTTGTTCCCGCCATCCTCTTTTCCTTTAAGAATTCCATGTATTAGGCCACTTGAAGTTGTCCCATATATCACTGATTCTTTGTTTTTATATGTGTCATATGTCCTTTTATTTTTATTTTTCACTTCGTAATTTATTTTGGACAGTTTCTATTTCTATGTCCTCAAATTCACTAATAATTTCTTCCGTATGATAATTTCAGGTAGTGTATACTTCATTCCAGTCATTGCAGTTTTTCCATCTTGGAGTTTGACTTGAGTCTGTTTTAAAATCTTTCATGTCTCTATTTAAATTATTAAATATAAAGAATTTAGACATAACATTTTAGTGTGTATTTGTTCATTTTAACATCTGTGTCAGTTCTGGGTTGGCTTTGGTTAATTTTTCTCCTCGTACTGTGTCTGAATTTCCTGTTTCTTTGCCTGTCTGGTAAGCTTTGAATGTCAGACACTGTAATTTTACTGTGTTAGCTGCTAGGTATTTTTTTAATGCATAATAATGCATTCTTACTTTGGAAATATTTCAAATTTACAGAAAAAGTGCAAAGATTGTGTATTAACATTTTACATTAGTTTTGCATATGTGTAACAATGAATACACCAATTTGACACATTATTATTATGTAAAGTTTATATTCTGGTTTCTTCAGTTTTTTTTTTTTTTTTTGAAAATGAGTCTCACTTTGTCGCCCAGGCCCCAGTGCAGTGGCGCGATCTTGGCTCACTGCAACCTCCACCTCCTGGGTTCACACCATTCTCCTGCCTCAGCCTCCTGAGTAACTGGTACTACAGGCTCCCGCCACCACGCCCAGCTAATTTTTTGTAGTTTTAGTAGAGACGGGGTTTCACCATGTTAGCCAGGATGGTCTCGATCTGCTGACCTCGTGATCCGCCCACCTCGGCCTCCTAAAATGCTGGGATTATAGGCATGAGCCACCGCACCCAGCCTCTTCAGTTTTTATCAAATATCCTTTTTTTGTTTCACCATTCCATCAAGGATAAGACACTTAGTCATCATGTCTCCTTAGACTCCTCTTTGCTATAAAAATTTCATAGACCCTGTTTGTTCTTAATGACGGTTTGAGGAGTACAGTAAATCGATTCGGATTTGTCTGATGTTTTTCTTACGATTAGACTCGGGTTATGAGTTTGGGGGAGGGAGATCACAGAGACAAAGTACTATTTTTATTACATATCATATCAAAGGTACATACTGTCAACATAACTTATTACTGCTGATGTTAATCTTGATTACCTGGCTGAGATAGTGTTTATTAGGTTTCTCCACTGTAAAGTTACCCTTTCACCCCCATTTCCATACTATATTCATTAGAGGAAAGTTACTATGTGTAGCCCACACTTAAAGCCTGAGGGTTATGCTGCAATTTCTTGAGAGTTGGATATCTAAATAAATTATTTGGAATTCTTTTGCATGTGAGATTAGTTATTATTTATTTATTTAGTCAGCTGGTGCTCACTGATACTTATTTTATATATTAAATTACAATCCAATGCTACTTTATTTATTTTGTTACTTAAATTTTTCCAGCTTTGGCCATTGGAAACACTTTTATTTAGCTTCTGTGTTTCTTTGACATACCAAACATCGTGGATTTTTTTTTTAGTATTTCCTTACTTTTTGTTACAACAACATGCTCTAGGCTGCTCTTGTGTATTTTCTGTGCCAGTCCAGTCCCAAAGTCAGCCATTTTGCCAAGGGTGCTGGGTGCTTTTGTATTACAGGTTGAGTATCCCTAATCCAAAAATTCAGAATTAGAAATGCTCCAATTAGCATTACTTTTGAGCCTGATTTTTTAGTGTCATGTTGGTGCTCAGAAAGTTTTGAATTTTGAAAGATTTCAGATTTTGAATTTTGAGACTAGGCAGGCCCAACTTGTACTATGAATATTCTTGAGCTTAATTCCAGAGTGTAATTAAGGCACTTGGCAAGAATTTGATGCCTTTGGGACTTGATTTTAGGATTTGATAGGTTGAACCAAGGAAGCATTTAGTTTAGCTCTAGTGATTTTGCATTGCTTAAGCAAGGTCCTTCTGAATACTGTAACCAATGCCTTGGGCATGATAAGGTTTTCCATGCCAGACAGTGAGAACAGTATTGTGACCTTTGAAATGTTTTTATCCCCAGCCTTCTGGATAATGGCAATGATAATGCAAAGTGTAGGAAGAAAGAATTGGAAATATATTGTTGTAAAGTCCTTGTGGTAAAGTGGTATAAAAAAATTAAAAGTAAACTTTAATTAAGAACATGTATTGGAAGCCCTGGGCTAACCAATAGAAATATATAATGGTATAATTAATAAGTCAATAAAAGAGATAAAATGGAATAATAAAAAATGTTAACTCAAGAGAAGACAGAAGAAGAAAAATAAATGTAAAACAGATGGAACACATAGAAAACAGCAAGATGGTAGATATTAATCCAACCATATCCATACTCAAATTAAATGTAAATGATAAAAACACACCAGGTAAAAGACTGAAATTGTAAGATTGGATAAAAATGCAAGACCTAAATATATGGTGTCTATAAGAAACCCTCTTGAAATATAAAGCTATAGATAGTTTAAAGGTAAGAAGGTGGAGAAAGATGTATCATGCAAATACCAAACAAAAAAAAAGTTGCAATAGCTATAACAATATCAGGCAAAGCAGATTTAATAAAAGGAAGAGTTTCAGGAATGAAAAGGAACATTCCATAATGATAAAGGGGTCAATTCTCCAAAAACACATAACGATCCTAAATGTGTATGCTTCTAACAAATACATGAAACAAAACCTGTGAAATTGAAAGGAGAGATAGACATAATTCCAATTATTGTTAGATAATTCAACATTCTTCTTTCCACAATGTAAAATACGTAGGCAGAAAATCAGTAGGGAAATAGACAACCTGAATAACAGGATCAGCCAACTAGCCCTGATTGACGTTTATACAACACTCCATCTGACAACAGCAGCACATACTTTCTTTTTCAGAGCACACAGAGAATTCACCAAAATAGGTCATATGCAGGGCCATGAAGTAAATCTCAACAAAATTAAAAGAATCAACATCACAAAATATGCATTCTCAGGCTTTAAGTAAGTTAACTAGAAATCAGTAACAAAATGATCTCTGGAAAAATACTCAAAATATTTAGAAATTAAGCAATACACTTCTAAGTAACCCATGGGCCAAAAAGAAAGCCTTAAGGAAAATTAAAATATTTTGAACTAAATGAAAATAATACATCATATTGGCCAGTCACGGTGGTTCACACCTGTAATCCCAGCACTTTGGGAGTATCTATACCTGAAAGTATATAGGAAATTGGGAGGGCGAGGCTGGTCAGGAGTTCAAGACCAGCCTGGTCAACATGGTGAAACCCCATCTCTACTAAAAATACAATTAGCCAGGCATGGTGGCAGGTGCCTGTAATCCCAGCTACTCAGGTGACTGAGGCAGGAGAATTGCTTGAACCTGGGAGGTGGAGATAGCAGTGAACTGACATTGTGCCACTGCACTCCAGCCTAGGTGACAGAGTGAGACTCTGTCTCAAAAAAACAAGAAAACAAAAAACACCCCCCAAAACACATTATAGTTAAATTTGTGGGATGCAACTAAAGCATGCTTAGCATAAATGTTTAGAAAAGAAGAAAGATGTCAAATTAATAATTTGAGATTCCACCTGAAGGTACTAGAAAAAGAGGAGTAAAACAAGCTCAAAGCAAGGAGTGGGAAAGAAATTTAAAGGCTTAGAGCAAAAATCAATAGAATTGAATGCAGAAAGCAGTAGAGAATATTAATGAAGCTAAAATCTGATTATTAAAAAATCAAGAAAAATAAGAGGAGACTAATTAGCGGTTTCATGAATAGAAGAGGGACATCACTACTGATTGCACATGCTTTAGAAGAGTAATAAGTGGCTACTACAAACAAATTTATGTCCATAAATTTGACAACTTAGATAAAATGACCAACATTTGGAAAGTCAAACTACCAAAACCCACAGAAGAAGTAGGTAACGTGAGAAATCCCATTTCTATGAAAGCAATTGAATTTACTTTTAAAATGTTTAGTATTTTAAAATTTTCAATATGCTAGCTACTGTTCTTCTTAATGATGATGAAGAGGAAGTGTCACACAATAACGATACTGATGATGATGGCAGTTGTGTTGGTGGGTGGCGATGGTGATGGTGGAGCAAGTGGTGTTGGTGCACATGTAAAAGAATGAAATTAGATCCTTGTCTTATACCACATAGAAACATCAACTCAAAGTGAATCAAAGACCTAAGTGTAAGTTAAAGCTCTTAGAAGAAAACATAGGGGAAAGCTTTGGATTTGGCAATGATGGCTTGCATATAACACCAAAAAATAGGCAACAAAAGAAAAAATGGATACATTGGACTACGTCAAAGTTTAAAACTTCTGTATATCAAAGGACACTATCAATAGTGTGTTAAGGCAACTCAGAGAATGGGAGGAAATAGGTGCAAGTCATATATATGATAAGGGGTTGACATCTAGAATATATAAAGAACTCCTGTAACTCAACAACAAAACAGCAAACAACCCCGTTAAAACACAGTCATTTAACTTGAATAGACATTTCTCCAAATAATATGCAGTAATAGCCAATAAGCACATGAAAGGGTGCTCAACATCCTCAGTAATTAGGAAAATGTAAATCAAAACCACAGTGATATACCACTATTTCACACCCATTAAGATGGCTGCTATTAGAAAAAAATTCACAATAACAAGTGCTGATGAGAATGTGGAGAAATTGGGTGCGGTGTGATGGCTTATGCCTGTAATCCCAGCACTTTGGGAGGCTGAGGTGGGTGGATCACCTGAGGTCAGGGATTTGAGACCAGCTTGGTCAACATGGTGCCTGTCTCTACTAAAAATACAAAAATTAGCCAGGCATGGTGGCGAGCACCTGCCATCCCAGCTACTCAGGAGGCTGAGGCAGGAGAATCACTTGAACCTGAAAGGCAGAGGTTGAAGTGAGCTGAGATCACGCCACTGCACTCCAGCCTGGGTGACAAGAGTGAAACTCCGTTTCAAAAAAAAAAAAAAAGAATGTGGAGAGATTGGAACCCTCGTGCACTGTTGGCGGGAATGTAAAACAGTGCAACCACTGTGGAAAACGGTATGGTTGTTCCTCAAAAACTTAAACATAGAATTATCCATATGAACCAGCAATTCCACCTCTGGGTATATTCACAAAGAATTGAAAGCAGAGACTTGAAAAGCTATTTGAACACCCATGTTCATAGCAGCATTATTCACAATACCCAAAAGGTGATGGCAACCCAAGTGTCCATGGACAGATGAAGGAATAAAGAAAATGTGTGCACACACGATACAGCCTTAAAAGGAATGAAATTCTGATACATGCTACAACATGGACGAATCTTGAAAATAAAGTAAGTTAAGTGAAATAAATTAATAACAACAAAAAAAGTACTATGCAATTCCACGTACATGAGGCCCCTAAGGCAGTCAAATTCATGGAGATGGAAAGTAAAATGGCGGCTGCCAGGGGCCGCTGGGGAGAGAGGAGTGAAGAGTTATTGTGTTGCAGGTACAAAGTTTCAATTTTGCAAAACGAGGAGAGTTCTGGAGATGGATGGTGGTGACGGTTGCACAACAATGTGAGTGTCTTTAATGCCACTGAACTGTACACTTAAAAATGGTTAAAATGGTAATTTTTATATTATGTATATCTTACTACATTTAATAACAATATAAAGAAATATCAAAAGATGCAAATGTGCAGACATCTATCGAATAAATAAGTTATCAAAAACAGCAAAGAGGGACAGAGAATAATTTTTTAAAATTAGTTTCTGTTTTTGAGGAGCCCATGAAAGCCACACATCACTGAGAAAGCCAAGGAGAGCTGGGGCTTTCTCAGGGGTAGCCCTTATGCAGCTCCCTTGCCCCGTCTAGTGCTGCTTTAGATGCTCGCTACTTGGGTGAGGGGCTGCAAATCCTTGTGGAGAGAGACAGAAAAAGATGAAGAGAACTTGAATTGGAGGCCGTGCATCTCTGCGTGGCCTCCCGATCCAGCCTGGTGGAGAGCGCCCCCTGCCGGGAGGTCCTAGCCTGGCACACTGAGAGAGACAGGCCCCGCCGGAGGGGCCAGCGCAAGATAAGGGAGAATGGAGCTAGGCCAGTGCGTCTTTTGACCTGTTGGCTTTTCCCTTACACACTGGGTTTATTTCCAATTTCCTGCCAGAGAGCAATGGTCAAACTACACAGTCCGGGGGCGGTGAGTCCGCAGGCTCTGAAGGCCTCTGAGGCACAGACGAGGAAAGCGCCTGAATGTGGATCTGGGGTACGGAAGTTGCCGGTGGCTCTGACTCTGTTCTTGGGACTCAGTCAGCAGAAACTGTGGGTGTGACACACACCCGGAGCCTCACCCGCCCTGCGGACTGCCCACACGCTCTCTCAAATTCTGGCCTGTGCACCTAGCCCTTCCCCAGCTTCCCAGGCAGAGGGTGCCACGGGGCTGAGTGCAGGCAACGAAGCCACTGGCCTCTGACTCAGCACCCAGCTGCAGCGCTGTGAACCCTGGCCTACAGCCTCCCCCTGACTTCACTGGCATCCAGGGTTTCTCGAAAGCGCTATGAGCCAAGTGGCACCCTTCCCCTCTGATGTGGCTGGGTTGGAGAGGGAGTCCTGGGTGCAGCTGAAGGTCCCCTTCTGCTCACAGCTCCCTGGAGGCTGTGTCTGTGCATGCACACCATCGCTCCTACTCGGGGAAGGACTTTCACGGATGTCCTCAGCTACCAAAAGTCACTCCAGGAAGTGATACATTCCGTCCAACCCGAAGTGTGCCACACTCTGCCATGGGGCACCCCTTTGTCTCTGCACCAACTCTGTTGGTTTCTATTATCTTCTCTCTCTCTCTCTCCTTTTGTTTTGAGACAGAGTCTTGCTCTGTTGCCCAGGATGAAGTGCAGTGGCAAGATCTCAGCTCACTGCAACCTCCACCTCCTGGGATTCAAGTGATTCTCCTGCCTCAGCCTCCCAAGTAGCTGGGATTACAGGTGTGCACCACTACGCCCGACTAGTTTTTGTATGTTTAGTAGAGACGGGGTTTCTTCCTTTTTGCCAGGCTGGTCTTGAACTCCTGGTCTCAAATGATCAGTCCACCTCTGCCTCCCAAGGTGCTGGGATTACAGGTGTGAGCCACCACGCCCGGCTGGTTTCTATTATCTTCTTAGAAAGCCTATTGGTCCTTTGTGCATACTCCTTCATTCCCCCAGCCTCCAGCTCTGCCTTCTATTCCAAATGTGTGAATTTATAAGCATT
>NW_012108942.1:64379-188094 GCF_000951045.1 Mandrillus leucophaeus | reverse complement strand
AAGAACCAGTGTCTGGGTTTGTGCTAGATGCCAACCTGGCTCTTCACATCCTCTGTCTTATCCAGTCAAGCAGCCTCACTGAGCCCCCCAGCATGTGAACAGCCTCCACAGACCAGGAGATTCTGGGTCTGAAATGAGGAGAGAGCTGCAGTCCCACCAGTGCCCCAGAGCATACCTCAGAATGTTCCTTTCTCCCTGTGGGATCCGTGGAGTCTGCCTGCTCTTCCAAGGATGCCTCAGCCTTTTAACTAAGGCCTAGGGAGGGGCCCTGAAACTACCAGGACCTGAGGAGAGGCAGGATTCTCAGCGTGATTTCACACCACCCTAAGCTGCCAGGAATGCTTGCTGCTCATTATCTCTTTATTGGAGTCTCGTAGAACACATTGTGGGAAGTGCTATAGAATTCTAGGGACATAGTGGGCACCAAGTGAATATCAGTTATTTTAATTATTACTAAATTTTTCTCCCTAAAAGGAATTTACGATCTTACCATAATAAACTCTGCTTACATACTCATATGGGTGAATACACCTGCCTTGAGTCCTCATCTCTACAGCAAGAGCAGAGGCCACATCTACCTCCAGGGTTATTGCCATACTCACAAAGTGAGGATGGTCCCAAGTCACCATGGGGAACATTACTTCTCTGTAGGCTGTGACACTTTCCAGGGCGTATAAAGCCCATGAAGAAGTGAGATATTTGCTTGGAAGAGAGCATACCCATGGAAGACGGTGGAAAAGAAAAAAACAACAGGGGTAGAAACTTGACAATAGTGATGTCAAGGTGTATTAGTTACTAATTGCTGTGTAACAAACTATCAGCAAACCTAGCAGCCTAAAACAAACAAACAAAAATATTATTTAACAAAGACAGAGTCAGGAATAAGAAAACTGGTTTGGCTGGAGAGTTCGGCTCAGGGTGTCTGATTAGGTTGTAGGAAAGATGTCAGCCAAGGTTTTAGTCATCTGAAGGCTTGACTGGGGCTGGAAGAGCTGCTTCTAAGATTGCTCACTCAGACCGTTGGCAGGAAACCAGTTTCTCAGCATGTGGGCCTCTCCACAGGGGTGCTTGAATATCTTTATCACATGGCAGCTGGCTTCAACCAAGTGAGTGTTCTAAGAGCAAGAAGGAAACTGCAATGCCTTTTATGACCTGGTCTCAGAAGTGTTCACCATGTAACATACTCATTACAAAAAAGTCACTAAGTCCAGTCCATACTCAGGAGAAGGGTAATTAAACTGCCTCTCTGTATCAGTCTGTTCTCACACTGCTAATAAAGACATACTTGAGACTGGGTATTTATAAAGGAAAGAGATTGAATTGACTCACAGTTCTACATGGCTGAGGTGGCATCACAATCATGGTGGAAGATGAAGGAAGAGCCAAGTCACATATTACATGGCAGGAGGGAAGAGAGCTTGTGCAGGGGAATGCCCCTTTATAAAACCATCAGATCTCATGAGACTTATTCACTATAATGAGAATAGCACAGGAAAGACTTGCCCTCATGATTCAATTACCTGCCACTGGGTCCCTTCCATGACATATGGGAATTATGGGAGCAACAACTCAAGATGAGCTTTGGGTGGAGACACAACCAAACTATATCATTCCACCCCTGGCTCCTTGCAAATCACATGTCCTCACATTTCAAAACCAATCACGCCTTCCCAACAGTCCCCCAAAGTCTTAACTCATTTCAGGATTAACTCAAAAGTCCACAGTCCAAAGTCTCATCTGAGCTAAGGCAAGTCTCTTCTGCCTATGAACTGTAAAATCAAAAGCAAGTTAGTTACTTCCTAAATACAATGGGAGTATAGGCATTGGGTAAATACAGCTATTCCAAATGGGAGAAATTGGCCAAAACAAAGGGGCTACAGGCCCCATGCAAGTTCAAAATCCAGCAGGGCAGTCAAATCTTAAAGCTTCAAAATTACCTCCTTTGAGTCCCTGTCTCACATCCAGGTCATGCTTATGCAAGAGGTGGGTTCCCATAGTCTTTGGCAGCTCCCCTCCTGTGACTTTGCAGGGTACAGCCCTCCTCCTGGCTGCTTTCATGGGCTGGCATTGAGTGTCTGTGGCTTTTCCAGGCACACAGTGTAAGCTGTCGGTGGATCTACCATTCTGGGATCTCGATGACGGTGGCCCCCTTCTCACAGCTCCACTAGACAGCGCTCCAGTGGGGACATTGTGTGGGGGCTCCCACCCTACATTTCCCTTTTGCACTGCCCTAGCAGAGGTTCTCCATGAGGGCTCTGCCCGTGCAGCACACCTCTGCTTGGACATTTAGACATTTCCAAACATCCTATGGACTCTAGGCGGAGGCTCCCAAACCTCAGTTCTTGACTTCTGTGCACCCACAGGCAACACCATGTGGAAGCTGCCAAGGGTTGGGATTTACACCCTCTAAAGCCATGACCCAAGCTGTAGCCTTGCCCTTTTTAACCAAGGCTGCAGTGGCTGGGATGCAAGTCACCCCAAGTCCTGAGACTGCACAAAGCAGCAAGGCCCTGAGTCTGGCCCATGAAACCATGTTTTCCTCTTGGACCTCCAGGCCTGTGATATGCCCTGGAGACACTTTCCCCATTTTCTTGGTGAGTAACATTTGGCTCCTCTTTCCTTATGCAAATTTCTGCAGCCAGCTTCAATTTCTGTTCAGAAAATGGGTTTTTCTTTTCTATCTCATCTTCATGCTGCATATTTTCCAAACTTTTATGCTCTGCTTGCCTTTTAAACATAAGTTCCAATTTCAAACCATATATTTGTGAATACATAAAACTGAATGTTATCAGCACCCAAGTCACCTCTTGAATGCTTTGCTGCTTAGAAATTTCTTCTGCCAGATGCCCTAAATCATCTCTTTCAAGTTCGAAGTTCCACAGGTCTCTAGGTCAGGGGCAAAATGCTGCCAGTCTCTTTGCTAAAGCATAACAAGGGTCACCTTTGCTTCAGTTCCAAACAAGTTCCTCATCTCCATCTGAGACCACCTCAGCCTGGACCTTATTGTCCACATCACTATCAGCATTTTGGTCAAAGCCATTCAGTGAATCTCTAGTAAGTTCTGAACTTTCCCACATCCTCCTGTCTTCTTCTGAGCCCTCCAAACTGTTCCAACCTCTGCCTTTTCCCAGTTCCAAATTGCTGGGTAACAGGCAAATTGTTAGAGTGCCAAAGTGCCGGTAGTGATGTCAAGGTGTATTAGTTACCAATTGCTGTGTAACAGAGTATCAACAAAGTTAGCTGCTTAAAACAAGAAAAAATTACTATTTAACAAAGGCTGAGAGTCAAGAATGAGCAAACTGGCTTGGCTGGAGGGTTTGGTTCAGGGTGTCTCATTAGGTTACAGGAAAGGTGTCAGCCAGGGTTTCAGTCATCTAAAGGCTTGACTGGGGCTGGAGGATCTGCATCTAAGATTGTGCATTCACAGACTGTTGGCAGGAAAAAACAGTTTCTCACCACGTGGGCCTCTCCATAGGGCTGCTTGAATGTCCTTATCACATAGCGGCTGGCTTTGTCCAGGTGAGTGATCTAAGAGCTAGGAGGAAACTGCAATGCCTTTATGATGCTGCCATGTTCATCATGTAACATAGCACCCCACTCCCAGTACCAATTTACTATATCAGTCTGTTCTCATGCCGCTAATAAAAACACAACCAAGACTGGGTAATTTATAAAGGAAAGGGGTTGAATTGACTCAGAGTTCCACATGGCTGGGGAGGCCTCACAATCACGGTGGAAGATGATGAAGGAAAAGCAAAGTCATGTCTTACATGATGGCAGGCAAGAGAACTTGTGTGGGGAAATTCCCCTTTATAAAACCATCAGATCTCATGAGACTTATTCACTATCATGAGACCAGCACAAGAAAGACCTGCCCCCATGATTCAATGACCTCCCACTGGGTTCCTTCCATGACACATGGGAATTATGGAAGCTGTAATTCAAGATGAATTTTGGGTGGGAACAGAGCCAAACCATATCACCTTCTTAAAGATGAAGTTTCCAAGAATGCATGGATGTATTTTAAAACAGTCACACATGGTGTGTGAATTGGTAGCATTGTCTTTAGTAGTGCAAGTTTATTTTTCAAAAGTTCAATACTTGACTCTCATACAAACATATAGTGAGCATGTGTCAAAGATTTACTATTTTTCATAAGTGAGGGAATCAGCAAGATTATAAAGCTAATTATCAAAAGATAGTTCAGGGAATGGAGGTTTATACCATCAGTCAATAAATAAAGGTTGAAATAGACGGGCTAAGTTACGTTTCTAAAGACAGCTTTATGACTTGTCAGGCAATAAAAGTGCACCCTTTGGAGTTATCTTTTCTATCAGACAGGAATAATGTGTAATTTATCAATGTTCTCTTAGTTCCCAGCTAATTTCACAGAGTCTGGGACCTAATTAGTAAGTCAAGCAAAGGGATAGGTCCAGAGAGAACTTATTGTTGATGAGGACTGTTTGATAATGTTTTCATATGATATTGACAGTGTACACAGTCATCCTGTCATTTTATTTATTTATTTATTTATTTATTGAAGCAGAGTCTTGCTCTGTCATCCAGGTTGGAGTACAGCGGCTTAATCTTGGCTCACTGCAACCTCCGCCTCCCGGGTTCAAGCAATTCTCACACCTCAGCCTCCTGAGTAGCTTGGATCACAAATGTGCACCACCACCCCGGCTAATTTTTACATTTTCAGTAGAGGTAGGGTTTCTCCATGTTGGCCAGACTTGTCTCATTTCATCTTATTTCAACTGTCATTTCTATTTGGTCAATTTGTAATTTAATCATTTTGTACAAGGCAGTTTCTACATTAATTTTATTTTTTGAAAACTGTCTATCTTATTAGTGGCATTGTGAAAATCATAGATTATTTTCTGTCTTTTGAACAACTTGATATTTTATTTATTCTCAATCACCTGTAGGACCTCTTGGCTCGTATGTCTGAATACCATTTCTTTAAAAGGTATGCTTTAACAATAAATTATTAATAAATACTTATCCGTGTTATCCAAGATATAATTAAATTGTTTTTTGTGCACTGACTCTTACTTTTATTTCAGATCCATCACAGAGAATGCATGGAGGTATTTAAACTGCGTTAACTGTTTCACAATTACATATTATCTTATCAATTAGGTATTCAGGAAAGATCACTTACAGAATTATAGATAGCATGAGCTAGATTTGACTTCCTAAGGAAATAATCAGACACATGAGCAAAGATGTCAATACAAAGATGTTTGTCACAACATGATTTTCAATAGCAAAGAAAAGAGAAAAATATATGAAAGACAAATAACAGTGGATAAATTTCAGTAAATAATGTTACAGTGATACAATTAAATACTATACAGCTATTCAAGCATGTCATCATTCATATTTAATATGGAAAGATATTTTGCTCTTTTGCTACATGAAAAAATGAGGTTGGAAAAAGTACAGGTTTTGTGAATCTGTTGTATGAAAGCTGTCTATAGTGACATGTGTATGTGTGGGGAGGAAAAAGTGTTGTCATTGGTTTTCTGATGATGCACTCAGAAAAGACAAGTATTCACATTTTTCATTGTGGCTGATCTGGATTTTCAGGTTTTTCTACAATGAACATGTAGGTTGAACATTCCCTAAGCAGGAGAGTCCCACCTCCAGTATCTCCTGTAGGTCTGGCAATGGCAGGCAGGAAAGACAGAGGAAGGAAGGAGGGAGAAGGGAAGGAGCGAAGGAAGGAGTGAAAAAGGTAAGGAAGAAAGGGAATGAGGGAGGAAGGGAGGAAATGGGGAGGGAAAGAAGGAAAGGAAGGGAAAAGGGAGGGAGGGAGTGAATGAAAGATGGAGAGAAGGAAGAAAGGGAGAGAGGCAAGGAGGAAAGAAAGTCGTGCTTTCCTTGAGCTGCCATGGGCACTGACTCTTAGGGTCTGGAAGCTCCTGAGATGCAAAAGCCGAATGCTCACAAAGAGCTGGAAAGCCTCAAGGAAGTTCTTCAAAATTGCTGGAAGGAACTGTCTCCAGAAGCTTCCCTCCCCAAGACAGATAATGAGGAGCAAGGGTGTCTGGCGACTTAGGGTGGTGTGAAATCATGCTGGGAATCCTGCTCCTCCTCAGGTCCTGGCAGTTTCAGGGCCCCTCCCTAGGCCTTACTTAAAAGGCTGAGGCATCCTTGCAGGAACAAGCAGACTCCACAGTTCCTGCCAGAAGAAAGGAACATTCTGAGGTATGCTCTGGGGCGCTGGTGGGGCCGGAGCTGTCTCCTTATCCCAGACCCAGAATCTGCTCTGTGGAAGCTGTTCACAGGCTGGGGGGGCTCGGTGCGGCTGCTTGCTCCCCAGACCCCAGCCAGCTCAGCCTCTCTCTCCGTGATTTTCTGTTGTTTATTCCAAAACAGGGGAGTCTACACCCTGTGGAGCTCAAAATGGTCCTGAGTGGGGCGCTGTGCTTCCGGTGAGTGTATGAGGCCCTGGTTCGGAGGTCCTCTGGGGGAAGTGAGTTCTGGATAGACCCGTTGTCCAGTTCTGAGCAGGAGGGAGGAAGGGAGGGGCAGCCATTACAGCTGGGAAGTTGTGACCAGCACCTCACTGCTCTTAGAGAAGTTTTCCCAGCCTTTTTCAAATAGGGCCAGGACTGGGGCAAGCCATCTCACAAGGGTTCCCTGATGCTGAGGGGGACAAGTGAACCACCCAGTCTAGAGCTGCAGCCAAGTCTATCCAAGATGGGAAAGGGGGCCAGGATCCCAGCTCAGAGCTCCGCCATTGACCCCCAGCACAGCGAATTAATGTCAGCTCACCCACTCTGTGCTCCTACTGCCCTGCTGCTCTTTGGGGATAAAAATAAAACAAAACCCATGGCCATCAGTCAGTCTGTCCACCCACTGGCATGTACCAAGCCAGACACTCTGCCGTGCTCTGGGCTTTACAATAAAGGATGAGAGTGGCCCTTTCTCTCAGTCTAATAAAGCACTTCCCACAGTGTGTTCTATAGGACTCTATTAGAGGAGGCCCATAGAGGCATCCAGGAGATGCTTTACACAGTAGAGCTCTCTGATCAAGTAAATGCAGGGAATTCTCCTTTCTACATCCTCTCATAAGAGAACCACAGTACAGCTCAGCATATGAGTGACTCTGAGACTTTCTGAAGTAAGGCAACTTGTTGAATCATATTTAGCCATGTATCGACCCAGTTTTTATACTGCCTCCTTTTCCCCCATATAACTTTTGGAGAAACCCACTTTAGGATACATCTTTCTCCTCGTAGGATGTCAGGAAATCAACTGAGTTCATAGATGAGAAACAACTTTGAAAAGTAAAATAAAAGAAATTTAAATTGAAAGAAACTCCTCACTTAGTAAGGAATATACGGCCAAATAGAAATACATATATCTTGAAGAACTGAAGAATTAGGCTTTAATCTGGAAGAAGCTTGGGTGTTATCCAACCCATCATTTTAGTGTAGCAATGGGGAGGCTCCGGCCCAGAGTGGGCGAGAGAGTTGTCTGCTGTGACTCAGCAGCACTGGAGGCAGAGCTGGGGCAAGAACCTAGGGCTCTGACTCACTGTGCAGCTTTTCTTCCAATAGGAGATGGGTTGGGGCAGAAAAGGTGGAATAGGGTGAAGAAGCAAACCACAGACCCCAGTGGGAGACTGTGGGGTCATCCTCCTGGTAGGGCATGAGCCCAGCAGGGCTGGGAGAGAAGGCTGTGCTGTTACTTCTGGCACAGTAGGAAGAAAGAGAGACAAAATGCCTGAGATCAGGGTGTTCTCTGGACCGAAGGCATGCTGGAGTGTACGCCCTCCCCCTAATGTAGTCCTCACCCCTTCCTGATGTTTCAGAATGAAGGACTCGGCATTGAAGGTTCTTTATCTGCATAATAACCAGCTTCTAGCTGGAGGGCTGCATGCAGGGAAGGTCATTAAAGGTTGGTGATAAAACATGACCCACTTTCCTTGGTCTCTATACACTCTGAGGGGAGGGGACCTGAAGAGGGCTTAGAATAGTCATACAGATGAGCATAGGCCTACAGAGCCCAGGCATGCAGGCAGCACAAACCAGCCTCTAAGCAAAGGCAAATAAAATATTACACCTCTCAGCAAAGTGAAGACACAGGCTCTGGGGCCACCTGAAGCTTCTATGCAGAAGTGGGAATGTTTTCCAAGAGGCTTGTCCTGTCATTCCCTTACAGGTGGATTTAGGTCAAGCATTGCATTCCCTGGGAGCCAGTACCAAGCAGAGAACTAAAGTAAACTCTCTACACCTTTTTTCCCATATGGGAGTCAGTTTCTGCCTCTCCACCCTGGGTCCCCTCTGCTCTCTGAAGATCCTCAGTCACTCAGAGTGGGAGGGACCCAGAGAACAGGTGGTATTGTTGGACCTCCTGCTTGCTCACTCTGCCCCACGCACTGCAACAGGTCCCTCTCTAAAATAGTTCACACCTGCCCACCTGGCGCACATTTGCTGAGCACAGATGCCAGGTAGATATTCAGCTAGGCCATATGTGTATGTGTGTGCTTACTGGTGTATGTACGTGTACATGGAGGCATATATGTGTAAGCATATGTGTGCATGAATGTATCTGTGCATAACCATGTATGTGTGAATGCAGGTATGAATGTGTGAGCATGTGTGTATATGTATATGTGTGCCTGCATGTATCTGTGTGTGTATTTGAGGTGTGCATATATGTGTCTGATGTATCTGGGTGGTGAGGGGATGTACAGAGAGGAATGAGACCCTCTTTTGCTCTCAGCAGCCTCACAGGGTGTAGAAAGTTGTCCAAACACCTCCAAAGGGGAGCTCATCAAGACAGGCTTCAGAAAAAAGCCTGAGACCCAAGGGACCTTTTTAAAGGAGGGGGTTGCATCTATTTTGGGGTATAGAGGCTTGAAGATTTGACCCTGAACTAGAGGGTGGGGTGGAGGTGGTACAATGTGCTTCCATGCCTTGATGTCCGCTCTGGGCCAGTGGACAGGAGAGGCCATGTCATGACAGCTGCTGAGAGGCCTCCCTTCTGCCCAGCCTGGGGGCAGGCCGTCTCACAGCAGTCCTGTGCCCCAGAGCCCAGGCCAGTGGCAGAAGGAGGGAAAGGCATCCAGGGCCCTGATCTGGCCTCCTTCCCACAGGTGAAGAGATCAGCGTGGTCCCCAGTCGGTGGCTGGATGCCAGCCTGTCCCCCGTCATCCTGGGCGTCCAGGGTGGAAGCCAGTGCCTGTCATGTGGGGCGGGGCAGGAGCCGACTCTAACACTAGAGGTGAGACTTGGGGCATCCTCACTGGGGACTGAGCCACAGATGCTGAGCCCACTGAAGCTGGGCAGCCCACAGCCCTGGTGCTGTGGGACAGCCTGGCGGGATTCTGTTGATGGCAGCTCTGCCTCCTCCCTAAGGACCCTGGCCAGCCCTCCCTCTGCCCCTGCTTCTGCCCTCACCTGCCCTGCCCTCCTCTGCCGGCAGCCAGTGAACATCATGGAGCTCTATCTTGGTGCCAAGGAATCTAAGAGCTTCACCTTCTACCGGCGGGACATGGGGCTCACCTCCAGCTTCGAGTCGGCCGCCTACCCGGGCTGGTTCCTGTGCACGGTGCCTGAAGCTGATCAGCCTGTCAGACTCACCCAGCTTCCCGACAATGCCGGCTGGAATGCCCCCATCACAGACTTCTACTTCCAGCAGTGTGACTAGGGCAATATGTCCCCCAGAACTCCCTGGGCAGACCAGCTCGGGTGAGGGGTGAGTAGAGGAGACCCATGGTGGACGATCACTCTCTCTGCTCTCAGGACCCCCACCTCTGACTTACTGGGCACCTGGCCACCTTCTCTTCTGGTTCCCAGTTTGGGTAAATTCTGAGATTTGGAGCTCAGTCCATGGTCCTCCCCCGCCGGATGGTGCTACTGCTGTGGAACCTTGTAAAAACCATGTGGGGTAAACTGGGAATAACATGAAAATATTTCTATGGGGGTTGGGTGGGGGAGGGGTGGGAATCATTCCTGCTTAATGGTAACTGACCAGTGTTACCCTGAGCCCCACAGGCCAATCTGTCCCCAGTTGAGCCTTACAGGATCAGTAGCTCTCCACATGAAGTCCTGTCACTCACCATTGTGCAGAGGGACGTGGTCATAGAGTTAGGGATCCATGGCCCTCGGCCCAGCCCCACCCCCTTCCCTTTAATCCTGACACTGTCATATGCTACCTTTTCTATCTCTACCCTCATCCTCTTGCTGTGGGCCTGAGGAGGTGGTGATGTCAGAGGAAATGGCTCGAGCTCAGAAGATAAAAAATAAGCAGGGCATGCCGATCCTTTTCTAAAAACCCAAGATACAATCAAAATCCCAGATGCTGGTCTCTAGTCCTATGAAAAAGTGCTCGTGACATACTGAGAAGAGCAACTTACAAAGTGGCATATATTGCAATTTATTTTAATTTAAAAATACCTATTTATATATTGCTTCATAGTAAAAAGGTCTGGAAGAGTTTGCTTCAATTGTAGCAATGCCAGGGTGGTGGCAGTATAGGTGATTTTTCTTTTAATTCTTTTAATTTATCTGCATTTCCTAATTTTTCTACGATGAAGATCAACTGCTTGTATAATAACAAGAAAAGAAATTAATCTTGAGGTAACCAGAGTAGACATCATCTCTGATTGCCCTCAGCCTCCACTTCCCCAGAGTTAAATTCAAACTGAATTGAGCTCTGCTGCTCTGGTTTGTTGTAGTAGTGATCAGGAAACAGATCTCAGCAAAGCCACTGAGGAGAAGGCTGTGATGAGTTTGTGTGGCTGGAATCTCCTGGGTAAGGAACTTAGAGAACAAAAATCATCTGGTAATTCTTTCCTAGAAGGATCACAGACCCTGGGATTGCAAGGCTTGGGATCCAGTCTCTAAGAAGACTGCTGTACTGATTGAAGAGTGTCCCCTGCAAATTCACATCCTTCTTGGAATCTCAGTCTGTGAGCTTATTTGGAGATAAAGTCTCTGCAGATGCAGTTAGTTAAGACGAGGTCATGCTGGATGAAGGTAAACCTAAATTCAATATGACTGGTATCCTTGTATGAAAAGGAGAGGACACAGAGACACAGAGGAGATGCAGGGAAGAAGACTATGTAAAGACGAAGGCAGAGATCGGAGTGATGCGGCCACAAGCCAAGAAACACCAAGGATTGTGGCAACCATCAGAAGCTTGGAAGAGGCAAAGAAGAATTCTTCCTTAGAGCTCTTAGAGGGATCACGGCTCTGCTGAAACCTTAATCTCAGACTTCTAGCCTCCTGAATGAAGAAAGAATAAGTTTCGACTGTTTTAAGCCACCAAGGATAGTTGGTTTTGGCAGCTCTCGAAAATGAATACAGCTGCTAAAATGATCCCTGTCTCCTCGTGTTCACATTCTGTGTGTATCCCCTCCCACAATGTACCAGAGTTGTCTTCGTGACTAATAGAATATGGCAGAAGTGATGGCCTGCCACTTCCAAGATTAGGTTATAAAAGACACTGCAGCTTCTACTTGCGCTCTCTCTCTCTGCCACCCACTGCCCCCCAGTCTATCTTGGCTCACTCGCTCTGGGGGAAGCTAGCTGCCGTGCTATGAGTAGGCCTGTAAAGAGACTTATGTGGTAAAAAATGAAGTCTCCTGCCCACAGCCACATGAGTGAACCTAGAAGCAGAGACTCTGTGAGATAATCAAAGTTCGTTGTTCTAAGTTGCTCAGTTTTGGTCTAATGTGTTATGCAGCAATAGATAACTAATATGCAGAGAAAGAGAAACAAATGCATTCGTTTTATTATTGCAATTTTTTCCAATACTTTTTATTTTCTTTCTCACAATGAGCAACTATCCTTCATTCACCCAAATATTCTATTTAAAAGCCAATAATACAACATTTGTTGAATCACCTGGTTCTGCAAGGTTGAGATCCTCTAGTCTTATGTGCCAGGAATCGACTTCAGTGTCCCCACCCAAACCCTGGGGAATGGGAGCAGAAGCCAGAGGAGGAGCCCATATCTGAGCCCCAGGTATTCCACCTGCACCTCGCCTGTCGGACCAGCTTGGTAGGTTGAGAGTCCACTGAGGCACTAGCAAGGAGGTGGCCGGGACAGACGGGGCTGCCTCTATGGGCCTCGCCAGCTCCAGCCCAGATTCAACTGAAGTCCTCAGGCAACAGGCAGCACAGCTCCTACCCCAGGCCTCTCAGGGCTGCCAAGAACATGAGCTCTGGATGCCAGGCTGTGTTTCAGACCCTGTTCACACTCTGTTTGTTCATGGGCCCAGAACTTGTGTTGTTCTGCTTTTGGGTCCTCCATCCATCCTCTCTGCCTAGATAAATCTCTCATCTTTCAATACCCTGCTAAGATGTCACCTCCTCCAAGAAGCTTTTACTGAGTTGAGATCCCCCCAGCTCTCTGATCTGGCAATGTTTTGTGCACACCTCCCTGCACTGTAGTACCTTAACTTGGAGTCTGTGGACCCTGGGGTGACCTTAAGGTTAGGGACGTATAAGTTTGTCTCTCAGCACCTTGCATAATGCTTGACACATAATGGAAACACAATGAGTATATAATGTGGAAACTATTTCTCCACCCTGGAATATTCTCTCCCTCTTCTCCACCCATCTAAACAGGCCCACCCTTAAGGGAGCAGCTTAAATTCCACCCCATTCTTGAAGGTTTCTCCAGCCTGAATTTGTTGCTTCCTCATTTGTAGAATGACAGAACTCAGAAGAGCTTTAGCCAGGATGAGCCGACAAAAGTCAGTAGTAAAAGGAGGAATATAAAATGCCTCCTTCAGGAATGTACGGGCTGGACATCATGACCATACAAGTGAAAAAGAGTTAGTGGCTTTGGATTTCTGCAATTTTGTTATAAACCACTGGTCTGGACCTGTATTTACAGAGATGCAATACTCACATCATGCGGGGTTTGTACAATTGCAGACACTGAGGAACAGAGAATGTTCCAAGGTCAGGCTGTAGGGAAGAGGCTACAATGTGGGAGGTATTATCCTGAAAAAAGTGATGCACAGGGAGCCCTCTTCAAGCACTTAAAGGCTTGCCAAGTAGAAGAATATGCTTGTTCTGTGTAATTCGAGAACACACAAGCAGAACGAATGGGTGCAAATTATGTGGAGGCTGTTTTTCCTATATGCCCCCCATATTTTAACCACAAAGACCACAAACATTGGTAGTGCTTCTTCAAGAGGTTGTGTGGTCCCTGACCCTGGAGGTGTTGAGGCAGAGCCTAATTAACTAATTTCTCAGGGATGCCGTAGCACAGATTTCTCCAATTGGAGGGAGACTATGATTCCATGTCTATGAGATGGAGTTTCACTCTGTTGCCCAGGCTGGAGTACAGTGGTGCGATCTTGGCCCACTGCAACCTCTGCCTCCCAGGTTCAAGTGTTCCTCCTGCCTCAGCCTCCTGAGTAGCTGGGCCTGCAGGTGCATGCCACCATGTCTGGCTAATTTTTGTATTTTTAGTAGACACAAGGTTTCACCATGTTGGCCAGGCTGGTCTTGAACTCCTGACCTCAAGTGATCTGCCTGCCTTGGCCTCCCAAAGTGTTGGGATACAGGCGTGAGCCACCACACCCGGCCTAAAGTCCTTTCAATTCTAAGATTTTTTTTGCCCAAGGAGCTTCTCTGACACTATTGTTTCCAACATGCCCTTGGCCCACAGCTTAGAGAGTCTGGTCTTCTTAATTATCCTTTCAAGTGTTTATGACTTAGTTCCTCAGCTAGACTGTAAAACTTCTTAACAACAGGGACTGTGTATTGAATGTCTTTGTCACACAGCAGTGTAAATGCTGGGTAAACACTCATTTCTTGGCTGACATAGTAACTCATGCTTTAATTCTTCCTATAGAAGGGTGAGAGATTGGGAGAGTGGAAGAAGAATGATCACTGGCCTCAGAAAGCAGAAATCTGGTCCCATTTCAGCCCATCTTTTCTCATTTCTCATCCTGTAGGCATCTGAGTCTTAGACCCACCTATCCCACTTCCTCAAGAAGTCCTTGGTGGAACTTTGCAAATGACCAAAGAGGAAGAATTACAATAAGGTTGTTAGTTTCCAGAGAACATTACACCTAAGCTTCTCCACCCTTGCGATGATGGATGGATGGATGGATGGATGGATGGATGGATAGATGGATGGACAGAAGGACAGAAGGGTGGATGGATGGATGAATGGACCAGCAAATGGGTGGATGGATGGATGGATGAATGATGGATGGATGGAAGAATGGACAGATGGGCAGATAGATGGACAGATGGGTGGCCGGGTGGGTAGATGGATGGGTGAATTGAGTCAAGTAATGTCAATTAGAGACCTGAGTGTTCTTTCCTGTGTGCTCTGCTCACACTGTCATATTTCCCATGGCACATGATGGCTGCTCAGTCTCAGGATGAATCTGAGGTCAGTATCTTTGCAGTTGGGTTTCCTTAGATGTTCTGTCCCATCAAGCCGGTACCAACTAATTAAACCCACTGAAAAGCAGAGACTCCCTTCTCATCTTTCCAAACAGAGCCACACTCACAGTGCTATCAGCCCCTTCTCTTACTCTGGCTGTCTGGCCACAGCCTGGATTCAGGCATCAGAGTTCATTCTGTCCTTGGGTTTGCCAGACATTCTCTTGCATTCACCAGCTCTTCAAGCCTAGGATGGAGCCTCACGGGGCACCAAAGATGTCTGACCCCAGCACTGTTTATCTGGCTGCAAACCCACTAATAACATAGTCAATGACAGTAGGTACAGAGCAGGGGCCCCATACCTTGTTTCTGCCAAGGCTTTATGGATGACTCTCTCCCCCTTCAACAAATGCTCATTAATATTCCCACCATCTTATTATTCATACTGTATCAAAGACGTTGTGAAATCCCCAGGCTCTTCTTCCTTCATGTCCTGCAGCCAATTATAGAGATTGGTGCAGGCCTGACCCACCCTTACCAGAGAGTATAAACACAGTGCAATGCCCTGGAGAAATCAGTTGGAGTCTCCAGGGATAAGGGTTCCAGGCACCCAGGATCTGCAGGTCAGTGATGCACAGGCAGTATTCTCTCTCTCTTTTCTTTCTTTTCTGCTCTCTCCTGTCAATATCTCTGATAGGCCCTCTATCCCTTCACTCCTCCTGGCAAGCTGTCTAGGTAACAAGATATTCCCCTCATAGAACATGGTGGGACATCAAAAACATTTAGGAGCACATAAAGGGATTTGAGGAGAAGGAATAGGTTAAGCCAAATCAAGATTTTTTAACTACTTAGAACTACTGACTTTAGAAAGTCATCTCAAAAGAAACCATCTGGGCCAGTGGTGTTCAAACTGTGGTGGAAGCTTAAGAGTTGTTTTTTCTTTAATTTTTAAAAATTATTTATTTATTTATTTATTTATTTATTTATTTATTTATTTATTTATTTATTTATTTTTTGCTCCTTCGGAGCTCCTCAGTGTCTTCTTTGTAGGCAAGAGAAATACTAGCAGGTCTCCATTGCTTCCTGTGTCAGCAAAGCAGGTGCCCTTTATCCTTTATACAATCATTAGAATTCTGCATAAAATTGTATTGTGCAACTTAAAACAGTTTTGAAAGATAGTTTACTCAATCTTTCCATCCAATGATAATAAGTTGAAGGCCCAGGGATAAAAGGTGGCAAGATAAATTGGTAGCAGAGCTAGGTCTAGGACTCAGCCTTTCTAGTCAATGTCTGCTGTGTGTGTTTCTATGTCCTGGCCGTAAGGACCAGGGTATTTCAATTAGGGTGGTTGGAGAGAGCTTCAAGTGAGCTGTAAGCCATGCTTCATGACTTCAAGATCTTATTAACTTTTATAAGGGAAACGAATGTCTTTATGTACAACAATAAATAATACAGTAAAATTTAATAGGAGCTCAGAGTAGAGTTACAATAGTAAGGGAAAGATTCATTAAACTCTGACTCATGGAATTATAAATAGTTTGGCCTAGAAAGAACCTTCATAACCACATAATCTAATCCCATGAATTTGGCCTAGAAGGAACCTTCATAACCACATGATCTAATCCCATGAATTTATAGATGCTGAAACTGAGGGTTGGAGGTTAAAAGACATAACCCCGTATGTCTGAGCTGTAACTCTGCACTGGTAATTAATTTGATAGAACTAGATACTGAACCCATCTATATTGATATCATCTCCAGTGATCTTAATATCAAAAGATCTGAAAGGATGACAATGAGAGGGGGTGACTTTTGAGGCAGGGAGAACAATGGGACACCTGTGAGTGTCTCCACTGAGAAGATAAGAAAGGAATTATGTTGCCAGGAGGCGTGGTTTGGTGTCCATGGAGAAGTGAGACGCTATCACACAAGAAAATCAGCGTCAAATGGTAGCAAAATAGTCAGTCACTGTAGATTCTAGAGCTGGGCAGGGATGTGGTGAAAAAAGCCTTTAGAACGTGGGTGCAGATTCCTCACATAGGTTGGAATGAATGAAAGGTAGAAAAGCCAGGAATACAAGTACAGTAGTAATGGTGATTAAGAACACAAAGTTGTATTTTAAAGAAAGAACCTATAGGGACTTGATAAGTTAGACATTGAGTCAGGAGAAGTGGGAGATATTGTCAATGAGTCTCAGGTTTTGAATATCACTGGTGAGAAGAATATTATGACAATGAAATAGATGAAATTGGGAGGAATGTGTGGGCTGGGAGAAGATAATTAACTTAATCTTAAATATATTTGGTTGGATGTCAGCAGGATGTCCAAAGTGAGCTGTCCTGTAGGCTGCAGGAGGTAAAGTGGGATGTGCAGTCTGCATTTGGGAGGTATTAGCCCAAGATGATCATTGCAGCTGTAGAAGTCAATGAATTGCAGCTTCATATGATGTGAAATAGAAGTGCTTAGGACCTTGTTAGCCTTAGGGGTGGTCCCAGAAGGAGGTGAAATCTACAATGGGAGAAAGAGGTGTGAAGGGAGTCATTCAATGTCAAGGGTTCCAAGGAGGCAATGACCAAATATCAAAGGAATCAAAAGAATCTTTGGATCTAGCTCCACAGAAGTTAATATTGGTCTTGGAGTGAACATGCCACATAGATACTGTGCAGGAGAATGAGGGGAGGATAGGACAGTGTGCTGTGCAAAAGAACGTGGGGAAAGTCCAAGTTTAGTTGGTAGGGGTACTTGAGCCAGGACAGGTGAATTGAGGAGGTCTGAGAGCCAGATGTCATGTCCAGGGAGAAATGAGAGGAAGAAAAGAGGGATACAGACTGAAGTTCAGTGAAAAGTCACTTGAGGACAATAGGGAGGGGAAGCTTTGGGGATGAGGCATGTGGCACATTGGGAAGGACTTGGCACACAGCAGAGGCTCAGCACCAAGACCCAGGCTCTCTAATGGACCAGACACTAGCTTCCTACTCCTACTCACTTCATCACAATCTATCAGAACCCAGGCAGAGGGAGCTGAATAGGGGAGCCTTTGGGAGAGACACTGTACATTCTGACTGTTGCCAGAATGGGAGGTTTCTAGGGCCCATGGGATCCAGCTGGACTGGACCAGCACTGAATTTCTTCCAGCTCTTTGAGCTGACACTGACCCAGAGTGGGAGTCATCAGTTTGCTGTCCAGCTTCACCCAGGTCCCTCCACTTAGTCTGCCCCACCTAGATCTGGGCACAGCTACCACACTGCCCACTGTCCTACTGCCACAACCAAAGAAGCCCCAGTAGTTTGGCCAAGGGGAGCCCATCACCAAGTGGGCTTACATTGAGACCATGATGCTGTTGAGTTATCTGCACTGGGGGACTGTCTGGTCCTTTAGGACTCAAAGTGCTGGCCAGGAGGAACCAGCAGCATTTGACATCACCTGGTTGCATATTTGAAATGTACAGTCTCAGGCCCCAGCCCAGGTCTGAAAAATCAGAATCTGTATTTTAACAAGAAAGGCTGCAGGTGATTTACATATGTAATCATGAGTGTGAAGAATGAAAGTACACCAGTTCCCAAGCAGCCTGGCTGATTGCTGGAGTCACTCTGAGTCCTACTGAATTAGAACCTTCAGCCCAGGAAATAGTAATTATACAGAGTCCCCAGGTGATGCGGATGGGCAGGTACATTTAGGAGCAAATGACTTTAACTGAACACTTCATTTAAAAGATGTTGAAACTTACTTGATACTACAAAGGAAATTTATGTTTATTACAGGAAAATTGTTGATATGTTTAAAAAATTACTCATGAAGCCATAGGTAAGTGGTGCAACAACACGAGTAACGTTTCTATGTATGTGTCTCTCTCTGTGTGTGGATTTAAATAGAATTATAATGTACACTTGATTTATAATCTGCATTTTTCACCTAATATATTTTGAAAAATTTTATGTGATAAAACAGGCTTCTACAATATCTTTAACAAACACATACATCCTTATTTATTGAATTTTATCATAATTTCTTAGCCAATTATCTATTACTGAAAATTTAGATTTTTTCAACTTCTCACTACTGTAAAAAATTATGCAGTGAACAATTTTTGTAAGTAAACATTTGGGCAATCCATTATTTTCCCTAAGAGTAAGGGAAGCACATGCAATCACAAAGTATACAGAATGCTTTAAGACTTTGATTCACAGTGCCAACGTCCCTCCAGAATTTGCACTTGTCAGTCCCTATTATCCTTCACTCTAAGTCTCAAAGTCATACCCCAAGGCCTGGGGAGAGAAAATGACTTGTCCAAAGTGACAGTGGCAGATCCAGTACTAAAAGCCACCTTGGCTATAGTCCTGTTTCTGGAACTTGAGTGCTGAGGTGGTTGGAAGCTGTGCCCTCAGCACCCACCTGTTCCTCCTCACCTGCCCCCTCAAGGTCCCCCAGCATTACTCTATTCCTCCCTGATCCCTATTACTTTCTTCCACCTGCCTTCTTCCTTTCTCTTCTCTCATTTTCTGCTTTCATATATTTTTTCTTCTCTATTCCCTTCTTATTTGGTAAGAATCAGATCCACTCGGTAAACCTCAGCCCTAGTCATACTTGCGTTACTTTCCTGAGCTAATTTCCAGCTTCTGATTAGCTCTGGGTTTAATTCCATGCTAAATTCTGGACTGGTCTTTCCAATGGGTGATCATTTTAGGGAAGAGCTCTAGGACAGGATAACCCATTGGGAAGGAGCAGAGTCATGTGAAGCTGTGTGGCCTGGCATTTATACAGGGCCACTATCTTCACTTTAGATTGTTCGCCCTCAAAAACACAAGTGCCATTTTTCATCTGGAATAGAATGGGGGAGTTCGGACGGGCTGTTTTCAGCAGTCTTGGCCAAGCACTTCTAGTCGCTAGGAATGATGCTTTCCAACTCTCTGGGGGGACCCCACCAGCCTCACTGCTGCTGGAGACCCCTTCTAGTTGTGCTCTCTTCTTTCACTCTAGGCTCTAGTTATCTACCCCTTGACTAGTTATAGGGGCGGGGGTGTGTTGCCCCGTTGGCCCAAAGGGCAGTGGGACTGGGTTTGAGCTGGGCTTATCCTCCAACTGTGAGGGAGGCTACAGCACATTCCACCCCACTCTCAGGGCTGGGAAGTGTTGTGGCTCAGCTATTTGGGGAATCTGTTTTCGGGTTTCTCAGAACCAGCGCAAGCACACACGTTCCAGGCTCACACCCCTGGTGGCTGGACTTGCTCCCGGATAGCCTCAGTCAGGGAGAAGCAGAGCTGCCTGGAGCCTGCTGGGTTGGTGGAAGCCTTGGTGGATTCTGGCAGGCCAATTATAGATGAATGACCTGGGGGACCTTTGCAGCCTGTGGCTGAGTGGTTCTGAGCCCCAGCATGTCTGCCCCTGGCTTCACCCAGCCTCCTTTTGTAACTGCCCTTCTCTCCTCCCCATCAGTGAGGACCAGACACCACTGATTGCAGGAATGTGTTCTCTCCCCATGGCAAGATACTACATGTAAGTTGTCCTGGCATGTCCCTGCTTTCCCAACCAGCGGGTCTGGGGATCACGTGGGAAGAGGAAAGGCATGCTGAGTCAGAGGATGAGGCTCCTTCTCACCTTAGAAATTGCAAGTGCCCCATAATTAACCTTCATCATCACCACAGTAGCAACAGCTCTTTCCTGAATGTCTGCAAGATGCCAGCCAATCTACTGCCTCATCTCGGTCCCAAAAAGTCTATAAGGGGAGTGTTATTAACCCCATTTTACAGAGCTGGAAGCTGAGGCTCAAAGAGGGTAAATAACTTCCCCCATGTCACACAGCTACCAAAAAGCAGAGCCAGGAATCAGACTGCATGTCCTCTGTGCCGCTCCATCGCCTTTCTGAAATCTCAGAAACAGTTCTGAATCTCAATGACAGCATCTTGATGGTGGTCCCTGTGGCCTTTACTCTCAGTTTGGGCTTCTAACACTTACTTACATTTCATCTCATTTGAGATTTGCATCCTTCCTTATATTTTACTACTTTGTTGTCTGTGATTTTGTCATAAGCTCCTTTGAGGAAGGAGGTGAGGCGTAAGAAAAACAAAGTAGGACTCTAGGATGCATTTTCTCTGCTCCTCCCATGGACCCTGTAATGTCCAGGGTTGTGTCCTGGACAAGGTGGGTGGGGAGCAGTCCTGGTCTCAAGGAGATGACAGCCTGGCTGCGAAGCAAGACACATACATAGGAAGCACACAAATGACAAAACAGATGTCAGCGCTTCAGGACAACTAGCCTGGGTTCTGGTCTCCAAACAGAATGCTGCTGGCGTGTGAGTTGTCACATCTGGGTTGTCAAGGTGGGAGGGGAAATGCCAGTTAGCAAGCCCAGGATCTTTCTGGAAGTTTATTTTTATTGTGCAAGTGAACCTGCTTTAAACAAGTACAGTCATTAGCTAAGGGTATTATCATGAGCTGCTACTGAGCTAGAAAAATCTCCTGGAGGTGGTGGAATTGGTCCAGAGATTCCGCCCTAAAAGGTTAATGAGAGCTCTCTAGCCCTGACAGCGGCTGACAGGCATCTTTGAAATCAGCCAGGTGACTGAGTTAATAACCTGCATGACTTTAAAGTCTTTAAAATACCTGAAAAGCAACTCACACTTCAGTATACACTCAATTAATCCCCGTACTAAAGAGAATAAACATTTATAAACAATTAGGGCAGGCCCAAAAACTTTAAGATAAGGTTCACCGTATCCTAAAGTCGTCTGAGCCGCACTAAGAAATTTCTCAGGAAGCCAGGAACATTTTCTCTACCCCTCTGTCAGAGGGCATTGGCTCTCCATTCTCCTCTGAAGGCCTCCCCAAACCATGACAAGGCAGGAAGCACAGCCTCTGAAAAGCACGAACACGGGAGACCTTCCTTGCTTTAAGGCTGGCCTGGCCTTTACCTGCTCTTGGGAGTGATCGTTCCCCTCTTACCACCTGTGAAGGAGAGAAAATCCCCCAGATGCTCAAGTTGGTGATTCAGAGCATGGAGGTGGCAGGGCTTGGGGGCCAGTGGTGCATAAAGGGAGTGGGCCATCAGCACTGTCATACTGTTTCAGAATTAAATATGCAGACCAGAAGGCTCTATACATGAGAGATGGCCAGCTCCTGGTGGGAGATCCTGTTGCAGACAACTGCTGTGCAGGTGAGTGAGCTTCTGGGGCCTCCACCCCATGCTCCATCTGCCATAGGCCCTCCCTTCTCTTCTTTCCTTTCCTCTCCAGCAGAGGGTCAGCAGCTGCCCCCAGTGACAGTGAGAAGGGCCAGAGAGCAGCTGTGGCCTCTAATAGTTAGGGGGCATGACTCCTGCAGACGTCCTGGCTCACCCACCAGTCTGCATGCAGGGCCAGGCCAGGTGTGCCCATGCTCAGTTCCTTCCTGCCTGAGCCTTTACCTGCCAAGAGCCTGCAACTTGGGGCTCCCTTGTCCCTTGCCTCTTCTTTCTCTTCCCTCCTAGAGAAGATCTGCATACTTCCTAACAGAGGCCTGGACCGCACCAAGGTCCCCATCTTCCTGGGGATCCAGGGAGGGAGCTGCTGCCTGGCATGTGTGGAGACAGGAGAGGGGCCTTCCGTACAGCTGGAGGTGAGAAGCCTCTCCCCATTCTAGCGGACACTGCAGACCTGGCCTGACCCCTGGGATGCTCTGGCATCTTTGTGCCTATCTGTGGATTCCCAGCCAGGTCCACATGTCCTCCTCCCTCAGGTTTCCACCATCTCCCTCTGCACCTAGCGCCAAGAGTCTTGCCCTCTAGAATCTGCAGAAGGCAGTCCCTAGGGCAAAAACCAGCCCTGTCAGGTCCTTCTTTGGCCAAGCTCCAGAAGCCCCCAGGGCTAACACCTCCATCAGCACCCTCATTCTACAGCCATCCACCTTGCCCCCACAGGATGTGAACATTGAGGAACTGTACAAAGGTGGTGAAGAGGCCACTCGCTTCACCTTCTTCCAGAGCAGCTCAGGCTCCGCCTTCAGGCTCGAGGCTGCTGCCCGGCCTGGCTGGTTCCTGTGTGGCCCGGCAGAGCCCCAGCAGCCAGTACAGCTCACCAAGGAGAGTGAGCCCTCGGCCCGTACTGAGTTCTACTTTGAACAGAGCCGGTAGGGAGACAGGAGGCTGCGTTTCAGCCTGGTGCCCCCAAATCAAGCTCATTCTGCTCAGGCTCTATGGTAGGCAGAAAAATGTCCCCCCAAATATGTCCACATCCTAATCCCAAGATCTGTGCATATGTTACCATACATGGCCAAAGGGGTTTTGCAAATGCGATTATGTTAAGGATCTTGAGATGAGGAGACAATCCTGGGTTATCCTGGTGGTCTCAGTACAATCGCAAGGGTCCTTGTGAGATGGAGTCAGGAAGGGAGAGTCAGAGAGAGACTGGAAGATACGATGTTTCTAATTTTGAAGATGGAGTCAGGGATTTTGAGCCAACAAATGCAGGGGTTTTTAGAATGTGGACAAGCCAAGGGAAAGGGTTCTCCTCTAGAGGCTCCAGAAGTAACACAGCTCTGCTGACACCCGAATTTCAGCTCAGCAACACCCATTTCAGACTTCTGACCTCCACAACTGTAAAATAATAAACTTGTGTTATTGTAAACCACTAAGTTTGTGGTAATTTGTTGTAGCAGCCATAGAAAACTACTACAGAGCCTCATTCGATCCTGTGTCCAGTGTTTGATGCAAGAGACTTGGTGAGTTCTGAGAAGGCTACCCGCAGCTTCTTCTCCAGTCCGTCTGCTACGGAGCCTCTAGAAACAATCAAGAAGCCCCAGGCAGAACTCAGTGTCCTCTGCGCAGGGACAAAGCCTTGGGCTGCTTACAATTTAAATTCTAGCTCAAGTCTTGTGATTTTCTACTAGATACTTCACAGTGAATCTATAATTCCATTGTTGACTGTTGGTACTGTCCGCTATCTGCCAGTTGCTTTGAGTGTGCAAAGCAAGGAGTAGCAAGGGCCAGGCAATGTGTGTGTCCTGGATGTGTTGAGTTGAAGGTTACAGTGGAGTCCCTAAATTGAGGTGACTTGATATAGCTGGGAGTACAGGGCTGGAATTCAGCTGAGAGTTTGCAGTTGGAATTCATATCATCCTCAGAGCTTAAACACTTCTCTATTTCATGGAGAATATTTGGTTGGGCTCAAGCTAGAGCAGAAAGTCCGTGGTATCAGGACTCAGAGAAGGCATGGGCTGCTGGCGCTCTCCCTCTGGTGTATAACTACTCAACATTCACCTAGCATGTTCTGAGTTCCGATCACAGGACAGCAATTTTAAGAACCATCTGTCGTCATCCTCAGAATGACTCTTCAAGGCAAGCATTGTCACCTGCATTTGACAGATGAGGAAACTGGACTAAGAGAAGTGAAATAACTTGCTGAAGGTCATATGAATTATCTGTGTTGGAACTCAAGATAAAACTTGGTACAGCTGACCTCAGTGCCATTTTGCAAACTTTTATTCCGCTTAAGGAGCTCAGGATAGAATGGTGAATAGAACCAAACTTCCTTGTAACTGATAATTGAATGGGAGAAACACTAAACAAGCAAATAAACGAACAAGAAAACAGAAAGGGCACTTTTCACCATCAGAAGGTGAGGGCAGCAGGTATTCAAAGGAACTATTAGATAGGAAGGTCAGGAAAGGTTTGTTTGTTTGTTTACTTTTTTGAAGAGGTAACCTTTGCACTGAGGCTACAGACAGGAAGGAACTGTGACTAGAAATAATCAAGGCAAAGAAGTAGCAAATATGTTGGTCCTGAGACAGAAAGGAGCTAGTGTGTTCAAGTAACAGTAGAAGGCTGGGATGGGGCCTGGAGCCTGAAGAGCAAGGGAGGAATTTAGGCAGTGAGCAAGACCAGCAGGGTTGGGTCATGTGTGGCCTTGAAGGCAAAGTAGAGGCTTCCAAGTATTAAGTGTGAAGGGAGCTACACGACAGGCTCTGATATGTTTTGGTTCTTTCTCTGTGCTGCCTCTCCACAGCCTGTGTGTGCCCCGGGAACTTCATCAGCTGGCTAGCCCACTGTAACTGTGTGTTTACATGGTGGGACTCTGTGTTTTTTCAGCACATATTCTGTTCAATTTTATGGCAGCCATGGCCAGAACAGCTGCTGGTAAATGCAGAAGAGGCTGAGTAAATGCAAAAATCTTAAACAAGTTAATGGATAATCATTCTTCTTCTTCCCCTTCCCCTTCCTCCTCTTCCTCCTCCTCCTCTTCTTCTTTTTCTTCTCCTTCTCCTTCTTCTTCTTCCTCTTCTCCTCCTTCTCCTTCTTCTTTTTGTTCCTCCTCTTTCTTCTTCTCCTTCTCCTTCTCCTTCTTCTTCTCCTTCTCCTCCTTCTCCTACTCCTTCTTCTCCTTCTCCTTCTCATTCTCCTTTTCCTTCTTCTCCTTCTCCTCCTCCTCCTCCTCCTCCTCCTTCTCCTCCTCCTCCTTCTCCTTCTCCTTCTCCTTTTTCTTCTCCTCCTCCTCCTTCTTAGGACAGTGTCTTGCTCTATCACCCAGGCTAAAGTACAATGGTGGAATCATGGCTCACGGCAGCCTCGACCTCCTGGGCTCAAGCCTTTCTCTGCCTCAGCCTCTTGAGTAGCTGGGATCACAGGCATGCGCCACGATGCCCAGCTAAGTTTTTAAAAAAAATTTTGTAGAGACAGGCTGTCATCATCTTGCCCAGGCTGGTCTTGAACTCCTGGGCTCAGGTGATCTTCCCACCTCAGCCTCCCAAAGTGTTGGGATTACAGGTGTGAGCCGCCACATCTGGCCAATCACTTGGTTTTTGTTGGGCATTCATGATACCGTGTGAGAAGAGCTATGGTACCAGGTAGAGAGACACTATTGTAGCCTAGAGGTGGAGCTGGCAGGGAGGGCTGGGCAGGGCTTCCCAGAAAAAAGAGCATTTAATCTGGGCCTCAAAGAAAAAGCAGGTGTTTTCCAGGCAGAGAACACGGGGATGGGCATCCCAGGCAGAAAAAGCCGCTCAGGAAGGTGTGATGATGGAGAAGAGCTCCCAGCACATCTGAGGTGAGTCATCAATGTGTCTGGGACACAGGGCTTGGACTGAGGAGTTGCTTCAAATTCAGATGAGAAGATGGGTGGCTCCTGATTGCAAATTCCTTGTGAAAGAGATTTTTTCAGGGAGGCTCCAAGGAATCATCCAGGTATTTCAGGCAGGACCCAAATTTTTATTCTGGGTTCCCCAGATCAACATTGGGCCAACACAGATGCTACTGGGTCCTCAGCTCTTCCCAGCCACGCCCTCCCTCCCCTTCTCCCTCCCTGATTTCTGTTTAGCGCAGCACCATGCTGTGGTTTCACAGTCAGCCTGACCCCTGCTTCATCTTCCCTGACCAGTTCATCTCCTTCATGCATGTGTTGAAAGACAAACTTTGGCATATTAAAATTTTAAGGAGTTTATTTGAGCAGAGAATGATTCATGAATCACAATGTGCCAAATTGCAAGCAACTCAGGGCTCCACCCAGGGGGCACCGGAAAAACTTTTATAAGTTGTTCAGGAAGCGAGAGGAAGAAAAAAATTAATTGGTTAAGTGGAAAGTCTCTAGTTACAGGATAGTCGGCGGTTCCCGATTGGCTAAGCTTAAGTTTCATTTTCTTAGTCAATGACCATTCACTCTGGGTTGGGTTTTAGTTTACTTAGGCAGGAACCCAACATGCTGGAGTCATCTCAGCCTAATACCTTCCCAATTAATTATTTGAACACATGGTAACTCATTTCTGCTGGCCCTTCCCTTGTGAACTGTTCCCACGGGCCACCCAGGCAAATGCAGGCTTCCTCCTACTTACTAGTGGTACTGTCCCAAGTTGAATCATGTTCTTATGTAATTAAAAAAAACCATTTCAGCATGTAAAATATGCCAATTCTGTATCAGGACACAGAAGAGGAAGAGGACATAAAGACTTAGAAGGCACGTCTCTATGACTGAAGGACACACAGTGCAGATGGGAAGACCAGACTTTGTGAATAAAAGCTCATATTTATTGACTGCAAGACACCCCAAATAGCACTTAGAATCAAATTCTGCAGGACTCTGGTAGAAACAGTGATGGGACTTTCTGGCATTAGGGATTTGAAAGTAAGGAATGGAGGCAACTTCTGACAGGTGCAGTTCAGAGATGCCAAGAGTTTTCTTCTCCCACGCCCCAAGGCTCGTCCCTTAAATTCCTTCTCCTCCCTAGAAACCACACCAAAGTCTTCACTGCAAAATCTAACCAGGCTAGAGGGTTATTATTATGTGAATTCTAGGGAGAGGTACACTTTAGGTCTTATCCACTATTTACATCTAAGAATGAACTGGTAGGTCCGGAGAGAGAGTAAACAGACAATTAGAACACAGTGTGGCCAGCTTTCGGTCAGGCAGTACCAGGGAGCAGGGTGGGTGGGGAGGGAGAATGTGTATGCCTGTATGTGCATGATGTGTCCATGTATGTGCATGTGTGTGCTGTGTGTGCATACATGTTTACAAGAGACTCCAGATGTAGGCAGCAGTTGATTCATAGAGGGCCTAGTCTTTGTTCCAAGAAGCTATGGAACAACTTCACACAAGAGGGCGATGAATCCAGGGTCTCCTATAACCTGTATGTCCTGAGTCATTCCACCAGGATTCAAAATCTAGTCACTCTTCCCTTTGGCCCAAATTTTCATCTCACAATCCTAGGCCCTCATCTCGCATCACAATAGCCCCTACAAATACCTGCTCAAAATGTTGTACAGAAAACTCCGCAGGGCACACAATGCTTGTCAGTTTTAGGGAAATCTAAACTCAGATTTAGTGAAGAATAATGAAGACAACTTTAATGGATACTAACTTTACCTTGATACCATTCTCTAAAATATACAACTATTTCATAAATGAACTTGACAGAAACAAGTGTAATGAACATAAACAATAAAGTTAACGTCTTGGACTGAAGCACTGGCATTCGGGTTACCTGACTTTATTTCCACTTGGATTTTACATTTGCATAACCAAAAGGGTTCACCAGAATTCTACCAAAACTGAGTCTATCTATCCCCAGAGCAGATTCCAATCTCCGCCCTCAAAGGCACAGACTCCAAGCTGTCTAGAGACATGATCCCGGCGCCCATTTCTGAGGCTGGGAGCCTGCAGTGTGGCCTTTGGACTAAAGATGGCGACAGAGATCAATGTTGGCACTGCCTTTTTGGGGCTAGGTTCTGAATGAGCCCTAACATTCAATTCTTCAAGTACTTAGCAGCTACTCTGTGTCAGCCCTTGTGCCTCAAATCGCCACCTCACTTGCAGTAGATATATCCTTCCACGCAATGCGTGAGAGTAGAACTGGATCCTGTGAAGACTTCAGCAAGTCTGGGTGCCCATTCTTTTGGGTAACAATTTTGTTAGCTCCCGCTTGTCACGAGGGACACAGCCCCTGCTCTCTGGGAGTTTAGAGCTTAGGAAGGAAGGCAGATATTAGACACATACGCACTTTGACATTTTTCCCACCTGTGTGAAGGAGCACCACACGAATGCTTGATCCCTTCTCTCCGTGACGGAGACATTGCTGTGAATCTGTCTCGGGCACGCTCATCCCCTGCAACTCCCTTGGAAGTCCTTGCCCAAGCTCTGGTCACAGAATTGGGTGACAAAGGATGCTGGGAGCCTTGAGTTCTAGCAGAAGCTCTTCCACACTGGACTATTTCTCATAGACATTTTCAGAAGGTTCATAGTCATAGGACCCATGATACAAAAAATAGCACTGGTTATGTAAGTTTGTCTGAATAAAGGACAGCAGACTTAGGTATCAGCTAGTTATGCATTTTGTAGACTGGTTCCAGTGCACACATTCCAATGAGTGCTCATAAGCTTATGTGAGAAAATGTGTTCGTTTTGATACCCTCTTCCACATGTTCACACCCTCTGCTTCAGACACTGGTCTCCCTGTTCACACCCTCTGCTTCAGATACTGGTCTCCTCACGGTTCTCCAAAGACACACTCCAGGCACGATGCTACTCCAGAGCTTCAGCAGTAGCTTTGTGTTTTGAACACTTGTTCCCCAATTAACTGTCTGGCTGGTTTCCTCAGTGAAGTCTACACTGGTTACCCCAATTAAAACTGCAATATGCACCCCAATATGCACCCCCTTGAATCTCAGCACCCTTAGATTACCTATGGTACTATCACATTCTAATACACACTATAATTTATTTTTTATTTACAGTACTTTTTTTCCTTCATCCTCCACCAGGATGCAAGATCCACAGGGCAGAGGATTTTCTTTTTGCCTTGTTTATGTATTACCAGCATGCACAAGCATTTATGATGTGTCAGGCACTCAGCAACATTTGCTGAATGAAGAAAAGAACCCAAATAGGATCCCCAAAAGGGTCCTACTTAGAGGTCATGCTCTGTGGAGAATAGCACCAGGATCCCTATCTAGATTTATCAGGAAAGACTGTGGCAGCGGGTGGGAGTAGTGGGAAAAGGGTCTAGTCCCTAGAAGGAGGGCTGGTGAGGGGTGGACAGAATCTCAGGGCTCCCAGTCAATGTCTGAAGCACTTTGCATGGTGTCTCAGTTACCTATTGCTGAGTAACAAACCAACCCACAATGCAGTGATTTAAAACATCAATGATTTATTATTCCTTCTGATTGTGTGAGTTGACTAGGTGGTTCCTCTGCTGATCTTCCCAGGACTCAGCTGCATTCAGCTGGAGGCTCAGCTCAACTGGAAAGTCCAAGATAGTCTCTCCCATGTCTGGCTGTTGGTGCTGACTGTTGATTGGGGGCCTTGGCTCTTCATGTGTCCTCCCATCCTCCAGTAAACTGGAATGACTTTCTTACATGGCCGTCTTAGTGCTGCTTCTCAAAAAGGGAAAGGTAGAAGCTGCAAATGCTCTTGAGGCGTAGGGTCCAAAACTCACATTTGTCAGGAAGGACTGTGACAGCGGGTGGGAGTAGTGGAGAAAGGGCCTAGTTCCCAGAAGGGGGACTGGTGAGGGTGGATGGGATACTGGAGCTCCCAGCCAGTGTCGGAAGCACTTTGTCATATCCTGCCTCATGTTATTCACTCCTGCTATAGCCTATTGGTCTAAGGAAGTACCAAGGCCAGTCCTGATTAATGGAGATGTGGATAGAGAAATGGATTCTTCCTCTCAAAGGGAAGATCTGCAAAGAATCTGTGCCCAAAGTCATTGTAAACAAATGGAAGAGGAGGGGGTAAAGCACAGGTTGACTGATTCCTGAATGTACACTCTTGACCATCATGCTATATGCTGCCTCCATGAGAAACTGACATGACTGTGTAGCTAGCATTTCTTTCTTTCTTTCTTTCTTTCTTTCTTTCTTTCTTTCTTTCTTTCTTTCTTTCTTTCTTTCTTTCTTTCTTTCTTTCTTTCTTTCTTTCTTTCATCAAATGTTACTGACCACTTGCAATGTTCAAGTGCAGAGCTGAGCATGGGTCATATAGAATTGAATGGGGTCCAGGACTTGGTGCTCCTAAGGAAGATGAGAAAGCCAGCCTTACCCAAGCTCTCTCAAATCTTCTTCATCTTGCTCAGTGGTTTTAATGCTAGCTAGGAGCCCAAGGGAAAGGGTCAGTCCTTGGAAGGACTTCCAGAGGAAGGTGAAGCCCAGCTGGAGTCCCAGTCTGTGGGAAGTAAACTGGGAGAAGCAAAGACAGGCTTAAGACTTAGCTTCTGCACCAGGGGCTATGTGTAAGGTTTGACTTCTTAGCCTTCTCAGGTTCGCACACTACTCCTCATTCCTTCATGCCCTCCCAAGCCCTGAATTTGATGTTGAGCAAAAGTGAGAGCTTAATCAATGACTTTGAATGATTCGTATGCAAGCTGAGAGGAATATCAACAAATGTTTTGTCAGATATTCCCAAGAGTAGCTTGACCCAAATCCAAGATTATCTCTATGGTCTGCCCCTTTACATCAACTCAGGATGTTGTTGACATTATATATTTGCATGCTTACTATGTTAAAAATGCACTATCAGGAAACCAGAGGCTCTCAAATGATCTTAACCACTTATATCAGGATCAGCTGAAATGCTAGTTAAAAATGAAGATTTCTGGGCCTCTACCCCTTACTGGCTAACAAAATTGTGGGGCTGAGCCTAGAAAGCTGAATTTCTAGGCAGCCTGTGGATTATTCTTACGAAGATTCTGAGGATCGCCAGCCTCTACGGAATGTCACTTCTTCCATGACCGTTTTTCTGCCACTGATGCTGAATAGACAGAATCCCTCCTTACTACCACCACCGGTAACATGTGCTTGTCACATAATTTAAAAATAAAGCCCCCTGCTGAAAGTCACAAGTCAGCCCCACAGAAGTTAGATCCCAATCAGGGAACGTGACGCTCGGTACGTTTATGTTCCTATGACGAAAAAGGGAATAACTAAAACAGGAAGTTGAAAATCAAACTTTAACTTTCCTGTATGGAACCATGCGCCAAATTCTGACCCTCTCTGTTGCTCTCTGCTCGTGTGCGTTAGTCATAGGAGGTCATGGAAAATCATCCTCATTAGGAGAGGCTGCTCATCAGTCATTACCTCCACACCCTGCCGGGGAGGCAAAGTAGGTGACCGAGCACGCAAATTCAGGGATGTTTGGCTCAGAGAGTTCACATCCCCTCCTAACACAAGAGACAGAGACACCAAGGGTTTGAAATCCAGTAGGGGTGGGAAGTGCTTTGCCTAGGGCTGTCTAGTGTGGAGTTAGGAATGTTTTCTGGGGGTGAGTGTTCAGGTTAGATGATGCCTCCTTCCCTGTTCTGGAGGTTGGGTCCTCTTCCATAAGGTATTGTCCTTTGGTACAGCTTTGTTGTACCATCTAGATGGTACCTTCCGGGCGTGGCCAATCACTTGACCAAAGGGATGGGAGCTTTTGCTCTGAAGAGATCCTGACAAGAGAATATAGGTGTGGCAGAGCCCATTCCTACTCCCCACACACCCTGCTGGCAGTAGGTAGACATTTATCCCTTTATCAGTGTCCTTATGTGGCACCAGATGGTGAGCTCCTAAGGGATAGGGGTCTTGGTATTTTTATTTCTAGATAGAGTCTTGCTTCACAAAACAACAGAGATACAGTCTGAGAAATGTGTCATTAGGCTATTTTGTTGTGTGAATATCACAGAGTGTACTTACACAAACCTAGATGGTACAGCTTACTTACTACACATCTAGACTATACCGTATAACCTCTTGCTCCTAGACTCGTGCAGCATGTGACTGTACTGAATACTGTAGGCAATTGTAACATGATGGTAAGTATGTGTGTATTTAAACATATGCAAGCATAGAAAAATGTAGCAAAATATGATATTGTAATCTTATGGGACCACCGTTGTGTAGACAGTTCATCCTTGAGTGAAACTTCATTATGTAGCACATGATTGTTCTCATAAATGAACATGAAGTGATTGGGCCACCTTATATAGAAATGCGGGGTTTCCACTGTGTAACTCTAGAGGGCGCCACTCACATGTTGATATCATAGAATTGAATCTTTACTGTAACAATATTATGACAGTTGGCTATAAAGTGCTTTGTACTAAAACAATAAAAACCATCATTTCTAATAACTTTCTAGCTGATGGGAATAAAATCAGAATAGGCAGCCTGCGGCTAATTCACTCCAAGGAGCCACAAGTTGTTAAAGCAAAGAGCACAGCCAGATCAAAAATCCATTAAGGCGAGCTACAAACCTGGTGTTTATTAGGAGGGCAATATGGAGTCACCATGGATTATTTCAAGCAGGAGAGTGACATGATCAGACTGACCTCCTAAAATAGTTGCTTCTGGCTGCCGACTGGAGCACGGATTATTGGCATGGCCACTCAAGTGGTTTCCTGCAAGAATTGTTAGACACTCATCATGTCTCAATTCTTGCAGGAGATTTAAGACATCTTTGGGAGGTAAAGTTGATAGATTTTGGTGATTTATTGTAGGCACAGTGAGAGAGTCATTGTGAAGGTTTCTTGTTTTGGTGTCTATTGGTAAATGTCTCTACTAATGAATGGTGATTCTATTGATGGATGGTGATTCTATTCACTGACATAAGCAATGCTGGAGAAGAAATTGGTAGTTTGGGGGCAGAGAGTGTGGAAATGATAAGCTCTGCTTTTACCTATGTTGAATTTTGAGATGTATATGAGTATCCAGGTAGAGGATTTCAGTGGGCAGTTACATGTGCAGACATGGACTGCAGGAGAGAAATTTGGAATGGAGATATAAATTTCAGGATTTTCAGCACAAGATGAACTTATGAGGTGAATGAAATGAAGAGAGAGATTAGTTTAAGAGAGGAGGTGGCCCAGGAGAGAGAGATATTTGAGAGGCAGGCAGAAGATGAAAAGCCTTCAGCGGAGGTTTAGAAGGAGAGGTCTGGGGAGGCAGAAGGAAAATCAGGAGAAGTGGAATCATGGAAGTCTATATAAGAGGGCTTTAGGGCGAGAGCCAGCAGTGTCAAATACTAACAGTAGATCAAGTCTGGAAAAGTTTAAAAAGTGTCCATTGGATCTAGGAGCTAAAAACTCCAGAGTGCTTTCAGGAGAGTGATTGAGCAAAAGTGAAGATGAAGCGTCTTCAGGAGTGAGTAGAAAGTGAGAACACAGCGACAGTAAGTAGGGAGAATTCTTTTAATAACTTCGGCTGTGAAGGGAGAAAGAGAAGGGTGTAGCTAGAGGGAGTCATGGGGCTAAGGGAAGAAACTGTCAAGATGTGGCAGGTTCAAACAAGTGTGAAAGCTGATAGGAAGGAGCCAGTGGAGAAGGACAGGTTGGAAAAAACAGGGCGAGGTTACAGTATGAGTACATGCGTGAGCTCTCAAGCAAACCTGCCTGAATTCACATTTTCACTCTGTTATTTCTCATCAGAGAAAACTGAATGAAATTGATGTACTCAAATTACTTTAAAAATTTTAAGTGTAGGAGAGTCATGCTTTTGTTATTTTCTAGTGAATCTGGGAGCAAAGAAAAATGTCAGTGACTGGCTGGGTGTGGTGGCTCACGCCTGTAATCCCAGCACTTTGGGAGGCTGAGGCAGGCCGGTCACCTGAGGTTAGGAGTTCGAGACCAGCCTGGCCATGCTGGTGAAACCCCGTCTCTATTAAAAATAAAAAGTTAACTGGGTGTGGTGGCATGTGCCTGTAGTCCCAGCTACTAGGGAGGCAGAGGCAGGAGAATCGCTTGAACCCATGAGGCGGAGGTTGCAGTGAGCTGAGATCATGCCACTGCACTCCAGCCTGGGTGACAGAGCAAGACACCATCTTAAAAAAAATGCCCGGGCATGGTGGCTCACGCCTGTAATCCCAGCACTTTGGGAGGCCGAGGTGGGCGGATCATCTGAGGTGGGGAGTTCGAGACCAGCCTGACCAACATGGAGAAACCCCGTCTCTACTAAAAATACAAAATTAGCTGGGCATGGTGGTGCATGCCTGTAATCCCAGCTACTCGGGAGGCTGAGGCAGGAGAATCGCTTGAGCTGGAGAGGTGGAGGTTGCAGTGAGCCGAGATCATGTCATTGCACTCCAACCTGGGCAACAAGAGCAAAACTCTGTCTTAAAAAAAAAAAAAAAAAAAAAGTCAGTGACCTTCCTTAGAAGTAGCAATAAATCTTTTCAATATTTATACCATTAAAAATTTATATCATTAAAAATATGAAAATACTTTTTCAGTATTATTTCCATTTATCTATTTATCTATGTTTCATGTAGCTATTGCTGTGGAATAAACCACCCTTAAACTTAGTGGCTTAAAAATAGGAATCATTTATTCTGTGCTTGCTTTGGCAGCACATGTACTAAAATTGGAACAATACAGAGAAGTTTAGCATGGCCCCTGTATAAGGATGGCATGCAAATTCATAAAGCGCTCCATTAGAAATTTTTTTTTAAGAGAATATTTATTCTCCTTTGTGAATCTGTAATTGGGCAGGACTCACTAGGGACGTAGGGACATCTTGTGTTCCCTCCACTCAACATCAGCTGAGAGGAGTCCAAGGGTGGGAACTGGACTGGTCAGATGACTGCCTTACTCACAGGTCTGGTGATGCTGGATCTCTGCTGGGAACTCAACAGGACTGTTGGCCAAATCACCTTTGCTTGGCTTCTTCATGACACCTGGGCTTCCCCACAATATGGTGACTGGGTTTCGAGAGTAAGGGCTAGAAGAGAGAGAGTCAGGCAGAAACTGTATAACTTTTGATGACCTAGCTTCAAAAGTCATTCAGCATAACTTTTGCTTCATTCTATTCACTAATGTCAGTCCGCACTCAAAGGGAGGAAAATCATACTTCAAAGGGAGGAGTAACATACACTCAAAGGGAGGAAAATCATACTCCACCTCTTAATGAGAAAAGTCTCAAAGAATTCATGGGCATGTTTTAAAATCAGAACAGTAACAAGTTGCCAATTAGGACAACAAATTACAGGTTTCATTTTCAGGGTTTTTTCTATAGTACATTGAAACATTTTCCGAAACTTGAGTGTCTTACGCTGATTACTAAACATAAAGAATTTACGTTCATAACAGATCCCTCTTTTGTTCAAATATTTGCAATGTCATATTTATTTTAACTAGGAACAGAAAAGTTGGAGATGGCAGCCGGGTGTGGTGGCTCATGCCTGTAATCCCAACACTTTGGGAGGCCGAGGCAGGCAGATCATGAGGCCAAGAGTTTGAGACTAGCCTGGCCAACATGGCAAAACCCTGTCTCTACTAAATATACAAATATTGGCTGGACTTGGTGTCTTATTCTTGTAATCCCAGCTACTTGGGAGGCTGAGGCGTGATAATCACCTGAACCTGGGAGGCGAAGTTTGAGCCGAGATGGTGCCACTGCACTCCAACTGGGCAATAGGATGAGACTCCATCTCAAAAAAAAAAAAAAGAAAAAAAAAAGAAAAAAAAAGAAAAACAGAAAAGTTGGTGATAGCAATGGATATTTATACAGGTTTTTATAATGCACAGAAAAAAAAAGTGTTAGTCTTGCGGCTGTTCTCAGTTTAATGCCTCTCAGATGAATTCTTTGAACAAGTTTATGTTGCAGAACCACTGAAGCTGTGAAGGAGTGGGGTCACCTGTATCAGAGAACTTTTTGCTTGTATGTTAATTCTGAAGACTAGAAGCACTATAAGCGATATTATTTGTATGATAAGCAACAACTTAAGCCTTTGGGCTCTTAAGATTTTCTCAGCCGAAATGAAATAAGAACTAAAGGCAGTTTCATTTAATAATAGTGGGATAAAGAACATAGAGCATTTTTCTTCCCCTTTATGTAAACATGGTTAAGTAAAGTGGGTGTAGTGTAATAAGAACCACCGCTTCACAGGCTTCTAGGGGGAAGACTGAGCTCGCTCATGCACTCCAAGCTCTTAGCACGAAGCCAGACACACCGAGGTACTGACTAAGTGACTGAGGATGACTGATGATGTGAGAGCCTTGAGGAGGCTGACTGGGACACAAAGCAAATGCAGAGAGACTGGCCTTGGGTAAGAGTGGGCTCCTGCTTCTATTGAATGAGAGAGAAGAGGGAAAGCATAAAGAGAGTTTCAACAGGTTTTAATGCGGGCTGATGGGGAACTGAGAAAGTGTCCTTCTACCAGCTTCTGTTACTTTGCTATAAGTGAGGAAAAGGGAGATGGACTAGGAGATTGAAGTCAATGAAGAAGATTGGAAATATTTTCTGTGGAGATGGGTCAGCCAGCTCATTATAGAAACATGAAAGGTTTGCTAAGCAACCATGAGGCCAGTTAGTTTTGGATATATCATCAATGCGCAGGGTGAGGTTCTGTTATGTTCTCCTAAAGGGCTTAGTGGCTTTGGGTTAGAGTCTGGGAGGGTGGACCTTGGACAGATCCAGAGCTTTGCCCCACAGTGCAATGGGAGGGCAACAGAACCAAGCAGTGGAGAATATTGATGAAAGAACGGTCCAAGTGAGCAACTGAAGGAAGTGAAGACCTCCAAGGAGGAGGTGGTAGAGCAAAGTTGAGCAGGTTAAAGGACTGAAGGTTTCTGTGTAGTTGAAATACCAGAGCAATGGGAATAATGGAGAGAGAGAGAACAAGACCGCTATCGGTTGTGGTCAGAGGGTGGTACAGTACTTTTTACAGAGAGGTCATGGTGTTAGTCATCTAAATGGACATTAAGACTCCTTGGGGATTAGGACAAAGAAGAGAGCTTGGTTCCAGTGCCAAATATTTAATAAATACGGGAGAATGACTAGGCAGTCAGTAGCTGAAAGCTACGAAGAGAGACAGGATGGTAAAAAACATTAAAGGACTGAGGCTTTTGTTTGTTTTTGTTGTTTTTTTTTTGTTTGTTTTACAAAGGCTGGAGAAGTCACAATCTGAAAACATCAGTAGAGAGATGACCGCGTGCTGGTCCTGTGATATCCAGATGGTAGGGGCATGAGCTTCTTCTCCTTAAGAAAGATGCAGGGGAAACATGGTCCCAGAGGATAGCCAGGTCTCAGCCAAGGCATGAATTGAGAAAACAGTTAGAAAAGAGAATGGAAAAAAATAGATAGGTTTTTTTATTTAAAAAGTAACTATTAAGGACCTGCTCTGTGCATGGTACTGCTTTGGGCATTGAAATGCATCTGTGAATAAGACATAGTAAGGAATTTGCATTCCAGTGGTAGGAGACAGACAATAAACGCCTGAGTAAATACATACTCAATATAATTTTGGATAGTGATACAGTTGTGCAGAAAAAAATATGCTATTAGATGAAGAGTGAAGGTGTGCAGAGAAGTGGAGGTTTGCTGCAAATTATGTTCTCCAAAGGAAATGGAGAGTGCCGTGGGAGTTGTGTTGACAGTAAGCCTAGATAGATTTTATTGCATTAATGCTTGCTGGAATAAATAGCTCTGCTGAATAGCAGATGGAAGAAAGCACACTGGGCTTTGCAAATCATCACTGGGATGCATGTAATTTTGCAGAACTGCCAGGGTTTCTCACAGCAACTCATTTCCATTGTGGCTCGCTAGAGAGAGCTGTGGCCACTGCAAGATTTCTCCTACCTGCATGACCTCATGGCCAGCAACAGACAATTGCAACTTCTGCCTACGGACTTCATGGGTCAGGGAACCACTGGAAAGCAAAGCAGTCACTTGCTGTGTGGGGGTTGGAGGAACTGGAGGAAGCCTCTGAGGCCCCTTGCATGCAGCTCAGAGAGTAATAGCATTCTCAGGTCGAGCAAAGGGAAGTGGCTAGCACTTTAGACATGACACTCATTGAGGCTTGGAGGAGACGTTTTTAGGGCAAAGAAAGGGAAGTTTTACTTCACTCGTAGTTAGTAAACATAAGACATGTACATTCTTAATAGATCTCCAAATAACATTAGAGGAAGACCAGGAACAATTTTAAGGGGATAGAGCTATAACTGACTGGGGTGAGAACTGGGGACATTTGGGAAAGAGTCCTCATTCCAGGTGGCCTCAAGGTCAGTATCTGGGCTCCTGTGATTCTCTATGATGCTCTGATTGGCCACTGCCACTCAGGCTCAGACTGGTGTCCCCCTTGTGTGGTTTTTCTTTATCATGTATCCTATAGTCCTCTTTCCTGATTCTCCCTTAACCTGTGCCTCTTCTTGAGATCATGAGGAAGATATTATTTTCTAGTTACAGTTAAAGTCTTTCCTTTTTAAAATGACCTAATTAATTCATTAATGCCTCATTTATTCCCACCTTTTGAGCTTTCATTATATTCAAGACACTATTGTAAAAAATAGAGACTTAAAGATAAAAATAATGTTATAACTCACCAAACAGGGAGAAAAGATAATTTTTTTGAATGACGCTACAAAATAATGTAAATGTTGGGTTTCCCTTTACTCCACATTATCTCCTTCAGGCATCTCCAAGCTTCAACCAGAACTGACAGATCTTTATCTTTAGTGCATTTTTCTCTTCTAGCTTCCAGGTTTGTACATCCAGTTTCCAACTGGACACTCCATTTAGCATCCCATCTGCATCTCAAACACAACACAACTCAAATGGAATTAACCATCTCCCTGACTACCCTTAGAATCCATCTGTTCCTCCACCTCTTGTATCATCTTTCTCAATGAATGATGCTATTGCCGCCCGCCAGTTATCTAAGCCTTTAAATAATAATACCCTTGATCCCTACTGCCCTTCTACATTCAATAGTCACTTTCCATATTCAGTAGTTGCTAGGTCCTGTTGAGTCTACCTAATAAACATTTCTAGGGCTTTCTCTCCATCCTCATGGTCAGCACTGTGGCTTAGACCCTTGTCTCCTCATCCGTAGGCCACTGAGCAACCTCCCAGCTAGTCTCCTTACCACAAAGTCTTGCCTCCTTTTTTTTTTTTTTTTGTTTGTTTGTTATTGTTGTTGTTTAGGAGCAGAGATTTAATAGGAAAAAGAAAGAGAAAGGAGAATAGCTCTCTCTTGCGAGAGAGAGGGGCTTCCAAATGGGAATTCCCAGTCTTGCTTTGTTCTACAGCAGGTCCACATTGCTACATAGGGATGGCACCCTGACTTTTCCTCAATGGCTCCCCACATGTTTGTAGCACAGACAAGGCCCCTTGGATTCTGGGTCCTGTCAATCTCTAGGCCATTTCTCCATTGCCCTTCTGGATCCTTATACATGCAGCAGGTTTAATAACAGCCATTATGATTATGAGGTTCTTAAAGACTCTCCAGGATGCTGTCGTCTCTCACAAGTTCTGTCTTTGCACAGAACTTGTATCTCAACTTCTGTTTAGAAAATCCTTCCTCTTCTACTTCCCTAGTTAATTTTATTCATACTTCAGAGCTCAACTGTAAACTCAACCCCTCTTGGAAACTATGTGTAGCCCTGCAGCTTTTTCTCGGCAGCCACGAGACCCTGGATCACCCCCAGCATAGCATTTGCCAAATGACATGTTAATTGTGAACCCCTTCCATGAATCTGTAGATAGTTCAAGGGCAGGACTGTGCCCTGTGTGTTTGTATCTCCAGTGACTGACTTGTAGTGGATACTCAATAAACATGTGTTAAATGAATAAATGAGAAAAAGGGAGAAAGAATGAAAGGAAGAAAGGGAAGAAAGAAGAAAGGAAAAGAATAGGAAGGGAAGAAGGAAGGGAGGAAGAGGGAGAGGAAGAGGGAGAGGGTGAAAAATGTAGACTATGGGAATGAAGAGAAGCAATAATTAACTTTAAATCCTACACTAAATAGGCAATACAGTCTTCAAAGAAGAGGAGATGTTTGGGCCAAGTGTTAAGGTAAAGGGAGGAGTTATCCAGGCAGAGTAAAGGCAAGGGGATTTTTGGACACAGCCAAGAATGCACACAAGCAGAGAGGTATGCAAAAGGGTGAAATGTTGGTTAATTTGTTGGGATTCAGTGAAAGACTATAGAAAGTACCCTAGCTGGTTTAATGGGAAAATGTTTCCATATAAAGAATTTGGTTTTTACGGAATCATCTGGAGGACCACAGGAATGGGCTTTCAACTGGACATCTAGGAATAATTCCCAGAGGGACACTCTAAAACTGGCTTGCTGGAGAGCCATCATCTCTGTCACAATCAGGAAGATGCTGCTACACTGCTGGCTCCAGCAACACAGCACTGGGGCCCAGTACAGGGATCACACAGCTGTTGACTCCAGAAAAACATGGCTTTACCTATAATCCAGAGATCAGAAAGCTGCCTCCTGAAGCATGCTGTGCTTGCTGAAATCTGCAGTAAGGAAATAGATGGCTCTAGGTTGGGCGTGATGGCTCATGCCTGTAATCCCAGCACCTTGGGAGGCTGAGGTGGGCGGATCACCTGAGGTCAGGAGTTCCAGACCAGCCTGGTCAACATGGTGAAACCTTGTCTCTACTAAAAACACAAAAATTAGCCGGGCGTGGTGGCAGGTGCCTATAATCCCAGTTACTCAGAGGGGCCGAGGCAGGAGAATTCCTCCGAGAAAGGAGGCAGAGGTTGCAGTGAGCCGAGATCATGCTATTGCACGCCAGCATGGGGGACAAGAGTGAGACTTCATCTCAAAAAAAAAAAAGAAAATAGATGGCTCTATTTAAATAATGTATTCCAAATTTAAGTCTGCCATGAATGCATCTGCCTAGCAGGATTGAAGTCACATCTGGAACTCTAGCTGTAAGAGAGTCTGAGAAATGTGGGTTTTAACTTTCCAAACACTGCAGGAATGAGTTGGATGGATGCTAAGAGAGACATTGAGTAGCTAAGCCACCATCTGTACTACCTCTTCCACATCTTCTGAGGTATAGGAACCAGAAATGGTCTGTATATGTCAGTAGGATAAGCCAGAGCTCTCTGTGGGACGGTTTCCCCTCCTGCTCCCCAGCCATGCTGGGGGACTGTGCAATTTGTGTACCTTTATGCCCGTGGTGGAAAGTTGAGCCAACACTCTCACATTCTTCTTAAGTGAAACCTGTGCTCCTTTTATGGGTTTCCACTGTGCAGCTTAGAGCCCAGCTTAGCATCAGCATGTCTGGGGACAGTGCTCATGGGGTGGCTGACTCACAGAGACAAACCTGATATTCTTCTACAAGTGAATGTAGTACAGTGCATGCGGCTGGGAGGAGAGGTCTTGTCCCACCATGAGCCCTACTCTTCAATAGCTGTGTGACCCTTGACAGACTCCTGCAATGTTTTGGATCTTGTTTGGTGCTTTGTGATATCAAAATGCCCACTCATAAAGTGAGTGGTCAGGATAGCAGCCACTGCCACAGGTAACCCAGTGCTTTCTGTGTCTTGCTTCACTCCTTCAGATTCGAAGTCTTCAGTAACAGCATCCATGTGGCCTATAAGCCAAGACTCATGTGCCCATACTTTCCTCACTATCAGGGAGGAGGAAGGGAGTACTTGGTTCTTTCTGGTTATGAAATGGAAGGCAGAGCCCTGTCTCCCACCAAAATGAGACCAGTGTGGAATTTATTCCCAAATGGAACCATGTTTAGTTAATGGGTAGAAAATTTAAAAGCCACTACACTGAGAATGCTTGTATAATTGTACATATTTTTAAATAGAGATTGCTCACTTTTGCTTCCTCCCGGGCATGGCACTGATATCCATGAAATCATAAGTTTAATGGACTGTGTATTTCTATTACATCTTAAAATAAACACATAATAATACTATTAAAACACAGAAATACATCCTGAGATCTGAAATTGATCTTATGTACCACCAGTGATATACATCACATACTTCAGGAACCCAAATGCGAAGTGTTGACAATAATTAGTGTGGCAAATTAATCCTTGTGGGTGGATCCATGTGCATCAGTCAGGTCTCTGTGGAACAAGCAGTGGAAATAGACTTCAGACCAATTTAAACAGAAATTTATTGATTTTTTAAAAAAAAGTATTTAAAAAAAATCAGATTAGTTCCCAGAATTAACAGGAAGGCTGGAGAACTGGTTTAGAAAATGGACAGAGATCAAGGGAGATTTTTGTAGGGGGTGGGGAAAGTGCCAGTGAAAGATAGAGAGAGAGGGGCTATTCTGAGAGGAAGGAGCATTCTGCTGTAACATTCTCTTCTTCCTTTTTTTTCTAAAAATTTTTGCGAGGGCTGCGAATGAAAATCATTTTATTTTCAGCATTACTTCTTTTTGTGTGTGATTACATTTTTTTCAATAGGTTTCTGGGAAACAAGTGTGTTTGGTTACATGAATAAGTTCTTCAGTGGGGATTTTTGAGATTTTAGTGCACCCATCACCCAGTGTACACTGTACCTGCCGTGTAGTCTTTTATCCCTCACTCCCCCTCCCACCCTTTCCCCCTGAGTCCCCAAAGTCCATTGTATCATTCTTATGCCTTTGAGTCCTTACAGCTTAGCACCCACATATATATATATTTGTGCTGCTATAAATATGCGTGTGCAAGTATCTTTTTCATATAATGACTTATTTTCCTCTGGATAGATAGCCAAAAGTGGGATTGCTGGATCAAAGAGTAGATCTATTTTCAGTTCTTTAAGAAATCTCCACACTGTTTTCCATAGTGGTTACACTAGTTTACATTCCCACCAACAGTGTAAAAGTGTTCCCTTTTTTCTACACCCATGCCAACATCTTTTTTTTTTTTTTATTATGGCCATTCTTGTGGGAATAACTTGGTATTGCATTGCTGTTTTGATTTGCATTTCCTTGATATTTAGTGATATTGAACATTTTTCCATAAGTTTGTTGGTCATTCGTATACCGTCTTTTGAGAATTGTCTATTCATGTCCTTAGCCCACTTTTTGATGGGATTTTTTGTTTTTTTTTCTTGCTGATTTGTTTGAGTTCCTTGTAGATTCTGGATATTAGTCCTTTGTCGGATGTATAGATTGTAAGGATTTTCTCCCACTCTATGGGTTGTCAGTTTACTCTCTTGATTATTCCTTTTGTTGTGCAGAAGCTTTTTAGTTTAAGTAAGTCCCATTTATTTGTCTTTATTTTTGTTGTGTTTGCTTTTGGGTTCTTGGTAATGAAGCCTTTGCCAAAGCCAATGTCTAGAAGGGTTTCCCAATGTCTAGAAGGGTTTTCTAGAATTTTTGTGGTTTTTGGTCTTAGATTTAAGTTCTTGATCCATCTTGAGTTGATTTTTGTATAAGATGAGAGATGACGATCCAGTTTCATTTTTCTACATGTGGCTTCCCAGTTATCTTAGTACCATCTGTTGAATAGGGTGTCCTTTCCTCACTTTATGTTTTTGTTTGCTTTGTCAAAGATCAGTTGCCTATAAGTATTTGGCTTTATTTCTGGGTTCTCTATTCTGTTCCATTGGTCTGTATGCTGGTTTCTATACCAGTACTATGCTGTTTTGGTGACTATGGCCTTACAGTATAGTTTGAAATGGAGTAGTGCAATGCTTCTAGATTTGCCTTTTTGCTTAGTTGTGCTTTGACTATATGGGCTCTTTTTGGGACTATATGGGTTCCTTATGAATTTTAGGATTGTTTTTTCTAGTTCTGTGAAAATGATGGTGGTATTTTGATGGGAATTGCATTGAATTTGTAGATTGCTTTTGGCAGCATGGTCATTTTCACAATACTGATTCTACCCATCCATGAGCATGAGATGTGTTTCCATTTGTTTGTGTCATCTATGATTTTTTTCAGCAGTGTTTTATAGTTTTCCTTGTAGAGGTCTTTCACCTCTTTGTTAAGTACATTCCTAAGTATTTTTTTTTTTTTTTTTACTTTTTTGCAGCTGTTGTAAAAGGGATTGAGTTCTTGATTTGATTCTCAGCTTGGTTGCTGTTGGTGTATAGCAGAGCTACTGATTAGTGTACACTAATTTTGTATCCTAAAACTTTGCCGAATTCATTTACCAGTTCTAGGAACTTTCTGGATGAGTCTTTAGGGTTTTCTAAGTATACAATCGTGTCATCAGCAAACAGCGACAGTTTGACTTCCTTTTTGCTGGTTTGGATGTCCTTTATTTTTTTCTCTTCTCTGATTTTTTCTGGCTAGGACTTCCAGTTACATAGAAGTGGTGAAAGTGGGCATTCTTGTCTTGTTCCAGTTCTCAGGGGGAATACTTTCAACTTTTTCCAGTTCAGTATAATGTTGGCTGTGGGTTTGTCATATATATCTTTTATTACCTTAAGGTATGTCCCTTCTATGCCAATTTTGCTGAGGTTTTTAATCATAAAAGGATGCTGGATTTTGTCACATGCTTTTTCTGCATCTATTGAGATGATCACATGATTTTTTAAAAAATTCTCATTATGTAATGTATCACATTTATTGACTTGTGAATGTTAAACTATCCCTGCATTCCTGGTGTGAAACCCACTTGATCATGGTGGATTATCTTTTTGATATGCTGCTGGATTCAATTAGCCAGTGTTTTGGGGAGGGTTTTTGTATCATGTTCATCAGGGATATTTGTCCGTAGTTTTCTTTTTTTGTTATATCCTTTCCTGGTTTGGCATTATGATTTAGTGAGGATTCTCTCTTTCTCTATTTTTTGGAATAGTGTCAATAGTATTGATACCAATTCTCTTTGAATGTCTGATAGAAGTCAGCTGTGAATCCATCTGGTCCTGGACTTTTTTTTGTTACCATTTCTGTTAAAATTACTTTTAATTACCATTTCAATCTCACTCCTTATTATTGTTCTGTTCAGAGTTTCTGTTTCTTCCTGGTTTAATCTAGGAGGGTTGTATATTTCCAGGAAATTATCCATCTCCTCTAGGTATTCTAGTTTATGCACATAAGGGTGTTCATAGTAGCCTTGAATGAACTTTTGTATTTCTGTAGTATTGGAATGTCTCCCATTCCAACCATTCATTCAAATGAATGGTTTGAATTCATTTCTAATTGAGCTTATTTGGATCTTCTCTCTTCTTTTCTTGGTTAATCTCGCTAATGGTCTATCAGTTTTGTTTATCTTTTCAAAGAACCAGCTTTTTGTTTCATTTTTCTTTTGTATTTCTTTTTTGTTTCAATTTCATTTAGTTCTGCTCTGATCTTGTCATATTACCAGAATAGTCTTTCTGGTTCCTTCTCATTTGGGTAGACTATGTCAGAGGGAAGATCTGGGACTCAAGGGCTACTGTTCAGTTTCTTTTGTCCCTCGGGGTGCTCCCTTGATGTGCTGCTCTCCCTTCCCGTAGGGATGGGGCTTCCTTAGAGCTGAACTGCAGTGATTGTTATTTCTCTCCTGGACCTGGTCACCCAGTGAAGTTACTGGGCTCTGGGCTAGTACTAGGGAGTATCTGCAGAATCCTGTGATATGATCTGTCTTCAGGTCTGTCAGCCACGGATTCCGGCACTCGCTTTGGTGGAGGTAGCAGGGAAGTGAAGTAGGCTCTGTGAGGGTCCTTTTATTTTTGTTAACTGCACTGATTTTATGTTGGTTGGCCTCCAACTAGGAGTTGGTGATTTCAAGAATGCATCAGTACAGGTAGGATCAGGCAGTGGGTGAGACCCACTCCTGGCCTTAAAGCTCCCAAGAGATTATGTCCTTTGTATTTGGCTGTCAGGGCAGGTAGAGAAAGATCGTCAGGTAGGGGCAGGATTAGGTGTGTCTGAGCTCATACTCTCCTTGGGCAGGGCTTGCTGTGGCAGTTATGGGGTCTGGGGGTGTGGTTCCCAGGCCAATCGAGTTATGTTCCCAGGTGGATTATGGCTGCCTGTGCTGTGTCACACAGATTGCTGGGGAAGTAGGAGAAAGCTGGCAGCCACAGGCCTCACCCAGTTTCCATGCAGTCCACAGCCCAGAAGTCCGGCTTCACTCCCACCATGCCCCACCAACAGCACTGAGTTTATTTCCAGGAAGCTGGTGAGCAAGGCTGAGGACTTGCCCCAGGCTACAAGCCTCCCAGCTGAGAAAACAAGCGAACTCACAGTTCCTCGACTGTCCTATGGAGCCTGCAGTGGCAATCCACCTCCTTCAAAGGGTCTGTGGACTCTCTCGGCTTTCCTGGTATGTTTCTGTGGAAGTGCTTGGGGCCAAAGTTCACGATGTGGGTCTCCATGCACTGCTCTGTTTGTCTGAGGAGCTGCAAGTTAGTCCTGCCTCCTATCCACCATGTTTCCTCAGCATCCTCTTCCTTCTTAAAACCTGGACCACGCCTGCAATCCCAGCTCTTTGGGAGGCCGAGGTCAGGAGATGGAGACCATCCTGGCTAACATGGTGAAACCCCGTCTCTACTAAAAAAATACAAAAAAAAATTAGCCGGGCTTGGTGGTGGGCACCTGCAGTGCCAGCTACTCGGGAGACTGAGGCAGGAGAATGGCCTGAACCCAGGAGGCGGAGCTTGCAGTGAGCGAGATCGCACCACTGCACTCCAGCCTGGGCGACAGAGCGAAAAAAAAAAAAAAAAGCTGGAAAGCTGGAGATTATTTTGAGGCCAGGCGCATTCATGTTCAGGCCAACAGGTACTAGCTGAGCCTTGTGCTAGTCACAAGAGAAGCAGCAAATGACGAGGTGAGGACAGGAGTCTGTCAGGCCAAGCACTGGCCCCTGAGGGAGACACAGAAGGATAAGCCGTGGTCTTCACAGCTATGAGGTTGGCTTAAAGGTTTCCCTTGGGGGCACTGTGCCACTTCACTTCCTATAGGGCCCACCTCGGAGGCACTTCTATCACCCTCTCACACAGATGAAGAAACTGAGGCTCAGAGAGGTTGAGAAACTTATCCCAGTTAGTAAGTGGTGCTGACAAGAATCAAATTTAGACCGTTCTGACAGAAAGCCATGTTTGTAATGACCATATATTCATGCTCCTTCTTAGCACAGGGTGGCTAACAAGCTCAAACAAGCCAAGATTTAAATGCCACAAAGAAGATCCAAAAGACCTGTGAGGAAGAGGAGACTGCCAGTGGCTGGGCGATCAGGAAGACTTTGTAGGAAAGGAAAACTATTTTTTTCTCAATTCTCATACGTTCTTAGTTGGAATGGGCAGATTAATAAGAGAAAAGCAAGCAGATGTTTATTAGTATGTATATTTCATATATACACGGGAGACACCCAGGGAATAAGTAGCTTTCAAAGAGGTGGCTTTGAATTCCAGTTTATACAGTGTCTTCAACGAAGAACAGTAACGTTTTAGAGACATGACAAGAGAATTAAAAAGGACTCTGAGTCTCTAAGAGTAGTGACTTGTGGAAAGGTGAAATGTCAGATAAAGGCTAGTTTGTAAAGCTTGCTAATGTAAATTCCTCTAGTGCCATCTCCAGACTGATGAGAGTCTTAAAGTTGTCTTCGCTGGTTGACCTTTGTCCTCCCTGGTGAATGCAGTGGGGGTGGGGAGTAGGAGTTGGGGTAGTGAGGGGGTTTCTTTCCACCTGTGGGAAGAGGCGTTCACATTTTAAGATTGGGAGCAGGAGGCCTGATGTGATTAGAGCTGTGATGTAAAACCGGCATTCACAGATATTTTAATATATCATACCAGTAATCTTTTTAAAAACTTGGGCAAACAGCTTTAAATTTTTACAAGAACATTAATAAAAATAACAAGTTGCACCCACTATAACCACTATTTCATAGAAGAAAGGCCATTTTTACATTTCCTCTCCACTCGGTGAGCATGATCTCAGAAGAAAGGACTGCCCTTGTCAAGAGGGAAGAGTTAACAATAGCATCCCAATATATTGAAATATCAAGCCCTGGGCTCTCGATTTTCTCATTTCATTTGGCTCATTATTAAAACTGGCACTGGTCTAAGGACCAACATGTGGAAACCACTGCTCTGAAAGATCTGGCAATAGTATAAAAGGCAGATTGGAGCTGGAGAAGAGAGACTTTTATTCTTAAGGAGCTTGTCTTAGTCACCTCAGACTACCATAACAAAATATCACAGGCTGGGCTGCTTAACCAACAGGAATGTATTTGCTGCCAGTTCTGGAGGCTGTGATCAAGTCTCAGATCATCCACTTGCTGGCTGGCAGACAGCAACCTTCTCCCTTCCTTGGTGTCTGCGCAGGCACAGGGACAGTGAGAGCTCTCTGGTGTCTCTAGCTCTTCTTAAAAGGACACCAATTCTATTGTGTCAGGACCTCACCCTTATTTAACTTCAATTACTTTCTTATAGGCTCTATCTTCAAATGTAGCCACTTTGGGAGTTAGGACTTCGGTATGTGGATTGTGGAGGGATTCACTTCACACAGAGCTATTGCAATGGTTTGGACAAGGAGCTCTAACTGGGGAAGGGGGGAAGACTGTGGACTCGGGAAGGAGAGGTCAGGTGGGTCATGTGCGTCTGTGTGAAGAGACCACCAAATAGGCTTCATCTGAGCAACAGGGCTGTTTATTTCACCTGGGTGCAGGTGGGCTGAGTCCGAAAAGAGAGTCAGTGAAGGGAGATAGGGGTGGGGCTGTTTTGTAGGATTTGGGGGGGTAGTGAAAAATTACAGTCAAAGGGGGTTTTTCTCTCATGGACGGAGGCAGGGGTCACAAGGTGCTGAGTGGGGGAGGTTCTGAGCCAGGAGAAGGAATGTCACAAGGTTAATCGCTCAGTCAGGGTGGGGCAGGAACAAATCACAATGGTGGAATGTCATCAGTTAAGGCAGGAATTGCCCATTTTCACTTCTTTTGTGATTCTTCACTTGCTTCAGGCCATCTGGATGTATACGTGCAGGTCACAGGGGATATGATGGCTTAGCTTGGGCTCAGAGGCCTGACAAGGCACAGGAGGAGCTGGGATGGAGGTGCAAAGTACTCATGCTGACCTGACATCCCATGCCCACGGCAGACATGACTACTTGATCAGACAATACTTTCTTGGAATCAAAGACACAACCTCACTGTCCTCAGCATCATAGTTCAGGCAGCCTGTATCAGTAGATCAGAGTGGGCACACGACCTGGTGCTATCACTGCATCCTGTGAGGGGAGATGGGATCGGAATGGAGGTGGAGGAGTCACAGATGGTCCTGATGTCACAGGCCTGGGAGTCTGGGAGAGGTGCCATAAGTAGTAGTATGGCCCTCAAAGACATCTGTCTTAATGTCTAGAATCAATCCAAGTGTTAACCTAACACAGACAAAAGGATTTTGCAGATGGGATTAAACTAAGGATCTCAAGATAGAAAGACTCTCCTGGATTATTCAGGTGTGTCCAATGTAACAGCAAGGGTTCTCAAAATAGGGACACAGGAGATTGAATTGTGAAGGAGATGTGCTGATAAAAGGAGAGATTGAAGTGATGCGGCCATGAGGCAAGGAATGTGGGTGGCCTCTAGCAGCTGGCAACGATGCGGAAATGGATTCTCCCCTAGAGTCCAGAAAGATCACAGCAGTGCTGACACCTTGATTTGAGCCTAGTGTCACCTCTGTCAGACTTCTGACCTGCAGAACTGTAAGAGGATAAATTTGTGTTTTAAGGCACTAGGTTTGTGGTAATTTGTTACAGCAGCAATGGGAAACTAATACAAGAAGGGTTGTGCCATCAACAGAAATACAGCAGTCAGAAGAAAGATGGTTGGGGAGAGCAGAGGATGGGGTGGGAAGGTGATGGATTCTGTTTGGGACATTCTGGGTGTCATATGCATATTATTGGGGAGCTGTCCATCAAAAGCTGGAACTTCAAAGAGAGAAAGGAAGGAGCAACAATATTTTAAAAGGGACAGAAGTAGGTAATGTTCAATATGTGTTGAGTACCTACAAGGTTTTTGGTTCTTTCATCAAGTTATTTTATTTAATTTTTATGGCATCCAGGGGTGTTTTTTTGTTTGTTTTGTTTTTGTTTTTTTTTCCTGAAACCAAATTTTCTCAGTTAAGTGTGCCATGTAAGTGGCCAGGGGTTAAGAGATGTGACTAAGACTAGACAGAGTGATTTTCATCATTACATGGTACTATGGTTCTACTGAAGCACTGAGGAAGGAAGTCAAGAGGGTTCCTGAGTAATGTCTGGAGTCTTCTCAGTAACACACAGAGTGAGGCAGAGGTATTGACAGTGTTAGCGGGTCACTTTGAAAGGTTAGAGGTAAATAAAGTTCAGGGCAATGCTACTTGGAGAGGAGTGAATCTTTGGTAACCTGGAGGAGATGCTTCTCAGAGGAAAATTTCCTCACAGCATGAAGTCACCAGAGCTGTAAGACTAGTGGGTGTTCTGGGGGGTGTTAGTAGTGACTCACTGTCTGTTGGTCCAGTGCAGGGAGGGATGAAAGGCTGGGAAGTGGGTAGAGAATCTGACTCCTCCTGCCCCCACATGTCTATTCCTGTGCTTTCTCACAGTGGGGGCAAAAGGTATGCAAAGGGATTTCCGCAGTGTCTGAGTGCTCCCAGGAGACAGAAGAGTAACTGATGACTTGGAGTTGGAGTCTTGTTGGCTCAATCAAGTAACTGGGGTGTTTTGGGATTTCAACACCTCCCTTTAGTTTCTATATATGATGCTGAGCGAGGAGTCAAAGACTTTGGTCTTGGTTTACCCCAGTAGCCCACAAGCCTGAGTGCATGGCTAACATTTATTGGGCACTTAGCATGTGCCAAAGAGCTTTATGAGACAGGTTCTTTTTGAGTCCCATTATACTGATAAAGAAACAGAAGGTCAGAAAGGCCCAGTAACTTGGCCAAAGCCACATAGCAAGTAAGTTGTCCAGCTGCAATTTAAAACCAGGTTTATCCAACTCCAAATTCCACATCTGATTTATTTTGCCATGAATTAAATGTAGTTCTGATTTGGAGAAACTCCCAGTCCCAGCGGGAAAACAGATGGAATCACAAATTACCATAACACAGTGTAGCGATGTAGATATGAAAACAAAGACATGGGAACCCTGAAAGGAAGTTGTAACACTAATAGAGGAATGCACAGAGGAGATCTTCCAGAGGAAGTGGCCTTGTAGCTGGGCTCAGGGATGGATGAGTTTCTGGCTAGAAGCACATTGTGGGTAGAGGTAGAACATCCAGAAAGGCATGAAGATGGTGGCCACGTTTGGAAGGAGTGAGTACTAGGCTGATGAACACAATGAGTCAGGAGCTTATGACGTCAGGGGCTACTGCTGGCATAGCTGATGACTGAAGATTCTGTGAAAAGAAAACCTTAACATTTCCAGCTGAGTACTAGGGCTGTGGTGATTATATATCATCTCTCATGACAACACAAATGTTTGGGCTTACTTATCATCCTGCTTAGTAATCATTCTGTCACTCATTAAAGATGTATCAGGGTAAATTTTAGGTGAGAATTGATTAGAAATGTAAACTCTATTACGTAGTTACAGGCTTCACAGTTTGCCACTCAAACAATATGGTCATCCAATCATGAGGCACAATCATCTGCTCAGAACTTTTTTAAAATTGGGAAAAATTGACATCCGAGTTCCATCTCTTCTGAGAACTGTGCGGCTCAGAAATCTCCTTCCCTTTTTTGATCCCCCAGTTGGGTGAGATAATATTAACAGTGTATTATAAGCACTTTTCATGTTTACTACCCCATATTCAAAATTAAGCATTTCAAACAGCTGTATAATTGTCTGTAAATGTAACATTATTAGTTAATTTTCCCTTTTGCACATTGAGGTTACCTCTAATGTTTTGCTATTTTTAACTATGTTGAAATAATCATGTGGTTTTTAATCTTTGAATTATTTTATATTGTCCTGTTCCCTGAAATTAGATTAATTGATCAAAAGATTAGTAATGTGTTCATGACTTTTGATACATGTCACTCAAACACCTTCTGGAAGAGTTGAAATGAGAGCCTATTGCTGGCATCCCATTTCACGGCAATCTCACCAATGTTGGAAAATAGACTTTTCCTATTTTCTGCTAATTCATTAGTTGTTAATGGCTTATTTTAACTATAAATTCCTTGTTATTGATGAAAGTTAAGCATTTTCCATATTTTTATTTTCTGTCTAAATTCTACTTTTTGCACAATTGCTTTTGCTCACTTCTTTACTGGAATTTAGTATTTTTCTTTCCAATTTGTATGACTCCAAAATCATGTGATAAAATAAGAAAAGGGTCTTTCTTAGAGGCTAAGCAAGGGAATGAATAAGGAACAAGAACAGCAAAGGGATAGTGAATAAAGATACAAAATAATAACTTGTTTTTATTTTTGAAGTTTTTCCTGGGCAGTAATTCTTGACCTTTTTGGGGATTATAAATTATTTTGAGATATGCATTCTTATCCCTAAAATGAACCTGATTTAGTACATAAAATTTAAACAAGTTGATAGATCCCCTGAAGTATATCCACAAAACGCTCTCAGGTTAAGAAACATTGTTCTATAATAACTGCTTTAACCAAAATGTTTAATTATTGCTTATTTTTACCTGTCCTGGCAAAGAGCTAATTGTTAAACTTTGTGTTAGAGAGTCAATATTATAAACAGTTTAATGTGGTCTCCCTTTCCTTTCCTTTTTTTGGGAGTTTTGAAGTTATCACTAAGTGGACTGTAGAGTACCAGGTAGGAATCTGACCTCACTGCTCAAACTTTCAACTTCAGGCATGAAGTAGTCCCAGTGATGTGGGAACCTCAGAGGCTAAAACAAAACTAGCAGACTGAGGCCCTCAGAAACCAGACTTATCAGATTCAGAATTTAATATAACTATGTTTGAAAGATTTAAAGAAAATAGATCAAATTAAAAAGTGAGCAAGAAGCAAGAATAGCAAATGAACTGGCATGTTTGAGAAAGAATTAAATTGAGCTTTTAGAAATCATACATACAGTTGTTGAAGTAAAAACTCAAGTCAATAGGTTTAAACAGCAAAATGAATACAGTTAAATAAAACTATTGTGCTGAAAGATTTCGAAAAGTATTACACAGAATGCAAAATGATGACATAGGGCAATTCAATATATGATAGACGTTAAGACACTATGAGGATAGTATCAGAAGACCTGATAGACATCTGATCACAGCACCTTAAGGTGAAAATAGAGAGAGAGCACCAATATTGAGGAGTTAATGTCTGAGGTTATTCCAGAACTGATAAATAAATGAATCTACAGATCTCAGAAACACAGCTTTTACAAAGGATAAATGAAGAGAAATTCACTGGAGATATATTTTAATGAATCTATAAATCACCAAAGCTAAAGATATTATTTCACAAGTAGAATGACAGCTGACTTCTCAACAACAATGAAAGCAAGGAGACAGTTGAATGACATCTTGAAAGTGGTGAGAGAAAAACTAACTGTTAATATAAAATTGTGTACCTATCAAAAATATCTTTTGGCTGGGCATAGTGGCTCATGCCTGTAATCCTAGCACTTTGAGAAGCCAAGAAATGTGGATCACTTGAGGTCAGGAGTTTGAGACCATCCTGGCCAACATGGTGAAACCCCGTCTCTACTAAAAATACAAAAAAAAAAAAAAAAAAAAAAGATTAGCCGTGTGTGGTGGTACGCACCTGTAATCCCAGCTACTTGGGAGGCTGAGGCAGGAGAATTGCTTGAACTCAGGAGGTAGAGGTTGCAGTGAGCTGAGATCGTGCCACTGCACTCCAGTCTGGGAGACAGAGTGAGACTGCCTCAAAACCAAACCAAACCAAACCAAAACAATCTTTCAAGAAGTACACCATAAAGACATTTCTGGATAAACAATGAATGAGATTACTTCCTAAACGAATATATAAGGATGCCTCTTTTATAAATATTAAAAAAAAAAATTTTGGGGGGTGTTCATCACCTCAAGCATTTATTCTTTTGTTATGTTACAACCGATAAGAATATCTAAGGACGTTTCAAAAGGAAGAAAAATGATCCCCAAAGGCTGGTATATTAGTTTCCTATTAGTTGCTATAAGAAATTACCACAAACTTAGTGGCTTTAAACAACACAAAATTGTCATTCAGTTCTCTAGGTCGGAAATTTAACCTCCTGATTTCTGGTCTGAAGTCTTACTGGGCTACAATCAGGGTATCAGCAGGGCCGCTGGAGGCCCTGGAGATGATGTTTCTCTAACTTCTAGAGGCATTTGCATTCCTCAGCTAGTGGCTTCTTTTCTTTTTTGCCATGTAACCTAACATAGTGGCAGGCCCAAGGGAAAAATAGGATGTGGGCATTGTGGGTGGTGGAGTAGGGACATTATTCTGCTTACCACAGGGGACCTTGGATGTCAGTAAAAATGGTGAGGAAGAAATCAGTAAACATGTAGAATAATCTAAACAAATCTTCTCTGAAAAATAAGTCTAAATGTGGGGTTAGAAAAAGGGTAGAACTAAAACGTTAAGACAAATTAAAATGTTAAGCCTATAAGTTGAGAGGGAGATGATCGAAGTTAAAAATACTCATAAATCATATTTTTTCGGTAGGGGGTTTAGATATTTATTAATTTTAGACCCTGAAAAGTAAAATAGTCATGATAAAAATTTGATAGTAACCACTAAAAGAAGAGACACAGAGTATATAACTTCTAAATCAATATGGGAAGGGGGATGGAATAAGAAAACAATAGCAACCACCAACATCCCCACCCAAAATAAAGAATACGGTGAGAGAAAAAAAGGAAGCATTGAAAAGGGGCTAAAATAAAATTCAAAATTCAGTCACACCTGTAATCCCAGCACTTTGGGAGGCTGAGGTAGGTGAATCACCTGAGGTCGGGAGTTCAAGACCACCCTGACCAACATGGAAAAATCCCGTCTCTACTAAAAATACAAAATTAGTCGGGTGTGGTTGCGCATGCCTGTAATCCCAGCTACTCAGGAGGTTGAGGCAGGAGAATCGCTTGAACCCTGGAGGCGTAGGTTGTAGTGAGCTGAGATTGCACCATTGCATTCCAGCCTGGGCAACAAGAGTGAAACTCCATCTCAAAAAAAAAAAAAAAAATTAAGATAGTAAAACAAATCCAAATACATTAAAGATTACAAAAAATGAAAACGAACTAAACTTCCTAGTTGAAAGGCATATTGTCAGATTGGATTTTAAACTCTGGCAATGCTATTTCCAGGACACAGTCCTAAAATATTAAACACAGAAAAGCTGAAAGTAAAGAGTTGGAAGAACACAGTCTAACTAGAAGAGAGCTGGGTTCACCCTTTTGTATCAGAGCTGAATTTCACTAAGAAAACGCTAACAGGAAGGGGGAAAGGCACAACATAGTGATGATAGATTAATTCTCAACAAATGTATGACACTTCTAAACTTTTATGACTGCAAAAAAAAAAAAAATAACCTCAGCATATATAAAATTTTGGAAGAGCCATGGCTATCAGCCGACATGCACTTACCATATTTGCATTGTCCTACTACGAACTTTACCCAAGGTGCTGTCTTCATCCTCATTTTATAGATGGGGAAATTTACCCATAGAGAAAAAGGTTTGGGCCATGCCTTGGTTTCTTCTTGACTCTGCTTCCTACTCATTGATCTTCACACCTCACCTGGAGACCTATTTCACATTATCCATCAGGATGAGAAGTGCTGTGCCTTTACCAAAGAACCACAGTCACCTTCAAAACCTGTTTAGATAGATCTGGATGGAGGCTTCTGTGGTTGCAGATGAAAAAAGAGGCCTCATGGTATATCTGATTCCATATCAATCACTGCATGAACACTCACACACATGCACACGTACACATGCAAGCACAGTCCTGTTCTGGTCCGGCAGTAGTGCCAACACTCACATCCCAGGTCTTACTCTGAAGCCTTTGAGGAAACAATTGTCATTCTGGGGTTTATGGGAATGTTTCTTCTTGGTGCCCCTTGTTTCTCACAGAAGCTTTTTTTCTGTGCTGTGGGTTTGCTATCCTAGCTTTCCAAGCTATCCTAATTTTGCAACTTTCTCTAATCAACCACATCAGGTTCTTGGACTATCCCAAAATTAAAGAGGTAGGTTGTGCTGCAAGAGACAAAGACATTCGCCCCTCACACAGTTTGAACTCCTGGGTAGAAACAGATTCCGATGCTGGCCAGCCTCTGTAGCTTCCAGTGCCCCTTCAAACTCCTGAGGCATTGGAGCAGGGTCTTCACCTTGCATGAAGATAAATAGGTGTGCTGAAGAAAGCCAGACACTACTCTTTCTTAGCTCTGCATCCTCAACAAGTTACCACCACTCCTTCTCTTTGAACCTCCAACTTGTCCATGGTAAAGTGCCTGTGATTCTTTTGTTTTGTTTTGTTTTTTTCTTTTTTCTTTTTTTTTTTTGAGACGGAGTCTCGCTCTGTTGCCCAGGCTGGAGTGCAGTGGCCGGATCTCAGCTCACTGCAAGCTCCGCCTCCTGGGTTTACGCCATTCTCCTGCCTCAGCCTCCTGAGTAGCTGGGACTACAGGCGCCCGCCACCTCGCCTGGCTAGTTTTTTGTATTTTTTTTAGTAGAGACGGGGTTTCACCGTGTTAGCCAGGATGGTCTCGATTTCCTGACCTCGTGATCCACCCGTCTCGGCCTCCCAAAGTGCTGGGATTACAGGCTTGAGCCACCGTGCCCGGCCTGTGATTCTTAAAGAGATAAAAACACAACCTATATAAAGTACCTAGCATGGTGCCTGGCACAGGTGGGTGTTTCACAAATGTTAACTCCTTCCTATCCCACTATGGGAGTCCATATCCTCTTGGGTAGGCTGCCTCTGGTTTCCATTGTGTCATCAGAGCCATACTAAGTCCACGTGTTGGAAATGGATCCCAAGAACTAATTTCTGGGCTGAGTTACGCCTACCAACTTCCCTGATACTTCTGTCTCTCCATTTATCAAATGGAAGTGTTTGCATTTGGCCTCTGCCTGTTGGAGTAACCAAAATGCTTAGCATCCTGATTATCGATAGAGGTTTTGGAGAGGTCCTATGCTGCCATCTGTTTGACTACATACTGCCTTTTATGTGTAATAAGCATTCTTTCTTACATTTGTCTAGGAATTTGCAGTTCACAAAGTATACTCATATACAAAGGCTTGTTTAGAATTGATCTTGGCAGCAATTCTATGAGACAAGTAAAAGGTAGGTCAAGCATTATAATCCTCATTTTAAAGCTGGGAAAACTGAATCTCAAAAAGGTTGAAAGACTTGTCTAGGGGACAGTGTGTGGTAAATGAGAAGTTAAGATTAGCTGAACTGGCATTTCCTGACTATATATCTAGTGTTTATTTACGGAGAAGGCACTATGGTGGCCAAGTGGCTCACAGTCACACAGCTCTGTGCCTCAGTTTATTCATCTGTGAAATGAAGATAATAATAATATATTCTGAATACTGTTGTGGAAATTCAAGGAGATAGTTCACATAATGGCATGGATACTGTAGTACACTGCCTAGTTTCCGAACCCCACCCCATCCATGAGAATGGCCCATAGCTCAAGAGGTCACTTTCTTTCCCCAGGTGAAGCCTGTATCCAATGACTGCTCAATGTGGGTATATAAAGGCCTGGCTCTCTTGCCAGGGCCACCCTACCTCCTGGTGAATGGACTGAGGCTCTCATTATGACTGCATTGCAGCTCAACTGTTCTTTCCCTTCAGTCTTTCTTTTACATTTACACAGGTGAGGATCCAGCCATTAAATGCTTCACATGATAACCTCTATTGCGTGTTAGGCTTCGTATGCATACACAAAAACCATCCTCTATCATTCAGGCCCCTTATTGCAGGGGCAAAGAGGCCAGTCTGGGTTAGATGTGCACCCTGTTTTTACAACAGAACAAGACAAACAGGCCCTCCTGAGGTGTAAGTTCATGGCCTTAGCCCTAGCCCTGAAACTCAGCCATCTGAGACAGCTTTAGGTCTGAGGCAACCCCAGACTTTGGGTTGTTGGTTCCTGGGCACAGCCTCCTTTTGCCAATGTTGCAATCCGTTGTAAGAGACCACAGGTTGATCACCCGTTCCTGTTACTGAGCACAGAGAGGTTTGTAAGCCAGTCTCTCCAGGAATTCTGACGCACTGCAAAATCCCATGGTCTGAATGCTTCTACCTTCCCTGTGAAAGCCCCTGGCCTCAGAAAAGGAAGCTAGCTTAAGTGACCAACATTTGGGGCAGAGCTTCCGAGGGCCCAGCCACCGTGTTACATGCAACAATCAACAGAGATATTCTTTGACTTGAGTTGTTTTTCTGGGAATAGGACCCTATAATTAAAATCAGCTCTCCAACTCCCCTTCCTCCAAACAAGTATACAATGTAAGGAGGAAAATGCAAATTGAATAGCTGCTAGCCCTTCCCCCGCTTCCAAAAATATGCCACCCCAAGCCTCCCCTGCTGGAAGTTCTCAAGTCCCCAACTATACCCCAAGCCTGAGGCCCTTGAGAAGGTGAAGGAATGTGAGTGTGGAGGCCGGAGCCCCCCTCGCCCTGTAGGCTGCTCCTCTTGCTTTTCCCTTTGGACGTTACAGTTTAGCTCTGTGACTTGTAATTGCCTGAATTCCCCACCCATGCTTTTTCTTACTTTGGGCCTTCTCATCCTCCCTCTTCCTCCATCTTCCTCCTCTAACCCCACTCCCATGCTTGAGTGGGGTGTTCCTCTTCTGTTCTCCCACAAAACCCTGTGCCTCCTTCATCGTTGCGTATATTATGTGGTGATGTAGTTTTCTGGAGGTGTGAAGACTATGAATCCTATGAAGACACATACACACCTACCTTGTTGACCGTTGTATCCTCAGAATCTAATACTGTACCTGGCACACAGTGGTTGGGAGTAAATATTCATGAGGCAAACACATATTAGGAAGGACTCTTTTGTTGTGGTTGTTGGTTGTTGTTGCAAGTGACATAACCCCACCTTGATCTAGCTGACTGACAGCTCTACCACCTGTGTTTTGCAGCATGAGAGGAAGAGGAACTGAACCTCTTCCTTCAGTTTCAGCTTGAATAATATCAGGAAGATTCGTATCGGTTTGAGTTAGGTCATGTACCCGATGTACTGTAACTGAGGATGGGGTAAGCTGGTTGGAGTTTGCAACACCGTTCACGTAGCCAAGATATGAAAAGAACCTAAATGTTAACTGATGGATGAATGGATAAGGAAATTGTGGTATACATATATACACTGGAATATTATTCAGCCTTAAAAAAGAAGGAAATCCTAACATTTGTGACAACATGGATGGATCTGGAGGGAATTATGCTGAGTGAAATAAGACAGACATAAAAAGACATTTCCTGCAAGAGCTTGCTTACATGTGGAATCTCAAATAGTCAAGTTTAAAGAAGAGAGAATACTGGTTGTCAGGAGCAGGAGAAAAGTGGAAACGCAGCTGTGATAGTTAAAGGGTACAAAGTTTCAGTTATACAAGATAAATAAGTTCTGGAGGTTTACTATTAATATATCACATAGTACCTGTAAGTAACAATACCATATTGTATACTTAAAATTGCTAAGAGGGTATATCTTATGTTGTATGTTCTTACCAACAATAGCAATAATAATGGTAATAATTAAGGGGCAGGAGGACACATCGGAAGGTGACGGATATGTTTATGGCCTTGATGGCAGTGATGGTTTCATGGGAGTATACTTATTCCCAAGCTCATTGAGATGTAAATATTAAATATGTACAGCTTTTTATATGTCAATTGTACCTCAATCAAGTAGTTTAAAAATGGTTGGACTGAGAAAAGGAGGAGCTGCTCAGCAACATGAGACTGGGTGCTGGGCAGACAAAGGCTCACACATAAATTACTGAACCAACGGACTCATGTCTGTGAGCTTTGTGGCCGTGGATGCACCATGCCAATGTAGTCAAGGATTCTTCAATGTGTACCTTACTGGATTAGTTCCCTCTGTTTTCATTTGTATTGACTCCTCAGTTCCCTTATGGGTTGCTTGTTGACTCTTGCGGAATTATTTAAGTAAGACTTTGGTTGCAGGAGGTGGACACGCTTGAGCTGGTTTTGGCGGTAATGGGGAATTTGTGAGACATGACACAGTGACAGGAAATGCAGCCAGATATTGTGAGAGGCAGTAACTAGGAGTAGGAAAGTTATGAGAAGTTAAGGCAGTAGTAATTGTCTCTCTATTAAAGGCCATAATGTTATCATTCCTGCCTCTATCTGTTTGCTTTGTTCTTCCCTCTCAGCAGAATGGTCTTCTCTGCTTCTCTGTGCACCTGCAGAAGGTGACCACCCTAAGGCTTATGGATTCAGGAGTGCTCAGTTTGAGAGCAGTTACCCACTGCCTGGCCCCTGTGAACTCTAGTCCCAGTTTCTTATTCCTGGTGCTGGCTTAGTTTGAGGCAGCTGCCCACCATAAGTGCAGTGAGCCATGGCCTGGGGACAAGGTCAGGTACATGCGTAATCCGTTGGCTCTGTGACTTGTGGTGGTGGTGATGGAGGTAGCTCCCGGAAGAGTGGATTACAGGTTAAGAAGAGTCTGTGTATCTTGACCACAATTGATGTGAACTTGTAAGTTTCAATGTGTGACCATTTACAAAGTTATGATCGGGGGTCTCATTAATTTATGGTGATGTATGAGTCTGTGTGTGTGTGTGCGTGTGTGTGTGTGTGTGTGTGTGTGTGAGAGAGAGAGAGAGACAGAGAGAGAGAGAGAACGAGAATATGAGTGGTGGTTTCCCATTCATTTCTCTCTGGACCAAATCCTGGGCTATGAGCTGGACATATAATAGTAAACAAAATAGACATGGTGCTTGCTGTGACCTGCCCTGGGAGACAGGTATTATATGGAAGATCACGTAAATGCAGAGTCTGAGCTGAAGTCTTAAGGGTGACTTCAGCTTCCTCCAGATCCATAATTCCCTCCAGATCCATCCATGTTGTCACAAATGTTAGGATTTCCTTCTTTTTTAAGGTTGAATAATATTCCATTGTATGTATATAGATACCACAATTTCCGTATCCATTCATAGGTAACTAGTCCGTGGAGCCTGTGTCAAGGTCCTGAGGTGAGAGAAAGAGGTGAATTTGAGAAACCAAAAGGATGGTGTGGCTGTAGTTCAGAGAACAAGGGGGGTTGTTTCACAAGCTGAGTCTGGAGCCAGGCTGAGCAGATTCTTAGGAACTCTGCAAAACCTTAAGGGTTTATCTATGACTGTGTATAAACAACTACGGTCGTAGATAAACAAGTTGGAAAACAACTCAAGGGTTTACAGTCATCAGAATTGTAAAACTGATCCCACGTATTTTCAAACCTCAGATCCCTTGCTCTGACCTCGTGTGTCTAAGCTAGCAGGAAGCAGGATGTCCCTGTCCACTGGCTGGAATGAAGGGACCCACTCAAGCTCCCAGTCTTCCCAGCATCCAGGGCCCCCCTGCTAGTGTGTGGTCTAGATTTCCATTCCCATAGTAGGACTTTCTTTGGGAGCCTTGCAGTCTCTCCTGCCAGAGGGCTTCGCCTGGGACTGTCTCAATTCAAGAGAGGGGTTCTAATAACATTAAACCTCAATATCTTGCTCCTCCATTCCTGACACCTCCCTTTTCTTCTACCCTTCCCCTACCTCCTTCTTCCCTGTGCCTCAGGCTGGCAGGTTAGTGCTGGAGCAAGTGGCCAGTCACCATCATTGGGGTTGCAGATCCTCAGGGTTCTTCAGAAGCCCCCTCACCATGATCAAGAGTCCCCAGTCACTCGGAATTCCAAGGTTCCCAAATGCCAGCTCTCTCGCTCCTCCCAGTGTTCTCCATCTCTGGGATGTTGGGCTCCAGGCTTCTCAGATGCACTGAGTTCCCTAGGCTAAGCCACTGATCCCTCAGAGCTTCATAGCCTTAGAGTAGAGGGAGGCAGGCCTGCAAAGAAGAGTTTTGGGGTGGACCAGGCACTGGGGTGCTACAGATGCTCATAAATCGTCCCTTTACCCTGGATGTGCCCAGTGTTGGGACCACCAGGGAATCCCCAGCCTTGCGTGCTGATCGACTTGTAGTCCCCTGGCCCTGACTGGAAGCCTAGTTTTCTCTCTTATGACTGACCCTGGACCAGCCAGGCCCCTAGCTCCCCAGGGAAGAAATCCAATCTATTTCCTCTGATGGTAATGACTAGTACTTAAATAATGCTGACCACATGCCAAGCATTTTACAGTTGTTAGCCCAGTCCTCACAAGCACTTTGTGAGGTGGCCAAGAGTCTTACCCTCATTTTATAGATGTGGCCCAGGATTCCACAGCTATAGTTCATGAGGCTGGGATTTGAACCTCTGGCCACCAGAGCCCACCTTACTGCGTCCTCCTCCTGTTGTCATAACAGAAAAGTACAACACCATGATGACACAACAGGCTATCCTGGTAGGTTCCCAGGCTGCCCCAATACCCAAATTCCTAGGTTTACAAAGTTGACATTTACAAAGTTTCCAGGTTTACAGATCTAGTTTCTGATTCTTTAGGCCAGCAGGAATTTCTCTACAAAAGCTGCTTCAAAAATTTCCAGCCAAGCCTTACACACCTTGGCATTACATCTTGGTGAGCCAAGGCGGAAGAGAGCAGGAAGTGAAGGCCCCATGGGAAGTCCCTGTGGTCGGGAGCACCCAGGCGGGGTGGGGGGTGGGGGCTTTCCTGTGGCCGACTCCCTGTACCTCCCAGACCCATTCAGGCCCTGTGAGTTGAATGACGAGACCCTGGGAATGAGTCCAGGTCTGCAGGGTTAGAGGAAATTGAAGGCCCTTACCAGATCCCTGTTGAGAAGTTTATGAATTATGAGCCCTTCTGCAAATGAGAGTGTTCTTCCCTGTCAGAAGGGACAGGTTGAAGGTGGTGGGATTGGTGGCAGCCAGTAGGCTGGTCTGTTTCTTCCTCTCTCTTTCATCTGCATATGAAGGCATTACCTGAAGCAAGGGCCTGTGTAAATGCATGTGATTTACAGAGCATTTTATAGTTTGTGTTTCGTTCATCCTTCCGGTGAGCCCGAAGTCTAAGATAGGGCAGGGAGCATCAGGTCCATTTTGCAGCTGTCAAAATGAAGTCTGAAGGGCAGAAGTGGTGTTCGCCCCCAAAACACACCACTGGTTGGCTGCAGACCTGGGGACTAGACCCAGGACTGCATCCTACCCAGGGGTCTCTTACCACTGCTCCCCATCAACTTGGATGGCTTTAAGCATTTGTCAGTTGTCTGCTCCCTGATGGCAGAATGAAGAGACATGAAGCTACAGCAGGTTCATTCTCAATGGCAAAAGGGAGGAGAAGTGTTCAGAACATCAGGTGCTTCTAGAGAAGGCGGAGGAGAGTATCTGGCCTTGTGGACAATGTCATAGCAGAGGCCAGGTATAGGGCATGGGGGTAACTGGAAGCGGGGATGGACCCTGTTATTCCCTAAGACATGGCTTCCACGTGGTGCTGAAACAAGGCCTTTGCTCTTGCTGTTCCCTCCACCTGGAATATTCTTCCCCTTCCTTGACATTGCTCAGGTCTCTGCTCCTATGTCACCCTCTCAGAGAAGTCTTCCGTGACCACTTTCCCTAAAATAGCCACCCCTTTCTAGGTCCCTCAAAAGCATATCCTGCTTTTGATTTTTCCCTATGGCAATATGCCCTATGAAGTTATTTTATTTGTTAACTCGTTTCTTGTCTGTTTTCCTTCGTTAGGGCGTTGGGGACCTTGTCTGGCTTGTTCCCAATGCCTGGAAGAGTGCCCGGCACACAGGATTAAGCCAACACGTGTGTTTTGAATGAATGTGTGCACACATGCATGAGCTGGCGGCAGTTGGGGTTGGGGTAAGCATGAAGGCCCAGCTCAGTTCTCTGCATGTGACCTCTCATCTTACGCAGATAAGAACCAGTTTGGTTTCTGCCTGCCTGAGTCACTCTCCTGGAAACGGGGCCTGCTTGGCATCACGTCAGCCATCAGCCGGCCCATGTCCTCATGCTGGCCAGCCCTTTGCGAGTATGTGGGAGGAGAGGCTGGGCTCCTCCTTGCATTCTCTGATGTGTTCTGGAAGGAGGAGCAGCTCCACCCTGGGAGGGGCTGTGGCCCAGGTACTGCCTGGATGCTCCTTTATGGGCAGCAGCTCAGTCTAGAGTTAGAGTCTGGAAGACCTCGGAAGACCTCCTGTCCTATCAGGCCTCCCCATGGCTTTAGGTAAGCTCCTTCCACTCTTATTTTTCCACCTGAGAAATGAGAGAGGAAAATATCTACGATTGGTGTTTACCAAATGCTTTCAGGCTCTGGTGAACAAGCGTCCAGGAAAATGTCAAGCGCATGGGGCTCCAGGCCTGTCTGGGGGACCTGGGCACAGGGAGGCATCCGTGGGAGACCGTGCAGGCACTCTGAGGCAGGGGCTGCAAGCCTAGTGCCTGCTGGAGCAGCAGGTGAACAGAGAGGGGTAACTGCTGTGACAAAAGTCATACAGTCCTTGGAGTGTGGGAGTCATTTTCAACTGTTGATAGAATAGGGAAATTGGTGAAATAGCTCTGTTAAATGAGAGAAAGAACAGTGTGAACTCAATGAGAAATACTAATAGAATGTGGCACTGAGCCACAAGGTCTGAGGGTTGATTGACAGGGAAGGGTGGGGACTGTGGAGAATTAAGGACTTGGCACTAGTCAGTTCCACCAGATAGCTGTCACAAGAGAATGCAGGCCCAGGTGGCCAGAACTTCTCACTTTTCCAGAAGGGTCAGATATTCTGATTTCGTTGCGTATAGTATTCTGATTAAATAAGACAATAAAGCAAGCAGATAAAATATTTAAATTATAAGCTCCCAGTTTGCAACCTCTGGTTAGGATTTGTGTGGCACAAAGGAAAAACCACTCAGGATCATTGGTCTGTAGACTCTAATTTTAAGTTTCTAATTTAAAATAGGCCCCCGAGTCTGGGCGCAGTGGCTCATGTCTGTAATCCCAGCACTTTGGGAGGCCAAAGTGGGTGGATCACTTGAGGTCAAGAGTTCGAGACCTGCCTGGTCAATGTGGTGAAACCCCTATCTCTATTAAAAATACAAAAATTAGCTGGGCGTGGTGGTGCATACCTGCAGTCTCAGCTACTTGGGTGGCTGAGGCAGGAGAATTGTTGGAACTCGGGAGGCGGAGGTTGCAGTGAACGGAGATCACACCACTCCACTTCAGTCTGGGCAACAGAGAGAAACACTCTGTCTTAAAAAAAATAGATAAATAAAGATAAATAAAATAAAATAAAATAGGCCTCTAATGAGCAGGCCATTCTCCTTTCTGGATCTTACTTTCCTTACTCTCCTTTCTGGGTATTAAGAGGAGGTCTAGAGGAAGCTGAACAACTCTTAGCTTATAATAAGCACAATGGAAGTGTTAGCTCTTAATGTGTCATAGACACATTACAAGCTAGGCGCCATGCTGAGCTCTTTACATGGGTTATCCCACTAAATCCTCTCAATAACCCTATGAGGAAGGACTATTATTGCTCACATTTTCAGAAGAGGAAATGGATATAGAGAGATTAGGTAATTTGCCCACGGCCAGACAGCTAGTATAAGAGGAGGAGGTGGGTTGACTGCAGACAGTCTGTCTTCAAACCACTACACTATGCTATGGGGGCACAGAGACTTAACGAAATCATGGAGAGGGGAATTGCTTTGTCAACCACAAGCAGTTATTCTGGGGGCAGCAGATCCTCCCCTGTCCCCCAGTGGGTACAATGGTCCCTGGTGGGTTGTACTACAATGTTAGCCCATCGTCTTATGTGTTTTTCAAATATGTAAAGTAGGATGCTGGAACCACTCTTAGAACCAGATAGTGATACATTGTGAAGAAATAAATCTCTGTGCTTAAAACTGGTTCATCCCAAAATATTTTGAACTGACACACAATAGGTGCTAAATAAATGTGTGTGAACTTGAATTGGATTGAATTCGGGAAACAAGTGCAATAAGCTTAGTGAAGACACCATGTTCCCTGGGCAGAGGAACCACATTCTCCATCTAAGTAAGGCCAGGAATATGGGAGGTATCAATGTTTGCCAAGCACAGAACAGGGTGCCAAGAAGAGAAAAGTTGAGGGGATTCATACCCTGACTGGAAACTGGAAGGGTGAGCACAGAGGGTAAAGGATAGAGATGGAACCATGTGCATACACTTTGTGTTACCTTGGACTAGTCATTCGTTTCTCTGGACCTCTGCTTTCTCTCCACACAATGGGGTCCCACCACTTCTCTCACAGCTGACTTGTATGAAGAAGGAGGTGGAGGAAGAGGAGAAGGTGAAGACAATGCTGACTAAAAGGGTAAATCCTTTTTAGGATCCAAGTCTGAAAACAATTTTAGGCTACTAGAGATGAACAATATCTTGATTATGTAGTTGAAGGAAATTAAAGATGAATGTTTTAATGAATAATTAATCAGAATGAAAATGATTGGTTACTAATATATCTGCTATGGTTTATTTTCCCAAGTGGCAGACTCACTAAGGTTTTTGAATACTCCTATGTGATTGCTGTATGTATGTATGTATGTATGTATGTATGTATGTATGTATCTATCTATCTATCTATCTATCTATCTATCTATCTATCTATCTGTTGTCTAATAAAATGGATCACATCTCTGCTAATAAAAACAGACTACACTGGCAGGGTACAATTGCAATCATTAATTGTGCCTGCAATTTGCAGCAGCAGCCACCAGAGGTGCCAGTGCCCTTTAAGGGTTGATAATTTAGAATAACCCAATTATCTGAGTTTTTCAGGGACTGAGGGATTTGCCAAGGTGTAGAACTTTCAGTAATAAAGTCAAGAAAGTCCTAGACAAACCAAGATAATTGTCACTCTAGTCCACTTTACCAGGTAAAGAGCTTTCCCTGTAACCTGTGTAAGGTTTTAGAATCATTTCTTTCTATTACCAAAAATCTTCCCTGAATTTTCAAGCAATTATGAACTAAATAGTTACTCTATGAGATGGGAGTTCAGCCCAAAAGAAACACCATAGGAACAAATGTAATTCTTGCTTCTGTTAACCATGCAATGAAGCAGAGAGAAAAAACTCAGCGGCCTCTTTAGCAGGACTGCAGTTTGGGAAGAAATAACAAAACTGGGTTTCAATCCTGGCCTGTCCAGGATCTGGAGCAAGTGAGTTAATCTTTTTAAGCCTTGAGTTCTTCTTCTTCTTCTTCTTTTTTTTTTTTTTTTTTTCCAAAGTGAAAGCAAGTTTATTAAGAAAGTAAAGGAATAAAAGAATGGCCACTCCATAGACAGAGTAGCCTGAACCTTGAGTTCTTCTGTAAAGTGACAATGAATTTGTACTCATTTTAAAAGTGGGTGTCAGTATGTCTGTCCACGTTGCACAGCTGTTATGTAGACAAAAGGAGATCTGTGTGAAAGTGTAACACAGAGCCTAAAATACAACAACTAAGCAACACAGTTGTCCCCTTCCCCATGGTGTCTGTTCTTCTCCATTTCCTCCTGCCTGCAGGGGGATTATAAAACTAATCATCAAAGCCAAGAAGGCAAGAGCAAACATGTACCTCTGAAAACACAAGATAACTACATAAGTAATGACTTTCAGGGCAGATCCATAGCTAATCCATAAACTGCTGGGGCAAAAATCATCTTGGAAGGTTCTGAACCTCAGAAAGGATTCACATGAAGTTAACCATCTAGATTCAAGAGGAGAGTAGCTTCCTGTAGATAACAGTTGGCTTATATACCATGTCCTGATCCTCTTCATCATCCAGGAGAGAAGAGGTGCTCACTCTGATAGCAGCAAGCCTGGGGGCTGCAGCTTGGAGAGTAGAGGTACTCAGGCAGACAGATGTCTCCAAACCTGTCCTGCTGCCTTAGGGAGCTTCTAATAAGTTGACGGATTTGGTTAAAATTAACTTGGTTACTTGGCAGGATTGGGTCAGTGGGGACTAACAAAAAGAAGACATCAAATTATACCCTGGGGGTTTGTATTTCTTGTGCTTCTTTCTCTTCTTTGTACTAAAGTTTTTACCTATGACTCGAAAAGAGCAACTGGAGTCTTTGCAGCATTATCTTAGCAAAAATTTACAAAGTTTGGAAAACAATATTGCTTATATTGTGTGGTGTGTCCTGTGACACTCAGGATTCAAGTGGTGGCTGAAACCACTAAATGTGAGATGAAGTCATTACAAGGCAGGGTGCACATCTGTCCACCCAAAGCTGGACGCCAACATTTCACAAATAGTGCTTGGGTGACACAAATGCAGCTCCAGGAGGTCCAGATGAAAATGTTTGTACTGAAATTTGTTAAAGCTTCCCGACAAACTGGATTTGTCAGTAAGGATTGTTTTCTGCAAGGAGGGGGTGAAACTTGTGGGGTGAGCCATTTGGGCTGAGGAGGAGGGAAGTTGGAGCTAAGAAATGTGGAGACAATTTCCCTTTAGAAGGGCTGAATCTTCCTGCCTCTCTGGGGTGCTGCAGCCCACAGGATCCAATTGTGTATATGTCTCCCCAGCTCCCCATTCAGTGATATCACGTCAGTAGCTTGAAATTATCCGTGGTAGGCGTATTATGTCATGGAAATTGGCAAATGGAAACTTTTCTTGGAGATTCAATTGTTAAACATTTACCAGCGTACCACTGCTCTGCCTTCGGGGTCAATGACCCCATCCAAATTTAATCCATCTGTCCACTGTCTCCAACATGATCTTAATAAAATACACCTGACAACATTACCCTCTTATTAAGTTTTTTAAAAGGTAAGTTTCCAGCTCACTGGGGTGGCATTAAAGGCCATTGCTTGTCTGGACTTCACCCAACTTTTCAAATCACTTTTCCTACCCCTACCTCTAAATGCCACTCAAACTCCAGCCGTCCTGAATAATAAGATTTTTAAAAAGTAGATTATGGGTCGGGCACAGTGGCTCATGCCCGTAATCCCAGCACTTTGGGAGGCCAAGATAGGTGGATCACCTGAGGTCAGGAGTTCGAGACCAGCATGACCAACGTGGTGAATCCCTGTCTCCACTAAAAATACAAATTAGCGGGGGGATGGTGGCACATGCCTGTAATCCCAGCTATGTGGGAGGTTGAGGCAGGAGAATTGCTTGAACCCGGGAGGTGGAGGTTGCAGGGAGCTGAGATTGCTCCATTGCACTCCAGCCTGGGCAACAAGAATGAAACTCCATCTCAAAAAACAAACAAACAAACAAACCAAAAACAGTAGATTACATCAGATACCTCTGGCCTAGGTTGTTTATGACCACCTCTACTGCTATGAATAACTAGAAAAGCTAGACAAAACATATTTCCAAAAGATCTCTTTGGAGGCATCAGAGAATGGCCAAGGCTGTAAGGAACTGTCTGAGCCCAGTGAGGTGGAGCCCAGCACTGGCGCCCCTTACTCTTGGGCACATGTGCTGGTTTCAAAAACTTCAGCTGAGATTTTGAGCATTCACGGAACTTGGTGGGGGAGATAAAATTTGTACCTTATATCCTACCTACAAGGTAGGTAATCCCCACCCAATTTGGAAATCTGGGTCAGCCTTCACAGGTACTGAAGCCCTCCTCTGAATGATCTCAAGTCCTGCTAGGGTAGAGGTTACCTGCTTTGAAAGGCTCCTGGCCTACCTGACCTGTCCAGCGGCAGCAAAAGTGAACCATCTCAGGGTACAGATAACAATCATCCAGAGCCTTGAATGACCTCTACAGTGTTTAATATATAGTATTCAGCAGTCATTAAAAAGGAATGAGGCACATGCAAGAAGACCTGTGCATCAGGGAGAAACAGGCAATAAATGGAGATCCAGCAGGGATTCAAATCATGGATTTGAATCGGGGCAGACTTTGAAAGAACTATGGAGAATATACTCAAAGATTTAAAGCACAAGATTGGAATTTTTGGCAGAGAACTAACAACTACACAAAAAAGGAACCAAATGGAAATCCTAGAACTGAAAGATGCAATTAACCAGTGTTGAGAAATAGCCAACACCTATTGAACACTTCCCACATGGGTGGCTGTGCTAAATGCTTTACAAGCATCAACACAAGATGTGTCTCCTTGCAGCAGTGCAGTGTCCCTCCTAAGACATGGACAACCTGGTTTCCCTATCTCTCTGCTTCACCAAAACCCCTTTACATGGGGCTTAGATGCTCCTGTTGTCTCTAGTGTTTGGTAGCACAGGGCTCAGTACATAGAAGGCACTAGATACAATTGTGATGACCAGGAACTCCGATGAAAGCTGTGGGTGCTGACTGGGAAGGCATAGTCCTTTATGTGCTGTGGTCTTAAAGCTTCATCTAGGAAGCAGAACTGGGGGGGTGCTGAGGACCCAGAACCGAGAATAAGATTAGTCAGAGATTTCCTGTGGGCAGAAATCATAAGGACGCTAACTGTTTGTGTGAGATAACATGAAACCAAGAGTGGACTTGTGGCCAGAAGCGTGAGGAAGAGGGAGAGAGCTTCCCCTGTCCCCTTTCTTCCTCTCCCTAAGCCACAGTGATTGACAGCCCCCTCCTTTGGAGTCAGAGCAGGCTGGAGACTGGACTGGGAAAGGAGGATGGGTCAGGATAAAGAGCAGGAAGGCTGGGAGTGCACGGCCGGAGCAAGGGACTGGGACGTTCACTGGGCCTGATCTCTCCCACTTTACCTGGGGTAAAGAAACATACACAAAAGCCACGGTGTGAGTATTCCCCAAGTGCCAGGGTCAAGGCATGATTCATCATGTGCAGCATTTCATTCAATCTGTATAGTAACCGATGACGTGGCTTCTATTATTAGCTCTATCAGATAATGAAACTGAGACCAAGCCAGTCTCTGTACATTGTGTGGGGGTGGCCCAGCTCGGAAATCACACAGGGGGATTCAGACCTAGACTCCATAACTCCTGCCCCAGGGACCACCCCCATCCTCACCCTCTGCATATCAAGAAAGGGCAGGCTGGGCCACTTCTCAGGACAGAGTGGGGAAACGACACAGAGCAAGGAGGTTACAGGAGCCCCGAGCATCTTTTCTCCAGGAGAATACTCTTTCTCTGAATTCAGACTGGGGTCAGAGGAACATTTACCTAGGAGCCACACTGTGGGTGGGGCTTTTACTTGAGGTGCCGTCTGAGGGCAGTGGCCAGGATGGAACTCTCCACCATACCTTGGCAAGCCACTTCTCTTCTGCAATCTGTAAGGACATTTTTTGAGAGAATTACGGCTTTCCAATTCCAGAGGACTGACGAAAGACAGATAGGAGAGAACCTATCCCAGTCAGGTGCTAGCTGCCTTCTCTTTCAGAGGGTGTGATGCTAAAGTGATACACTTGATGATTGACAAATGCTTCGGAAATTTTCAACCCTAATATTCAACACACTCTGGAAGTGGCAAATAAGTAGACAGGTTCATGTACATCACCTCCTTCAGCTAGTCCTCACAAAAACAATCAGATGAACAAACAAAATGCTTCTTTGGCCCTCAAAGTTAGACACTATTTCTCGAACATGTGTCAAAAAGGATGGGTGACTCACTCAAGATCACACAGCTTGTGAGGACCGTACAGGAACACAGACATGCCATTTTGCCTAAAAAACCCATCACCCAGGGAGTTGACACAATTTTGCAGAAATGTTCTATTTCCTCTGAAGGATGCATTCTTTAAACCTTTGGGAAATTCATTCATAGCCTTCCACCTTTGCAGGATTAACTCTTTGGACACAAAGTGTTTGATTCTGATTTGTTGGTTGGAAGATTTGTTGGTTGAGAGAAAGATTCTGATTTGTTGGTTGAAAACAGTCAGACTCATCAAGATCAACTGCTGTAGTAGTAAACATTTTGACATTTTGTCTGTATTCTTGTACTGTCCTCATAAGCTGCATGACCTTGAGTGAGTCACTCATACTTTTTGTTTTTGCTCTTGTTTTGGAGATGGAGTCTTACTCTGTTACCTAGGATCATGTTGTTGGAGTGCAATGGCATGATCTTGGCTCACTGCAACCTCCACCTCCTGGGTTCAAGTGATTCTCCTGCCTCAGCCTCCCGAGTAGATGGGATTGCAGGTGCACGCCACCACCCCCTGCTACTTTTTGCATTTTTAGTAGAGATGGAGTTTCACCATGTTGGCCAGGTTGGTCTTGAACTCCTGACCTCAGGTGATCCACCGACCTCGTCCTTCCAAAGTGCTGGGATTATAGGCGTGAGCCACCGTGCCCAGCCCACCCATTCTTTTTGAAACATGTTTGAGAAATAGTGTCTCCCTTTGAGGGCCGAGGAGACATTTTGTTAGTTCATTTGTTTGTTTTTGTGAGGACTAGCTGAAGGAGGTGATGTATATTAACCTGCCTACTTATTTGCCACTTCCCAAAGTGTGTTAAATGTTAGAGTTTAAAGTTTCTGAAGCATTTGTTAATAATCAAGTGCCCGGAGCTGGAGGTCAGAAGACCTGGATTTCTCTGCATACCTTTGCCATCGGCAAGCTGTGTGACCTTGGACAGATCGCTTTTTTTTTGTCTGAGTCTTTTCTGAGTCTTCTTGAAAATAATGCCAGGTTGGGACAGGATGATTGCCAAGCTCCTGTCCAGCTCTAAAACACTGCAACCTATACTTCTGCGCCAGCACTGTCCATCCCGTAGATCATGCAGAAATTCTCTTCAACTTTTTCTACCCATAAAATAGGAGCATGCTTACCTTTTTCCTGTCTAGAATATTGTAAGGAAGGAAGTTAATGTGTATCAGAACCCATTATGGGCGAGAAGTTCTCCTCTTCCTCCCTACACTTGCTTCCTCTCTCCCTCCCTCCCTCTTTCCCTTCCTTCCTTCCATCCATCTGTGAAAAAGACACGATCACCCTCATTCTGAGAGTGAAGAAACAGAGGCTCAACTAATGAAATGATTTGTTCGAGGTCACACGGGTGGCACATGGCAAGTGGCAGAGGTTGAAGTTAGACCCATTCCTGTCCAAATGCTGAGTTTATGTCATCATCCCAAGACCATAACTTTAAAGACGTAAGATAGTGGGAAAATAGTTGATTTTAAAGCACCTCTCAGAAGGACTCACTTTACATCAGGGGTCAGCAGATGCAGGCCAAATCCGGTCCATCCCCTGCTTTTGCAAATACAGTTGTATTGGAACACAGCTAGGCTTGTTGATTTATGGATTGCCAATGTCCTTTTGTGAAACAGACAGCTGAGCTGAGTAATCGTGGCCCACAGAACCTAAAATATTTACTCTCTCGTCCTTTACAGAATGTTCGCCAATCTATGGTCTGGAGTCCAAGGCTGTCCATCCTTCAAAGAACACAAAGTGACATGAGACTGTCCCATGTGCAGGGAGCCCTTTCATTTTATTATGAAAAAAGGGCCTTTCTGCTCAAATCTGTTTTTTAAAAAGTCAACAAACAGACTCCGGGTACCTGTCAGGCACAGTAGGGAGTTTGGTTTCCATTGTGCTCTTCTTCCCAGGAACTCAATGAAGGGGAAATAGAAATCTCAATTTTGGGGAAATTGCACAGGGGAAAAAGGGGAGGGAATCAGTTACAACACTCCATTGCGACACTTAGCGGGGTTGAAAGTGACAACAGCAAGGGTTTCTCTTTTTGGAAATGTGAGGAGGGTATTTCCGCTTCTCAGAGTGGGGCAGGGTGGCAGACGCCTAGCTTGGGTGAGTGACTATTTCTTTATAAACCGCAACTCTGGGCCCGCAATGGCAGTCCACTGTCTTGCTGCAGTCACAGAATGGAAATCTGCAGGGGCCTCGGCAGTCACCTAATCTGTCTCCTCCTCTTCCTGTTCCATTCAGAGACGGTCGGCCGGCCCTCTGGGAGAAAACCCAGCAAGATGCAAGCCTTCAGGTAAGGCTACCCCAAGGAGGAGGAGGTGAGGGTGGATTAGCTGGAGACTGGAAATATATCACAGCTGCTGGGGGCTGCCAGGCCCCACAGGTCCTGAGAACTGGGTTTGGGCTAGAGAGGATGTCCATTATTCAGGAAAGAGGCTGTTACGTGCATGGGCTTCAGGACTTGTATTTCAAAATATCGCAGATGTAGATGGTACGACCGGAGGGCTCTCTTACTTTCCCAGAGACTCAGCAACCCAGTGAGTAATAGATGCATGCCAAGGAGTGCGGCTGCGATTCAGGCCCAGCTGAATGTGCTGACAGAGAAGCAGAGAGGGGCACCAGGGCGCAGCCTGAAGGCCCAGACTGATACGAGCAATGCCTGTCTGGGCTGACACGTCAGAGGGTCCCACTCTCCAGGGGCCTTGGTTTCCCCACCTGTGACATCTGTGACATGAGATTCACGATAATTCCTTGTGTGCCTTACCGGGTTGTTGTGAAAGTTAAATGCACAGATAATAGCATAACAGGATTCTGTGCATTGTAAAATGCCTGAAAATCATTGTGATTTGAAAATGGAATCAGGGCTTTGTGAGACCGTCCCTATTGTAAAGATGTGATGCTGACAGAAATGACAGGACTGCTTGTACATGCCCTCTGCCGTGTGACATTCCAGCAGTGAAATCATGTTGGGGTGACTTCTCCCCCAATCTGACCTTTATGTTTGTCTGGGTTGAGGCTGCAAGTCAGGTTCTGTGGGCATATGAGTGACAAGTCTCTCCCTTCCAGATATGGGGACTGTCTGCTTCCCCAGGTTGCCTCTGCCTGCTCTGATCAGCTAGAAGCTCCAGGAGATCCCCCTGGAGGCCCCAGCAGGCAATGTCTAATCCCTCCAGATTGAGGCTAAATCTAGAAACTAGGATAATCACAAACAGGCCAATGCTGCCATATGCAAAGCACTTTGGTTTGCCCGGCCACCCCTCGTTGAGCGTGTGGGCTCTTCAGAGGCACCTGATGAGGTGGGTAGAGTTAGCCACACTTCACAGGTGAGGATATGAGGCACAGGTCCCAGGACATGCTGGCTGGGGCTCTGTTTATTACATCTCACAGCTTTGAGTCCTGCTCTCAACCAGAGAGGCTTTTTACCAAGAAGAAAGGATTGGGACCCAGAAGCAAGTCACTGGCTGAGGTAGGGAGGAAGCCTGCTTGTTCCCAAGGGCAGCTGCTCCTGCAGGACTCTGAGCAGGTCACCAGCTAATGGAGGAAAGGCTCTAGGGACAGACCTTCCTGGTCTAAGGCTCAGAGTGAGTTAGCTGCAAGGTGTTCTGTCTCTTGAAACTTCTAACTAGGTGCTGTGGTAGCCACTAGTCTCAGGTGGCTATTTAAATGTATACTTAATTGAATGAAAAGAGAAGAAAATTTAAAATCGAGACCGTTGGTCACACTATCCACATTGCAAGAGCTCAACAGCCGCACGTGGTTAGCAGCCACCCTATTGGGCAGTGCAGCTATAGAACATTTTTGCATCCCAGAAAGTTTGTTTGGATGTTGCTGCTCTGCAGTGTGCTTTGCTGAAACAGAAGTGCCTGCCCTGGGAATCTAAGATGGGAAGCAAGTGAGGAGGGGAGTCAAATGTGGGCTCACTGCTCACCAGCTGTGAGGGTTGGGCCTGCCTCTAAACCAGTGTCAGCCTCAGTCTTCTCATCCATGCATGCCATGGGTATACTAATATACCATACCCCGGGAAGAGCTGGATGCAAATTTAACAAGTTCTGGGGGACACGGGAAGGTGCTAAGCACAAGGCCGGGCCCATGGCAGCTGTGCACTACAGCTGAGTCCTTTTCCTTTTCAGAATCTGGGATGTTAACCAGAAGACCTTCTACCTGAGGAACAACCAACTAGTGGCTGGATACTTGCAAGGACCAAATGTCAATTTAGAAGGTGAGCGCTTGCCAGGAAAGCCAATGTGTGTGGGCGCTGGGTCACCTTGCCCCTCTGTCTGCGGCAGCATGGCCTGCCTGCACAAACGCTAGGTGCAACGTCCTAATCCTTATTGGGTCTTTGTACTCAAGTTTGAAGCTGGGAGGGCCTGGCTACTAAAGGGCACGTATGAGGGCAGCCTGAAGAGGGCATGGAGTGGTAGAGTCTAGGTCAGGGGTCAGTGACTATAGGCACAGCGGTCCCAGGGCCACAGCTGGGAAGGACAAATACCAGAAGGCAAGGTTGACAGTTCCCTTCCTCCAGTGCCTATTAAGCCTCCATGTTCCTATGTTGTTCAAACCCTAACTCAATCCCAAATTAATCCACCATGTATAAGGCTGGGCTATGTCTCTTATTCCTGGACACCATACTCAGCCATATTCTGGCCCATGTATTAAACAAGATGGATGAACTTGAAGAAGCTTCACCCACTCTGTTCCTCAGCTTTCCCTTCAGTAGGATGATGTCAGTTGGATGACGGGATGTGCGATTCTTTTAGTTCCAGCCTTCTAGGATGTTTTCACTCCCCTGTTTGGTGTTGTAGGATGGTATTACCTCCACCTTCCCACCTTCCCTATGCCCTCGTTCTGTCTCCCCTGCCTCACTCTGAAAGTGGGTGAGACCCACCTTTCCTGTCCTGGTAGTTCTCCTAATGAACACACTGAAGCACAAGGAGGCTGAGATTTTTGTTGCTACATGAGAGCATGGAGGCCTTTTAGGGAAAGAGGAGGTTCAGAGACCCCCAGGCTGCTGTGGAGCCCCACTCATGGCCTTGCGCCATTTTCCCTGCCCCTCAGCAACACACCTATTGACCTGGAGCACGGGCATCCTGGGGAAAGTGAGGGAAAGATGGAAATCACGTGGAACAACATCCAGGAGACTCAGGCCTCTAGGAGTAACTGGATAGTGTGCTTGGTTTAATCTTCTGTTTAGATGCAGACCAGGAAGATGAGACCTCTCTGCCTTTCTGACCTTGGGATTTCAGTTTTGTGGGACCAGGGGAGACAGAAGAATACCCAGGGTCTCTTCATTATTGTTGCCTCCTCTTCTATTAACCTGACCCTCCCCTCTGCTCTTCCCCAGAAAAGATAGATGTGGTACCCATTGAGCCCCATGCTCTGTTCTTGGGAATCCATGGAGGGAAGATGTGCCTGTCCTGTGTCAAGTCTGGTGATGAGACCAGACTCCAGCTGGAGGTAAAAACCTGTTTTGGATATCAAATCACCCCAAAACCCAGTGGCTTGAAAAACCAAAATTTGTTCTTACGATTCTACGGCTTGAACAGGATTAGCTGGGTAGTTAGTTCTGTTCTACGTGGTGGAACACACTGGGCTCACTTTGGCAGTTGCATTCAGCAGAGTGCCCGGCTTGCGCTGGGCATCTGAGATGGTCCCTCATTCTCCAGGCTCTCTTTCCCTGTGATCTCTCAGTGTTTAAGAGTCAGCTTGAGCTTCCTTACAGCATGGCGGCTGACTTCAAAAGGGATTATTCCAAAAAGACAAGTCTCAACATGCAGGTGCTTATTATAACTTCTGCTTACATCATCCTATTGGCCAAAGCCACTCACGTGGCTAAGTCTAGCCCCTTGTGAGAGGGGACTGCATAGGAATGTGGACACCAGGAGGCACAGGCACTGGGGCCCACCACTCTAACGGTCTCCCACAGGACCCGAATCTCTGTGTGCTACTCCCTTGCTCAAAGGCCACCAACCCATTCGGACCTGCCCTCTTCTAGCAAAGCCCATCCTCAGGACCTTTCTCTTCCAATACTTATCGACTCACATTGATTAGTTGGTGCCCCACCCAGAGCCCTGTGCTCCTTGATCTCATGTAATGTTAGTGGGTTTCCCAGCCCTGGGAAAACATGGCTTTGTCTCAGGGGCTTGCTGGATGCAACCTTAACCTCAATGTGAGTGGCCATACTGTGGCACTATCACATCCCTTACCAGTAGACAGGGACACTGTTCTGGAGGGTGACTGCCTGTTCTGTGAGGAGTGGGGATGGCTAGGACATTGCATGGAACACACCACCACCTCATCTCCTCAGAGCTCAAACCCTGACAGAACACCAGCTCTACAGGCCTTGGCTTCTGCTGATGGTGCTGTGTATTTATGAGACTTACTGGTCCGAGGCCAGAGTGGCCAGATTTCCCAAAATCAAGGTGTGACAGTGGGACAGCCTCTTTGTGTCTTTGCTGTCCTAAGAAACCTGGACCAGGCCAGGTGCGGTGGCTCACGCCTGTAATCCCAGCACTTTGAGAGGCCGAGGTGGGCAGATCACGAGGTCAGGAGTTTGAGACCAGCCTGGCCAACATGGTGAAACCCTGTCTCTACTAAAAATACAAAACATTAGATGAGTGTGGTGGTCCATGCCTGTAATCCCAGCTACTCAGGAGGCTGAGGCAGGAGAATCGAACCAAGGAGGTGGAGGTTGCAGTGAGCTGAGATTGCACTACTGCACTCCAGCCTGGGGGACAGAGCAAGACTCTGTCTGGGGAATATAAATAAATGAATAAATAAACCTGGGTCCCAGAGTCCCACAGAGTGGCAGACAGGAGCCCCTGGGGGCTTTTAGGGTACAGCATTTCCCCTGTACTAACTCTGGGCTGTCCAGAGGGCCATGTCATGGTGTGGAGTGGAGAGGGAGGCAGCACAGGACTTCCTAGGCCTCAGCTCTCATCTACCCATCTTTTGATTTCCAGGCAGTTAACATCACTGACCTGAGCAAGAACAGAAAACAGGACAAGCGCTTCGCCTTCGTCCGCTCAGACAGCGGCCCCACCACCAGTTTCGAGTCTGCCGCCTGTCCGGGCTGGTTCCTCTGCACAGCAATGGAAGCAGACCAGCCCGTCAGTCTCACCAATATGCCTGACAAGGGTGTCATGGTCACCAAATTCTACTTCCAGGAGGATGAGTAGTACTGCCCAGGCCTGCCTGTTCCCATTCTGGCATGGCAAGGACTGCAGGGACTGCCAGTCCCCCTGCCCCAGGGCTCCCGACTATGGGGGCACTGAGGACAAGCCATTGAGGGGTGGATCCTCAGAAGGAGTCACAAGAACCTGGTCACAGGACTCTGCCTCCTCTTCAACTGACCAGCCTCCATGCTGCCTCCAGAATGGTCTTTCTAGTGTGTGAATCAGAGCACAGCAGCCCCTGCGCAAAGCCCTTCCGTGTCGCCTCTGCATTCGGGATCAAACCCCGACCACCTGCCCAGCCTGCTTTCCTCTCCCCACTGCCTCCTCCTCCCTCATTCCACATTCCCATGCCCCAGATACATCAGGCCCCTTGATGAATCCCACCAAGTGGCTCCCACATCCTGTTTTACAAACAAATGCCAGTCCGTGAGGAAGGTTTTTAAGAGTTTGTGGAGAATGAAAATTAAGGATTTCCTGATTTCTTTTTTAGTCCACGTGAAGGAGAGCACTTCATTTGGAGATTATGTTCTTTTGGGAGAGGCTGGGGACTTAAAATAGTCCTGCATTTGTGAAATGATGGTGAAAGTAAATGGTAGCTTTCCCATTTTTTTCTTCTTTTTTGTGATGTCCCAATTTGTAAAAATTAAAAGTTATGGTACTATGTTGGCCCCACAATTTTTTTTTTTTCCTTTTAAAACACTTCCATAATCTGGACTCCTCTGTCCAGGCACTGCTGCCCAGCCTCCGAGCTCCATCTCCACTCCAGATTTTTTACAGCTACCTGCAGTACTTTACCTTCTATCAGAAGTTTCTCAGCTCCTAAGGCTCCGAGCAAATGTGGCTCCTAGGGGTTCCTTCCTCCTCTGCTGAAGGAAAGAATTGCTCCTTGACATTGTAGAGTTTCTGGCACTTGGAGACGTGTATGAAAGATGACTGTGCCTCTGTCTGTCTCCCCCACCAGGCTGGGAGCTCTTCAGAGCAGAAAAAAAGACTCGTATATACAGGGCCCAGCACCTAGCCTGGCTCGGCAGGTACTCAGCGAATGAGTGCTGTATATGTTGGCTGCAAAGATCCCTACTTCCTGTCACTTCAGCTCTGTTTTACAATAAAATATTGAAAATGCCTATATGGTTGACTATGTCCTTGGCCTTGACAGGCTTTGAGTATAGAGTGCTGGGGAAATTGAAAGACCAAGGTGTCTTTCGCACCCCACAGGCTGGGGCCTGGCTGCCTCTTCTCTGAGAGTTCCTTTCTTCCTTCAGTCTTCCTCTCCCTGGATAATATGAGAGCAAATCTGTCTGCAAAAAAGATGCGGGGCAGCACTGTCCACAATAGCCTCTACTGGAAACAACCCAAGCACCCATCACAGAAAGAATTCGTACATCATCTATCTGCACACAACACAATGCTCCTTGGCAAAGAAAATGAATCAATTACAGCCAGCTGCACCGCACAAGACAGATGAATCTTACAAACATAATGTGGGTACAAGAATCACAAAAGCATGCATACAGTGTGATTCCATTTATACAAAGTTCAAAATGGGCAACATGGGGCTGTTGTGTGGAGGGCTGTGGGAACTGGTGATGCAGAGAGAAGCAAGGCCATGCTCTCTCTGAAGGCCCAGTGAAACTTGGCCCCTGGGAGACACAGTGGCGGGCAGCAGCACCTGGGGGCTTTTAGGGTTCAGATAGCATTCTATTTCTTGGCATGGATGTAGTTACACAGTTTTCTGCATGTATATTTTATTTCGCAATACCTAGAAAATAAAAAGACTTGCCCCCCTACAACCAGGGTGTAAGGAAAGGAGCATCTGGGAGATTATGAGATTAGTGGATGGAGTATTAAATTTGGCCCCATAGGTGGGAGTGCAAGACCATGAGTGACCACTTATCAAACACACCTCAGTAAACAGGCGAGTGAGGAGTGTGGTCCTTTCACCTGCCCAGGTTGTTTCTGTTAGATTCTGGGCTTGGTCTCTGGAGTCTAAGAAGTCATGCACTTGCTGTCTGATTTTGGCCAAGTCACCTCCCTTTTTGGGGCCTGTTCCTCATTTATTTGAGGCGAGTGTTGACTTGGATGGGGATTTTCCAAACAGAGCTCCTTGGACCCTTCTCTCTGATGTCTCTGGAAATGGGAAGCTCTGCAGAGGGAAGGATAAATGGGCCAGGATTCATCCCTTGAACCCTGTTCCCAACAGAACCCTCTTCTTTACAACTTGGACCTCCCATGGGACTTTGTTTGAAAGGGAGACTTCATTGCTAAAAGCAAACTAAACTAAGTAGGCTAAAAGGCAACAAACTGGAGAAAACATTCAAGGTCTTCTCTAGATTTAGGATCCTATGACGTTAATGAGGTCACCCAACATCTCTGAATTTTCTCTTCCTTGTATGTACAACGGGAGTAGCTGGCAGGGTGCGGTGGCTCACGCCTGTAATCCCAGCACTTTGGAAGGCTGAGGTGGGTGGATCACCTGAGGTTAGGAGTTTGAGAACAGACTGACCAACATGCTGAAACCCTGTCTCTACTAAAAAGACAAAAATTAGCCAGGCGTGGTGGCAGGTGCCTGTAGTCCCAGATACTTGAGAGGCTGAGGTGGAAGAATCATGTGAACCCAGGAGGCAGAGGTTGCAGTGAGCTGAGATCGCACCCATGCACTCCAGCCTGGGTGACAGAACTAGACTCTGTCTCAAAAAAAAAAAAAAAAAAAAAGTGAGTAGCCGCACCTGTACCACATGGACAATACAGGGATGGAACGTAATGACATGCGTGAAGTGCTGTGTGAGTGATAAAAGGGCATGTGTGGTTGATATATTTTTAATCCTGGTAGAAGGAGGAGGTTCAAGGCAGAAAACTCATCAAGGCTTAATGACAACAATAGCAGCTTATATTTGTGTGGGTCTATATGCAGCCTCCCTTCATGTTACAGAAGATAAAGCCCAAGGCTAAGACTCTTCATGCAAACTAGGTCAAGCAGCAAGCTACAGGTTAGAAACAGGCAAGGCAGCAAAATAGTCACATGGGTGAACTCTGGGACTTTGCAGTCACACTCTGACTCTCCTGCTTGCAATGGGTGCTCATAAGCAAGCTAGCTAACACCTCAGAGCCTTGGTTTTCCCACCACTAAATGCAAATAATAGGCAATGCTGAGTTATTGCAAAGTTACTTCGTCTTTGCAATAGCCTTCTGTGGTGAGTAGCATATTATTATTATTATTAGTCCTGGAAGAGTCAACTCAAAGGAATCTGCTTTAAAGCCTTATTGCTCCAAGTGTGGTTCACGTATCAGCACCATCAGCATGCTCGTGGAGTTAAAATGCAGATTCTCAGATCTCAGGTTTGACTTCCTGACTTAAAGTCATCATGTTAACCAGACCTCCCATGCACATTAAATTTGAGAAGCACTGTTTTAAAATGCATTGGCTAGGTGTGGTGGCTCATGCCTGTAATCCCAGCATTTTGGGAGGCCAAGGCAGGTGGATCACCTGAGGTCAGGAGTTCGAGACCAGCCTGACCAACATGGTGAAACCCCGCCCTTATTAAAAATACAAAATTAGCCGGGCGTGGTGGTGCATACCTGTAATCCCAGCTACTCGGGAGGCTGAGGCAGGAGAATCACTTGAACCTGGGAGGTGGAGGTTGCAGTGAGCTGAGATCATGCCATTGCACTCCAGCGTGGGCAAGAAAAGCAAAACTCTATCTCAAAATAAATAAAATAAAATAAAATAAAATAAAATAAAATGCATCTATTTTACAGTGCATAAGTTCTGGCATATGCACTAGCATAAAGGGATTCTCCTAATTATAAAGCTAGCCCATCTCCTTACTCTCTATCCCACTAGCCCACTGATGACAGCAAAAACTCCCCTCTTAACACTTAACACTTCCAACACTTCCTAGCCGGGCATGGTGGCTCGCACCTGTAATCCCAGCACTTTGGGAGGCTGGGGTGGGCAAAGCGCTTGAGACCAGGAGTTCAAGACTAGCCTGACCAACATGGCAAAACCCTGTCTCTATTGAAAATGCAAAAAAATTAGCCGGACGTGGTGGTACACGCCTGTAATCCCAGCTATTCGGGAGGCTGAGGCACAAGAACCGCTCGAACCTGGAAGGCGATGGTTGCGGTGAGCTGAGATCCTGCCACTGCACCCCAACCTGGGTGATAGTGAGATCCTGTCTCAAACAAACAAACAGATAAAAACCCTTACTTTGGTTTAAAGTGTTCCATAAAATATTCCTAAGAGAAAAAACTTTAAACCATCATCATACTGCTAGAATGTCAGCTCAATCCATGCAGATATTTTTGTCTGTTTTGTTCTACAGTGTATCTCAAGTGCCAAGGCCATTGCTTGCGATATACTGGGTGCTCAGTGAATATTTGGCCAGTGAATAAATGAATTGGCCACTGATATATCAATAGGGATTAATTTATTTGACTGGCCAGCAAATTTGAGAAGACTGGGGACTCGGATCAGGAATGTTGTAAAGCAAGCCTAGAAGAGGGGAAAGGCCTAGAGTGAAGGCTTTTTCAGAGATTTGGGGGTTGATTAAGGAAAAAGATATGACCACGAGATGGCGGTAGCACACACATGCTTTCTGGGTGATGCTTTAACAGGTTTACACTGGGGAATGTCCTTTACAACAGGAGTTGGTCAAGGAGGCTATAGTGTGGAGATGGGGTCCTACTCAGAAGGAAAGAAGGGAAGAGGACTCATTGGAAAGAAGAGAATTGGAAAGAGGGCTTACATGGCCAGGTGAAGTCACCCAGCGGCACAGCAGGGAATATCTAGGTCAGAGAGCTCCTATGGGCTACAATGGCTTGGAGCCTTTATGGCTTGGAGCTTTTCCTTGGCCAGCAGATATTGGGTACAGTTTCATGGAGTATACAGAGCAGGCAGGTTCTAAATGGATTAACAGAGGCTTAGTGGGGCTATGTTCAAAGCAAATGGATATGCAAACATTTGACTTTGGTTGGTGGGGTTTTGCAGGTCTGGTCTCAGCCTACAGCGAAGAAATTAATAATCAAGGGGCCAGCATACAGAGACCATCTTTGGCTCATTTATACAGCACAAAGCAGGGGCCATGGATTAGGAAAGCCAGGCCTGGGGTTCATGCTTAAGTGAGGCTTTTGTTCAATTGGGAGGTGGTGCACAGGTGACCGGGAGGTGGAGGGGCTGAGATGGGAAAGAAAAGCACAGAGAGGGAAGACAAGCAAGCCTCAAGACGAGTGTGGCTTCTTCTGTCACTTCTGAGCCTGACCCACTACAACACGACAGAATCAAGGACAACTATTTGAAAATTCAAGGCTGAATTCAAGTCTTTCATTGGTGAGTCACAGTTTTCCTACAAACTCACTGGGGGGCCCTTGGTCAAGTAACCTCCCCTCCCTAGGCCTCAGTTTTCATAAAAGGAGGGAATTAAACTAGATATGTGTCCTCATCAGGCTGACCTGCAGGAGCTTTTTACCAAAAGTGCCCTATCTCCTCCATCCAGAGGTTCTGATTCACTTGATCTGGGTGTGGGACAAGGACATCAGGATGCCAGGGCTGAGGCCCTCTGGACCACATAAGTGCTGAGTCAGGGACCCTGAGATCAAGTCCTCCCAGCTCTCTTGCCTGGCCCTGGCAGTGTCTGTCAATACAAAGGAGGGAGATGGTCTTTAACTTCAAAGAAAAGCTCCTTACCGCCTCAGCAGTACATTTTGACTACATGTTAATTTGGATTGAAGGTAGATTTTCTATTTTCTCACTCACAGGCTGGCTAAAACACATTTCAAGCTTCGTTTTTGGGGGAACATAAGTTGGGCTTCAACAGGGGGTGTCAAAGTGGGGTAAAATTCTTGCACATCTTGGGGAAACCAAATAATCTTGTGTTTTCTCTTCACATAACTATGAAATCCCTAAGCCACAACAGCAAATCTCAACATGCTTGATATTAAGCCCAGTTCTCTCATAAAAGTTTCTGGAGATAATGAAACTCATCTATTGGGTTCTTAGCTTTAAACCTGAGAAAGCTTAAAAAGAGGGAAGATTGGCTTTGACGTCTTGCCTCTGGGTCTCCCTCATGTGTAGCTAAAAGAGTAGTTCAGGAAATATCCACCAGGGGTCGGCATTTTATACACACCTGACTGCTCTGGAAAGTTTTTTTTTTTGTTTTTTGTTTTTTTGTTTTTTTTAAACAGAGACGGGATTTCACCATTTTGCCCAGGCTGGTGTCGGACTCCTAGACTCAAGCAATCCACCCGCCTCAACCTCCCAAAGTGCTAGGATTACCGTGTGAGCCACCACACCTGGACTGGAAGGAATCTTGACAAGGCAAATAATCCATTTGGTTCTTGCTCTCAAATTAGTGAAGGTCTGGTTTTTCAAGACTCTCCAGGTGTTTCACTCTAAGGAAAAATTTATTTTCCTTCACCTATCAATCAAGCTGAGGTGGAGTCTGACCCCTGACAGGTATCCAATAAAGGTTGCCTATTGCCAATGTCTAATCTACAAGGGGTGAGACGGGAGAAGTTCTAAGTCTTCTGGGCCTGCTTTAACGTCCACTTCCTGTCATCCTGTTGTTTGTTTTGGACCTTTTACCTGTATGATTGACTGGTGTGTGGAATTAACACTTCCCTGCTTGCCTGGGGGAACACACACCACATGCTGGAACTCAGCACAGGAATCCCAACGGCGTGCCTGCAAGGGAAACGTGTACTTTTGTGTGTTGGTGGGTAGTGGACAGAACTCGTAAAACAGATAGATAAAATACCCAGGCACTCACTACAGTAGGGAATGGATCTGTTCCCTACTGTATGGAATGCAGCTATGGCTGCATTCTTTCCCAGGGACAGTTGACACAGTCAGATGACTCAGGGAACTTAACGTGCTTGGGGTCAGAGCAGAGGAAAGATCTTAGTGACCAGTGACCTCAAGCTGCCCCACCTGAGCGTTCCACCTCCACTCCAAGGGACTTCCTGCCAAGAGATCAGTATGTCTGTGTCTGGAGTCAAGACACATCTTCCTTAGGCCCCAGTGGAGTCACACTGATATCTTCGCCTTCCCTCCTTGGCAGTGTTTATTATAAGTCACAGGAGTTTAGTTTTCTTTCAACGCAGGCCTGTGGTTGGAGCACAGGGAGCTAGGCTGGGGCTAGAAATTGCTAACCTAGTAGGCAATGGTAAGGATTCTAGTCTGTCCTAAGGCATAAACAGGCCTTGGACGCTCTGAAGTTTGTCCTTTCACCACCCCATGCTCCACTTCTAAGTGCTCTCTCTCCCCATCTGCACCCCTTAGTTCCTACAAAAATCTCCTCAAAGCGAGGCTCTTGGACAATTTGTTCCATGAAGACATCGAGGACTGTCCATACCAGCCCTCAATAACCCTCTCTTCTAAACTCCATGAGGACCTGTAGCCCAGACCCCTGATCTGCATGATGCCTCGGGGGTCTTTCCAGAGGTGTATGTTTTAACCATCCCATGAGTACCTTAAGGTAAAGATTCAGTGTTTTGCTGTTTACGCTCCCTAGAGCACCTGGGCCCTTATCTGAAACTGATGAAAACTCACTGCCAACATATTGTGAAGTATATTCGTTTATTTATTTATTTTTTATTTTTCCACAGGTTAATGGGGTACAGGTGGTGCTTAGTCACATGTGGTAAGTTCTTCAGTGGAGATCTGTGAGATCCTGGTGCACCCACCACCCAAGCCATATACACTGCACCCTATTTGTAGTCTTTTATCTCTCATCCCCCACCCACCCTTCCCCCCAAGTCCCCAAAGTCCATTGTATCATTCTTATGCCTTTGTGTCCTCATAGCTTAGCTCCCATGTATCAGTGAGAACATAAGATGCTTGGTTTTCCATTCCTGAGTTACTTCACTGAGAATAAGAGTCTCCAATCTCATCCAGGTCACTGCAAATGCTGTTAATTAATTCCTTTTTATGGCTGAGTAGTATTCCACCATATATCTATATCTATCTATCTATCTATCTATCTATCTATCTATCTATCTATCTATCTATCTATCTATCACAGTTTCTTTATCCACTCATTGATTGATGGGCATTTGGGTTGCTTCCACGATTTTGGGATTGCAAATTGTGCTGCTATAAACATGCGTGTGCAAGTATCTTTTCATGTAATGACTTCTTTTCCCAGTAGTGGGATTGCTGAATCAAAGGGTAGTTCTACTTTTAGTTCTTTATGAAATATATTAGTTTAATATGCACTTCTCATTTATTCTCCTCTCTTAGAATACTCTACCCCAGAGATCCACTTGGCTTATTCCTTCTTCTGCGTTGAGGCCTCTGCACCCATGGTTCCCTATCCGAGAGGTCTTTTTTGACCACCTTATCTAAAATAGCATTTGCCTCCTGAAAGCCACCTGTACTTCCTTTGCTTACTGTTTCTGTACTTTGCTTTATTTTTCTTCCTAAAAATGATTACTGGGTGGTCATGGTGGCTCACACCTGTAATCCCAGCACTTTGGGAGGACAAGACGGCCAGATCGCCTGAGGTCGGGAGTTTGAGACCAGCCTGACCAACATGGAGAAACTCCATCTCTACTAAAAATACAAAATTAGCTGGGCATGGTGATACATGCCTGTAATCCCAGCTACTCGGGAGGCTGAGGCAGAATTGCTTGAACCAGGGAGGCAGAGGTTTTGGTGAGCCGAGATGGCCCCAGGGTACAAACTGGGTGTCTCTATGTTCACCCATGGTGCGTGAAGAAAGCCTGTAAGTCCCCACACTCCTCCTTCTCTCTGTGAGAGCCACAAAACCTCAAAGAAGCAGGTGTGGTGGAATTAACTGGGAAGAAAGAACGACTTTCGAAATAGTGATTAAAGGATCATAGCAGAGCCACTGAACATGAGATGGCACTGTCAACACGCCCCAGCCTCACCACCCGATAGGGCAGGATCCCCAGGCCTGGCTTGCTGCTTATGATTGTTCTCTGTCTGCCAGCCCCCAATGCCCACAGTTCTGTTGCTGTCTTCTGTGAAGGATTTCACTTCTCCTGACCTGCTGCCACTCCAAGTGCATCCAGGGTTCACCTCTGGCTCTCCAAACACAGACCATAGTTCTCTGCTAAACACAGAGTCCATCCACTCCAGAAGGGCAGAACTTTAAAATTATAGTTATCTTTAACATCAAACTCTTCGACAGAACTTGTACCCCTTTCAGACCAGGGCGAACCTCCTGCTGAAATTATGCCTCCCCCACGCCCCTTCTGAGAAACTCAATTCAGAACATTGTGCTGCAGGGAGCAGAGGGGAAGGGGGCCAGCTCCAGACAGAGCTGATTTTCAGATAGGCCATTTGCAAGTGGAAAGGGACGAGAGTCTGTAGTTTGAAATCATAACTCTCAGGGATGAGGTCCAGCTACATCATTTAATAGCCAAGTGATTCTGTACCAGCTCCTGAAGCTTCCTGAAGTTCATTTCATTCATTTAGAAAATCATGGCTGGGCACAGTGTCTCATGCCTATAATCCCAGCACTTTGGGAGGCTCAAGTGGAAGGATCACTTTAGGCCGTGAGTTCAAGACAAACCTGGCCAACAGAGCAAGAGCCCTCATCTCTACAAAAGTTTTTAAAAAATTAGCCAGGTGTGGAGGCTGAAGCAGGAGGATCACTTGAGCCCCAAAGGCCTGGCTGCAGTGAGCCATGATTGTGCCACTGCACTCCAGCCTGGGCGACAGAGCAAGACCTTGTCTCTAAAATAAACAAAAAAGAAAGAAAACCAAGATCATAATACTTCTCAGAGTTGTTGCCACTATTAAATAACATGCAAAAGTGCTCTAGGTAAAAGCTCACCATAAAACTGCTTGAACAAGGTTATAACCCAAGTATCACCAGATGTCTCCAGCCTGTGGGTCACCTGAATGTCCTGGTCCTGACTGAGCTCACCCTTAAGCCCCTCACTACACCCTGACATGCCTCATGTACAGATCGTAAATGCTCAGTTGCATAAATTTTGACAAATATATACATTCATTTAACCACTACTCCAATGAAAATGTAAAACATTTCCATAACTCCTGAAAATTCATTTATGTCCCTTTCTAACCAGTTCCTCCCACTCAAGAGGTATCCACTGTTCTGACTTTCATCCCATACGTTGGTTGTGTCCTGTTTCAAACTTCATATAAATGGAATCACATAGTATATACTCTTTTACTTGGCTTCTTCCTCTCAACATAATGTTTTTGAGGTTAATCCATGTTGTTGTGAGAAATCAACAGATTGTTCCTTTCTGTTGTTGAGTAGTATTTCAACTCATGAATAACAGGCTTTCCATGGACTTTTGAGATGTTTCCAGTTTTTGTCTATGATGCATAGAGCAGCTATTCTTTTATACCATTCTTTTTGTGGACATTTGTTTTCAACTCTCTGGCTTTGAGTAAATGCCTAGCAGTGAAAGGACTAGGTCAAAAGGTAGGTCAATTTACAAGAAGTTGGCAACTTGTTTTCCAAAATTGTTGCATGGTTTTACGCTCCTGTCAGCAAAGTATAAGAGTATCAGTGGTGGCCAGGTGCAGTGTCTCATGCCTGTAATCCCAGCACTTTGGGAGGCCAAGGTGGGTGGATGTCAGGAGTTCCAGACGTCCAGGAACTCCTGATGTCAGGAGTTGCAGACCAGCCTGGCCAACATGGTGAAACACTGTCTCAACTTAAAATACAAAAATTAGCTGGGCATGATGGTGGTGGTAGTTGTAGTCCCAGCTACCTGGGAGGCTAAGGCAGGAGAATTGCTGAAACCCAGGAGGAGGAGGTTGCAGTCAGCTGAGATCACTCCATTGTACTCCAGCCTGGGCAACAGAGTGAGACTTGGTCTCAAAAAAAAAAAAAAAAAAGAAAAGAAAGAAAGAAAAAGAAAAAAGAAAAGGAGTACCTGTGGCTCCAACTCCTTGTCAACTCATCAATATTTCGTATGGTCAGTGTTTTAAATTCTAGCCTTTTTTTATGAGGATGAAGTAGTATATCTTTGAGGTCTGAATTTGTACTAAAAATATTGAGCATCTTTTAATGTGTTTATTGGTCATTTGTGATTTTTTTTTAAATTGTAAAATGTCTGTTTAACTATTTTGGCCATTATTTTGAGTAGTTTGTCATTTTCTTATTTATTTATAGTTTTTAAAAATTATTTTTAATTTTTGTGAGTACATAGTAGGTGTATATATTTATGGGGTACATGAGATCTTTTGATATGGGTATGCAATGCATAATAATCACATCAGGGTAAATAGGATATCCATCCCCTTTATTCTTTGTATTACAATAATCCAATTATACTCTTTTAATTATTTAAAAATGTGCAATTAAATTATTATTGACTACAGTCACCCTGTTGTGTTATCAAATACTAGGTCTTATTTATTCTTCTAACTATTTTTTGCACCCATTAACCATCCTACTTCTTCCTCACTCCCTCACTACCTTTTGCAACCTCTGGTAACCATCATTCTACTATCTCCACGAGTTCAATTGTTTTCATTTTTAGCTCCCACAAGTAAATGAAAACATGCAGGGTTCATCTATCTATCCCTGACTTATTTCACTTAACGTAATGACCTCTGGTTCCATTCATATTATTGCAAATGCCAGGACCTCATTCCTTTTTATGGTTGAATACTACTCCACTGTGTATATGTACCTCATTTTCTTTATTCAATCATCTGCTGATTGACACTTAAGTTGGTTCCAAATCTCGGTGACTGTGAAGAGTGCTATAATAAACATGGGAGTGCAGATATCTCTTCATTATACTGATTTCCTTTCTTTTGGGTATATACTTAGCAGTGGGATTGCTGGATCATGTGGTAGCTCTATGTTTAGTTTTTTGAGGAGTCTCCAAATTGTTCTCCATAGTGGTTGTACTAATTTACATCCCCACCAAGAGTGTGCGAGGATTCCCTTTTCTCCACATCATCACCAGCATTTGTTATTGCCTGTCTTTTGGATAAAAATCATTTTAACTGGGGTGAGATGATAGCTCATTGTAGTTTTGATTTGCATTTCTCTGATGATGTTGAGCACCTTTTCACATATCTGTTTTCCATTTGTATGTCTTCTTTTGAGCAAAGTCTGTTCAGATCTTTTGCCCATTTTTAATAGGATTATTAGATTTTTTTTCCTGTAGAGTTGTTTGAGTTCCTTATATATTCTGGTTATTAATGCCTTGTCAGACGGATAGAGTGCAGTAAACATTTTCTTCCATTCTGTGGATTGTCTCTTCACTTTGTTGATTGTTTCCTTTGCAGTGCAGAAGCTTTTTAACTTAATGTGATCCCATTTGTCCATTTTCCTTTGGTTGCCTATGCTTATGGGATATTACTCAAGATATCTTTGCCTGATCCAGTGTCCTGAAGAGTTTCCCTAATGTTTTCTTGTAGTTTCATAGTTTAAGGTCTTAGGTTTAAGTCTTTAATCCATTTTGGTTTGATTTTTGTAAATGGCAAGAGACAGGAGTGTAGTTTCATTCTTCTGCATATGGATATCCAGTTTTCCCAGCACCATTATTGAAGAGACTGTCCTTTCCCCAGTGTATGTTCTTGGTACCTTTGTCAAAAATGAGTTCACTGTAGGTGTATGGATTTTTTTCTAAGTTTTTACACTGTTCCATTGGTCTGTGTGTCTGTTTTTATGCAAGTACCATGCTGCTTCGGTTACTGTAGCACTGTAGTATAATTTGAAGTCGGGTAATGTGATTCCTCCAGTTTTGTTCTTTTTGCACAGGATAACTTTGTCTATTCTGGGTCTTTTGTGTTTCCATATAAATTTTAGGATTACTTTTTCTGTTTCTGTGAAGAATGTTGTTGGTATTTTGATAGGGATTGTACTGAATCTAAAGGTGGCTTGGGGTAGTATGGACATTGTAACAATACTGATTCTTTCAGTGTATGAACATTTTAACAATATTGATTCTTCCAGTCCATGAACATAGAATATCTTTACATGTGCTTGTATAGTTTTCAAAGTTCTTCTTGTTATTGATTTCTAGTTTTATTCCATTGTGGTCAGAGAAAATACTTGATATTATATTAGTTTTTAAAAATGTTTTAAGACTTATTTTGTGGCCTAACATGGTCTATCCTTGAGAATGATTCATGTGCTGAGAAGAATGTGTATTCTGCAGCTGTTGGATGAAATGCTGTGTAAATATCTATTAGGTCCATTTGGTCTACAGAGTAGATTAAGTCTGATGTTTCTTTGTTGATTTTCTGTCTGGATGATCTGTCCAATGCTGAAAGTGGGGTATTGAAATTTCCAGCTAGTACTGTATTGGGGTCTATCTTCCTCTTTAGCTCTAATATTTGCTTTATATATCTGGGTGCTCCAGTGTTGGGGATGTACATATTTACTCTTGTCACATCCTTTTGTTAAAGTAGCCCTTTTATTCTTATATAATGACCTCTTTTGTCTCTTCTTATAGTTTTTGTCTTGAAATCTATTTTGTCTTATGTAAATAGAGCTACACCTACTTCATTTTTGTTTCCATTGGCATGGAAACAAAAAAAAAGTCATTTCTTTATTTTCGGTTTATGTTTGTCTTTTTAGGTGGAATGTGTTTCTTGTAGGGAACAGATCATTGGGTCTTATATTTTTTAATCCATTCAGCCACTCTATGTCTTTTGATTGATGAGTTTCATCTATTTACATTCAATATTATTATTGATAAGTAAGGACTTACTCCTACCATTTTGTTATTTGTTTTCTGGTTGTTCTGTGGTCTTCTCTTCCTTCTTTCCTTCCTTTCTGTCTTCATTTTAGTGAAGGTGATTTTCTCTGGTGGTATGTTTTAATTTCTTGCTTTTTTATTATTCATGTATCCTTCAAAGGTTTTTTGATTTGAGGTTACCCTGAGGTTTGCAAATAATATTGTATAACTATTTATTTATGTATTTACTGAGACAGAGTCTCGCACTATCAGCCAGGCTGGAGTGCAGTGGCACAATCTTGGCTCACTGGAATAACTCATTATTTTAAACTGATGACAATTGTTTGCATGAACAAACTGATTGCATGAACAAACAAGCAAAAAGAAAATTAATAAAAACTCTGCACTGTAACTTTATCCCTCACTTTTTAACTTTTTGGTGTTTCTGTTTATATCTTATTATACTATCTATGTCTTGAAAAGTTGTTACAGGCCAGGTGCTGTGGCTCATGTCTGTAATCCCAGCACTTTGGGAGGCCGAGTAATGCAGATCACTTGAACCCAGGAGTTTCTGACCAGCTGGGCAACATGGCGAAACCCTATCTCTACACAAAATACAAAAATTAGCCAGGCATGGTGCTGTGCACCCATGGTCTCAGTTACTCAGGAGGCTGAGGTGGGAGGATCACCTAAGCCAGGGAGGCTGAGGCTGCAGTAAGCCATGATTGCACTACTGCACTCTAGCCTGGGTGACAGAGTGAGACCTTGTGTCAAAAAGAAAAAAGTTGGCATAGTTATTATTTTTGGACAGTTCTTTTCATCTTTCTACATAAGTTATGAGTAGTTTACACCCCCCAATTACAGTGTTATAATATTTATTTTTTGTGTACTTACTATTACCAGTAATTATCTGAATTTTGTACCTTCGGATGATTTCTTATTGCTCATTAATGTCCTTTTCTTTCAGATTGAAGAACACCCTTTAGCATTTCTTGTAGGACAGTTCTTGTGTTGATGATGAAGTCTCTCATATTTTGTTTGTCTGGGAAAGTCTTTATTTCTCCTTCATGTTTCAAAGATATTTTTGCTGGATATAGTATTCAATGGTAAAATTTTTTTTCCTTCAGAACTTTAAATATGTCATGCCACTCTCTCTTGACCTGTAAAGTTTCTACTGAAAAGTCTGCTGCTAGATGTATTGGAGCTTATGTTACTTGTTTTTCTTATTTACTGCTATTAGGATTCTTTCCTTGACCTTCGAGAGTTTGATTATTAAATGCCTTCAGGTAGTCTTCTTTGGGTTCAGGTAGTCTTCTTTGGGTTAACTCCACTTGGTGTTCTATAGTCTTCTTGTACTTGAATATTGATTTGTTTGTCTAGATTTGGGAAGTTCTTGTTATGATCCATTTGAGTAAACTTTCTACTCCTCTCTGTCTCTCTACCTCCTCTTTAAGGCCAATAACTCTTACATTTGCCCTTTTGAGGCTATTTTCTAGATCCCGTAGGCATTCCTCTTTTTTTATTCATTTGTGTCCTGTATCTGTGCATTTTTAAATAGCTTGTCTTCAAGCTAAATAATTCTTTCTTCTGTTTGATCAAATCTGCTATTAAAAGACTCTGAGGCTGAATGCAGTGACTCATGCCTGTAATCCCAGCACTTTGGGAGGGTGAGGCAGGAGGATCACATGAGGCCGGGAGTTCAACACCAGCCTGACCAATATGGCAAAACCCGGTCTCTACTAAAAACACAAAAATTAACTGGGTGTGATGTTGCACATCTGTAATCCCAGCTACTCAGGAGGCTGAGGCATGAGACTCACTTAAACCTGGGAGGCAGATGTTGCAGTGAGCTGAGATTGCACCACTGCACTCCAGCCTTGGTAACAGAGAGAGATTCTGTCTGCAAATAATAATAATAATAATGAGAGAGAGAGAGAGAGAGAGAGAGAGGCTCTGATGCATTCTTTAGTATGTCAATTGCATTTTTCAACTCCAGAATTCCTGCTTGATTATGTTTAATTATTTCAATATCTTTGTTAAATTTATCTGATAGGATTCTGAATTTCTCCTTTGTGTTGTCATGGATTTCGTTGAGTTTCCTCAAACAGCTATTTTGAATTCTCTGTCTGAAAGGTCACATATCTCTGTCTCTCAAGATTGGTCCCTGATCCCTTATTTTGTCCCTTATTCAGTAAGGTCATGTTTTCCTTTATGGTCTTGATGGCTTGTGAATGTTCATCAGTGTATGAGCATTGAAGAGTCAGGTACATATTGTAGTCTTCACAGTCTGGGCTTGTTTGTACCCATCCTTCTTGGGAAAATTTTCCAGGTATTTGAAAGGATTTGGGTGTTGTGGTCTAACTTTTTGGTCACTGCAGTCATATCTGCTTCAGGGGCCATGTCAAGCTTAGTAACACTGTGGCTCTTGCAGACTCATAGAGGTATCACCTTTGTGGTCTTGAATAAGATCCAGAAGAATTCTCTAGATTGCCAGGCAGAGACTCTTATTCTTTTCCCTTACTTTCTCCCAAATAAACAAAATCTTTCTCTCTGTGCTGGGTGGCCTAAAGCTGGGGGTAGTGGGACACAAGCACCTCTGCTGCCACCACAGCTGGGAATGCACTGGGTCAGACCTGAAACCAGCATGGCACTGGGTCAAGGCCCACTGTAACCACTACCTGTCTACCATCTCTGTGGACTTAAGGCCGTAGGGCTCTACAATCAACAGGTGTTGCAGCCAGCCATGCTTGCATCCTTCCTTTCAGGGCGATGAGTTGTCTGGAGGAAATGGCCTGATGTTGGAAACCTTAGAAATCTACCTTGTGCTGTAGTCTACTGCAGCTGAGCTGGCACACAAGCCACAAGACAATGTCCTTCCTACTTTTCCCTCCCCTTTCCATAAGCAGAGGAGTCTCTCCTTATGGCCACCATTGCCACAGGGCCTTGGGGCATACTGTCAGGCTACTGCCAAGGCCAAAGGGCTCTTCAGTCAGCTTGTCATGAATGCTGCCAGGCCTGGGACTCACTCGCCTTCAAGACAGTGGGCTCCCATCTGGCCCAGGGCAGGTCCAGAAATGCCATCCAAGTGGCAAGGCCTGAAATCAGGGACCTCAAGAGTCTGCCTGGTATAAGCCTTAATGTCTCTGGGGTCCTAAATAAACTTGAAAGCTGTAAGACAAAGTCCCCTCCTTTATTTTTCCCTCTGCTTTTCTCAGGCTGAAGGAGTCTCTTCCCATAGCTACCACAACTGGGAATGTGCTGGGTCACACCTGAAGCCAGCATGGCTCTGAGTCTCACTCAAGACCCACAGTGTATGCTGCCTGCCTACAGCTGCTGATTATTCAGGGCTCAAGGGCTCATTACTCAGCAGGTAATGAATCCTGCCAGGACTAGGTCCTTCCCCTTCAAGGCAGTGATTTCCCTTCCGGTCCAGGGTATATCTAGAAATGTCATCTGAGAGCTAGGACTTGGAATGTGTGCCTGAGGACTCTGCTTAGTGCCCTATCCTACTGTGGCTGAGCTGGTATCCAAGTTGCAAAATAACATCCTCTTTATTATACCTTCATTTCTCCTCAAGCAGAAGGAAGGAGTATCTTTTGGATCTGTGAGCTGCACTTCCTGGGATTGGAGGAGGGGTAGTGCAGGCCCTCCCTTGGCCTGCCCAGCTGGCATATCGCTAGGTCATGTGACCCCCAAGTCCACTGATTCTGAGCCCAGAACAGCACTAGGACTTGCCTAGGAGTTGCAGTCCTTGTGGCTTAGATTGCCTTTCAAGTTTATTTAGGACCCCAGAGACCTTTAGTTCATGACATTAAGGCTTGCCAAAACTTAAGTTCCTTCCTCTGGGATAGACGATTCCTCTCTGCCTAGGGCTGGTCTAAATGCTCCCTCTGTGTGCATCAGCTGAGTTCTGCTTGGTGTTGCTTTCCACTGTGTCAGGGCATCGCTAGTCCCAATGCAAAGGCTGGCCATCACTCCACTATCTCTCCTCCATGCTCATTGATTCTCTCCCTGTGCCACATGGCTGCTGCTGGGGGATGGGGGAAGGGTGACATAGGTAACTCAAAACCGTCTTTTCTACCGTATTCAATGCCTCCTTCAGTGCTGTGAAGTTAAAACCAGGTACTGTGATGCTCACCTGATTTTTGTTTTTTTTTTTTTTTGAGACAGAGTTTTGCACTTGGTACCCAGGCTGGAGTGCAATGGCACGATCTCGGCTCACTGCAACCTTCACCTCCCGAGTTCAAGCAATTCTCCTGCCTCAGCCTCCCGAGTAGCTGGGATTACAGGCATGCGCCACCACGTCCAGCTAATTTTGTATTTTTAGTAAAGACGGGTGTTCTCCATGTTGGTCAGGCTGGTCTCGCACTCCCGACCTCAGGTGATCCGCCCGCCTTGGCCTCCCAAAGTGCTGGTGAGCCACTGCACCCGGCCTTGATTTTTGGTTCTTATGAAGGTATTTTTTTGGCATAGATCGTTGTTAAACTTGGTGTTCCTGTGGGGAGAGTGATTGTCGAAGTCATCTGTATAGCCATCCTCCTCTGCCTCCCAGGCCTAGGAGTGAAATTCTGGGTCATACGGAAACTCTATGTTTCAAGTTTTGAAGAATTGCCAAACTGTTTTCCAAAGTAGCTGCACCATTTTACAAGCCTACCAAAAGTATATGAGATTTTCAATTTTTTGCAACCTTGCCAATACTTGTTATTATCTGTACTTTTTATTATAGCCAATCTAGTAGTATCTTATTGTGATTCTGATTTGTGTTTCCCTGATTGCTAACGATGTTGAGCATCTTTTCATGCGTTTATTGGTAATTTGTCTACCTCAGAGAAATGTCTATTCAGGTCCTTTGCCTACTTTAAAATTGAATTCTTCTTTTTATGATTGGGTTGTAAGTATTATTTATATATTAGATACAAGTCCCAGGGTTCATTTTTTAAACCATATAGATTTCTAGTTGCTCCAGCACTGTTTATTGAAAAGGCTTTTCTTTCTTCATGAATTAACTTGACACCTTTGTCAAAAGATATGTAGATATATATTAGGACACTTTAATTCTGTTACTTTGATCTGTTTTTCTATATTTATGCCATTCTAATTTGAAGTATCCCCTCCTATTTCCTGTGATTTCTTGTTTGACCTATGAGTTATTTGGAAGTGCATTGCTTTATTTCCAAACATTTGGATATTTTCTTAGATAGAATATTATTATGGATTGCTAATTTAATTCCATGGTAGTCAGAAAACATGATCTTATGATTTCTTCCATTGAAATTTAGAGATTCTTCTATAGTTCATGAATCATACGTCTTGGTGAATATTCCATGAGCAGTTGAAAAGAATATGTATTTTGCCATTGGTGGTGTAATATTATATGATGTCGGTTTGGTCAGGTTAAACAATTATGTTGTTCAAATCTGTGTCCTTAATAATTGTTTGTATACTTGTTTTATTAATTATTGAGAAATGGGTTTTACAATGTCCAACTATGTGGGTTTTCTACTTCCATTTTTGCTTGACATATTTGGAAATTCTGTTGTGACATGCCTATACATTTAGGATTGTTATGTTTCTTCCTCTTTCTCCTCCTCCTCCTCCTCCCCCTTCTCTCTTTTGACACAGAGTCTCACTCTGTTGCCCAAGCTGGAGTGTAATATCAGGATCTCAGCTCACTGTAACTTCCGCCTCCTCGGTTCAAGCAATTCTCCTGCCTCAGCCTCCTGAGTAGCTGTGATTACAGGCATGTGCCACCGCACCCAGCTGATTTTTGTAGTTTTAGTAGAGACAGGATTTCACCATGTTGGTCAGGCTGGTCTCGAACTCCTGACCCCAGGTGATCCACTCGCTTTGACCTCCCAAAATGCTGGAATTACAGGCATGAGCCACCACACCCAGCCTGTTATGTCTTCTTGATAAATTGATCCTTTTGTCATTTTAATATGACCATTTTTATTTCTGGTAATTTCCCTGTATTAAAACCCACTTTGTCTAAAATTCATATTACATAGTATATTTTCCCTGTACTTTTACTTTCAACTAGCCTGGGTTTTTATATTTAACATGTGTATCTTGTAAACACACTATAGTTGGGTCTTGTTTTCTTAGCCTATTTGACAGGTCTATCTTTTATTTGAGGTATTTAGTGTATTAATGATACATTTTCTATCTTGCTATTTGTTTTATGTGTCCTCCCTCTTCTTAATTTTTTCTTACTTCCATGGCTTCTCTTGGGTTAACTATTTTTCAGTGATAATTTTTATATCTTCAGTCAGATTTTAGTCTGAATTAATATTATAAAACGTCATACGCAACATAAAAATCTTCCAATGTACACCCATTTTTCTTCCCCTACTATGCTTTGTGCTTTTCTTGTTATACATCTTGCTTCTACAAATGTTACAAATCTCCCAAAATCTGACTATTTTTGCTTTAGTCAATGAACTTTTAAATAACTTAATACAAATGTGAAAAAGTATTTTGTATTTATCTGTATATTTATAATTCCCACTGCTCTTCATTGCTTCACTGTAGATTGTAATTTTTATTTAATATCATTCCCTTTATCTTGAATAATTTATTTACTTTTCATATAATACTGTCAGATTTTATTTATTTGAAGATGTCTTACTTCCTGTTTAAAAATTTTTAGGGGACAAAGCACTATAAGTTGCTAGCTTTTTTACTTTTAGCACTTTAAAGATGATGTTCCGTTTTGGCTCGGCCTGGTGGCTTATGCCTGTAATCCCAGCACTTTGGGAGGCCGAGGCTGGGGAATCACTCGAGGCCAGGAGTCCAAGAGCAGCCTAACAACATGGCGAAACCCTGTCTCTATCAAAAATATGAAAATTAGCCAGGCATGGTGACATGCGCCTATAATCACAGCTACTTGGGAGACTGAGGCAGGGGAATCACTTGAACCTGGAAGGCAGAGGTTGTAGTGAGCGGAGATTGCACTACTGTACTCCAGCCTGGGAGACACAGCAAGACTCCATCTCAAACAAACAAACAAACAAACAAAACAATATTTTGTCCTCTGGCCTACATGGTTTCTATATGATGAAATTATTCATCATTCCCATATGCAATGTACATTTTTTTATTTGGTTGCTTTTAAGAGTTTTATCTTTATCTCTGTGAAGTCAGTAACTGTGAAAGGGTCTGAGTTTTTATTCTGCTTGCAAGCTAACTAGATAGCCCATCACAATTTTATAGATTCTAATAGACAATGGTGGAAGACAATTTATTACTCACAGCAGTAGCAGAGTAATACACAGACTACTCAAGCCCCACTTGTTTTATTTTGAGACAGAGTCTGGCTGTGTCACTCAGGCTGGAGTGCAATGGCGCAATCTCAGCTCAATGCAACCTCCACCTCCCGGGTTCAAATAATTCTCCTGCCTAAGCCTCCCGAGTAGCTGAGATTACGGGTGCCCGCCACCACACCCGGCCTCTGCCTGGCCTTGAGCCCCATTTTCTACAGGGAGTTGTGATGAGCTCCATATGTTTCCTGAACACATAGTGAAGTACATCATAAAAAGAGACCCTGGCCGGGCGCGGTGGCTCACGCCTGTAATCCAGCACTTTGGGAGGCCAAGGTGGGTGGATCACGAGGTCAGGAGATCAAGACCGTCCTGGCTAATATGGTGAAACCCCGTCTCTACTAAAAATACAAAATAGCTGGGCGTGGTGGCAGGCACCTGTAGTCTCAGCTACTTGGGAGGCTGAGGCAGGAGAATGGCGTGAACCCAGGAGGCAGACCTTGCAGTGAGCCAAGATCATGCCACTGCACTCCAGCCTGGGTGACAGAGCGAGACTCCATCTAAAAAAAAAAAAAAAGGCGGGGGGGACCTTAATATTGTAATGGAGGCCCTGAACTTACATAGGGGCTGTTGGCAAACCTGCCCAGGCTTCCCCCTGGGGTGTAAAAGTTGGGATGTCTCTTCATTCTGGGGTAATAAAGATACAGATATCACCTTCATCGATGTGGATTTATTTATATTCCATTTGGTACTTCATTTAAAAGATGGTTATATTTCTCCTGAAATGCCTGATTTCTTTACCCATTATATCTATTTTTTGCTGGAAGATTTTTAAACCATATTTATCATAGTATTTGTTTTTAATTCCTTATCTTTGGATCCCAATATCTTGGTCACCTGAGGGTCTATTTATTTTTTTCTCTTGACTATGGCTCACATTTTTCTGCTTTTCTGAATGTCTGATAATTTTTTGTCACATGGTGAACATTGTGAATGATATACTGTAGATGCTCTACATTCTATTTTCCTTTGAAGAGTGTCAAGTTTTGTTGTAACAGGAAGTTAAATTATTGAAAACTCACCTTGGTTTTGCGGAGATTTGATTTTGCACTTTGTTTGGATGAATTTCTTTTGGTTTTGTCCCTAATTCTAGGGTATATCCCTTAATGCTGGGATGCAGTCCTTCCTGCTAAGGGGTGGTCATTCTAGGGTTACAATGGAAAGCCCGGTAGAATCAAGTCCCTCTCAGATGGGGGAACTTTCCCAGAGATGAAAACTAACTGCTCAGATCTCTGCTCACTATTGTTCTTCTTTGGGTTGTCTAGATTCTTGCTCCATGCATTGTTCGCTCAGGAATCTGCCAAGAGTTTAAAGGAGTTTGCATGTAGTTGTTGGGCTTCTGTTCTTTGTGGCTCCCTCCTTTTCAGGATTTTCCCCCTCAAAGACACCGCACTCAGCCTCCCAAGTTTACAATTTACCAGTGTACCTCACACTACTACTTATATTCCCTGCTAGCTGCAAGCTTTTGGAGTGTTCAGTTCATTGTTTTAACCAGTACCTGGCATCTATGCAGTAGGTGACTACTGAAGTGAATATTTGCAGACTGAACAAATGAACTAATAAATTATAGGATTGTTAAACCTAGCATCAGAGCCCCATCTGAAAAGACTAAGCAGTAGTGTTGCACATTGAGTTAGAGCAATCCCCTGTCCACGGCCTATTAAGACCATGTTGGGGGTGGGGGATTGCAAGCAAAGCTTCATCTGTATTTACAGGCACTCCCCATTGCTTGCATTACCACCTGAGCTCCACCTCCTGTCAGATCAGCTGCGGCATTAGATACTAGTAAGAGTGCAAACACTATCGTGAACTGTGTGCGCGAGCGATCTAGGTTGTGCGTTCCTTATGAGAAGCTAGTGCTTGATGACGTGTCGCTGTCTCTTATCACCCCCAGATGGGACTGTCTAGTTTCAGGAAAACAAGCTTAGTGCTCCTACTGATTCTAAATTATGGTGAGTTATAAAATCATTTCATTATATATTACAATGTAATAATAACAGAAATAAAGTGCACACGATAAATGTAATGTGCTTGAATCATCCTGAAGCACCATCCACTCCCGCCTCCCACATCTGTGGAAAAATTGCCTTCCACAGAAAGCAGTCCTTCCCTGGTGCCAAAAAGGTTGCACACTGCTGATTTAGAGCATGGTCTTTGGGTCTTGCTTGACTGTGTGCCTGTGTGTCTTTGATCAGGTTACTTAGCCTCTCTGTGCCTCAGTTTCCTCATGACGTGAAAAGCTTCCTAACTCGTAGGGTTGCCGTAAGGATTAAATGTTTTAAGACAGTTTATTGCCTAGCACTCAATAAATATTAGGTGTTGTCAGGGTTGTTGCTGCTTGCAGAGAGCCTGGTCAGCTTCATTTTAGCAGCATCAAATCAAGAAATGTACCTCTCTATGTTGCCAGTTCCTAGGGGAGCTAAAATGTTCACTAGATATTGTGAATAAATGTGAACCTCAAACAGCCAATTCTTCCAGATGGATCCTGAGTGGTTAACTGGGCCTAGATCTGTTTTATTTTATTTTTCCATTTTTACATGTCGAATGACTGGACCGTATTGGCCTAAATTAAAAATAGAGCCAAGTGATCGTTTGCTGACTAAAGGTCACATAGGCTGAGCTGTCTGGAAACCGGCAGCTTTTGTTTCTGGGAATTTCAGAGCTCACCTGAACCAACCAATCAGAGCTCACTTGCCTTGGCCAATCAGGGTTCAACTGTATCACGCAGTCAGGGCTCAGATGTATTGATCAATCAGAAGTTAGCCTTGTCAAGCAGTCAGAACTAAGCAAATTTCAAGCCTTCATTTGCACAGGAAACCTGTGTGGGACCATTTGCTATAAAACCCGAGCCTTCCCTTTGTTCTTTGGAAGCGCACCTTTGTTTTACAATAAAGGTTGTGCCTCTCCAGTTTACAAACTGCTTACTGGAAGATTCCTTTTGGAGAACTTTTATTCACGACATACAGGAAATATGGAATCATTTAACTCAAAATGTCATTGTATGGTGCCTTACATAGTTACAGAAATAGAAACCAGATCGTGCCATCAAGGGTGACATTGAAAAATAATAGCTTCTCGCCAATGACAACCTATTCTGAGCATATGTTTGCTGAAATAGATTAAGTGTAAAATCATAGCTATTTGCTTCTATGCCACCAATCCCCAAACCAACTAGTGAATGTTCACTGTAAGTCAACAGTTACGGACAGCTGAAATTCGGAAATAAAATAATGCAACTTTTTCTTGTGCCCAGTGAATAGTAAATGAATAAGGGGTTTGTAAGAACTCCAAACAATCCCTTTCAAGGCTTGCACGTATCTAGGGCAGGCCTCAGTTTCCGGTTTAGGTACTGGAAAAAGAGCCAGAGGGCTTTGGAGTGCCTGCAGCTCTGCAGCTAGCGCACAGGTCAGGCAGTGCAGTGCGGGGCGTGCAGGAGGTACCCGGCCTGCCTGGCGGCCCAGCCCGGCGTCACCGCGGTCAGACCAGTCCGACAGCTTCGCCCCCCCACACCCCAACCCTGGCCCGGTCTCAGCCCGCCCCTCCCCGCCCTGCGCCGCCACCAGCCCGCCAGCCTGCAGTCCCGGAAACCGAGTCCCTCCTGTGAGCGCCCGGAGCTGGACTGGCCCAGCCCCCCGCGCAGCCGAGGCCCCACAGCTCTCGCTGCCCACGGCTGGCGCCTGGGCACGGGGCCATGGGGCGCCCGGGCCGGCGGGAGGCCGGAGTAGAAGCCCGGCGGGAAATGGGTAAGGGATCGTGGGGAGGCCTGGGCCGGGCGGAGGCACCCCCCCGCCGTCGCCGCCCTCAACAGTGACTGTGTGCCACGCACCGGTCTCGCCAAGCCGGTGAGCACCTGCGGAGCGGCTGTCGCTGAGGGTAAGGGTCCCTGGAGCCGGAAAGAGGGTTGAGAGCGAGCAGGGGATCCTGAGAATCCAGCCTAACCAAGTGGCGGAGACTGGGACAGCAAGGGGACACTCTCTCCACTGAAAGAATCAGCCTGGGCTCTCTCGCTGTGGGCTACTCCAGCTGCGCTGCTGGATCCTGGCTCCAAGCCCCGCTGGCGAGCAGGAGAAGCCCTTAAAGACCCAAGTGTCAGAATCAGGCCACACTGAGGGCTTTGCTCCTAATCGCACATGGCCCTGTGCCTCAGTGGTTTCTGGTGCTCATGACCAGGTCAGGCTGGCCCCTGCTGGCCCCTGCTTGGTGGGAGCTGACCCCCAGGAGTGCACTGGGCTAAAGGACCAGGAAGCTCTTCCCTATCCCCTTGGGTGCCGGCCCTTCTCCTAGGTGTGTCTAGCAAGAAAGTATCAGAGATTTCTGGGAAGGTAAACAGTGTCTGCTCAGCTGACAAACTCATATCCCTCTAGGATTTCTTTCTGGCTCTAGAATTGTCTAGCTCATCTTTTCCGTAGGATGATGGAGGTAAGAATGTGAGTTCTTTGCTGGATTTTTCCATGCTGCAGGATGGACTTGCTGCTCTGGTCAATGCGCTCGCCAGACCTCTGTGTCCACGGTCTGCATGTCTAGGTTGGGGGACAGTATCAAAGTAAGACTGGGCAAGGTAAGCCCCACCTGCCCTTGAATCTCAGGCTTGGCCCCTCCTGAGCCCAGAGCTGATTGAATGTAATTAGCAACTAATTGGATGTCCATGAGACTCTCCACATAAAGAACACACCAGGGTCAGGTTTAGACAATGTGTAGCGCCAAATGATTCATTCTTTTCTTCCAGACGTGATATTTCCTCTATGTGAGGCATATAAAGAAGATACATTCATTCCTTCATTCGTCTAGCAGGTATTTACTGAGTGCCAACTAGGAATCAGGCATGTAGGCACTGCGAATACTACTGCTCTTATTTGCATATGGGTTGGAGAGAGAAAATAAGCAAGTAAGCAGCTGAATGACATCATTTCGGAGAGCAATAAATGCTGAAAAAACAACACTGAAAAATTTCCAATAAGAAGGATATGGGGCATGACAGTGAAACGTATAAGAGGATTTGGGCCTTAGCTAGAAAGTGCAGCAAACAGACTTTCTAAATTAGATGGAAAAATGGTCCCATGTTCAGGTCCTCAAAATCTAGGGACACAGGATGAGGTGCCCTCTGTTCCTATGAGCAGGGAGTTATAAGCTGCCTATAAGAGATCAGTGAGAAAGGGACTAGTGGTGAGCAGCCCCTCTCTAAGAGTATGTTTCTTATTGGGAAGCTTAAATCTAAGACAGAGATTGAGATTCTAATGGACTAGTGGTGAGTAGCTCCTCTCTAAGAGTATGTTTCTTATTGGGAAGCTTAAATCTAAGACAGAGATTGAGATTCTAATGGACTAGTGGTGAGTAGCCCCTCTCTAAGAGTACGTTTCTTATTGGGAAGCTTAAATCTAAGACAGATATTAAGATTCCCAGAAAACATGGTGTATTGACTCACTCACTCATTTGTATAGTTATTCAACAAATATTTATTGAGGGCCTGTATGTTCCAGGCACTATTCCAGGTTTTAAGGATACATCAGTAAGCAATCCTTCGTCCATAGAGCTTATTTCTTGTGAGAGAAACAGACAATAAACAACATAGCAATTTTAATGTGGTGTCAGATGAAGGAAGTGAAGAAAAGCAAAGCAGCTTAAGGGGTTAAGGTTGATAGGGGCTGCTGTGTCCAACAGAGTAGTCAGGACAGGCTGTGCTGAGATGAAATTCGAGCAGAGACCTGAATGAATGTGGGACATAGCCGTGTGACTACCTGGGGGAAGAACATTCCAGGCAGAGGGAAGAGCAAGTGCAAAGGCCCTGAAGCCAGAGCGAGGCGTGAAAATGCTGGGCATGCTGGATGAACAGGGAGGAGGTCAGTGTGGCTCTCAGGTGGGGAGCAGGCATCTCAGAGACTCGTCTTAAAGGAGACCGGGGTAGGGCTCAGCCTTGACCAAAGGCACCCAGGAAAGCAGGTGGTGCCCCGCATTGCTGTGGCAGGAAGATTTACAATCGCCAACTTGTGGACAGGACTGGTGGTTTATGCCAAGTAGGGCAAGAGGTGATCGACAGAGATGGAGAGCATGTCTTTTGGGGGGAGAGGTATCATTTGCTTTTCTTACACCCTGTGTCCTTCAAAACATTACAGGCAGCCTGACTAACATGGTGAAATCCCGTCTCTGCTAAAAATACAAAAATTAGCCAGGAGTGGTGGCGCTTTCCTGTAATCCCAGCTACTCGGGAGACTGAGGCATGAGAATCGCTTGAACCCAGGAGGCAGAAGTTTGCAGTGAGCAGAGATTGTGCCACTGCACTCCAGCCTGGACAACATAGTGAGACCCTGCCTCAAAAATAAAATAAAATAAAATAAAATAATAAAAATAACATTATGGGGCCACACAGTGAGAATTATAGTGGGTAGGAGACCCTGAGGTTTTCAGATTTAGTATTAGGTTGGTGCAAAAGCAACTGTGACGTTTGCCATTACTTTTAATGGCAAAAACCACAATAGCTTTTGCACCAACCTAATAAATGCCCAGGGAATGGAAGATGAGAAAAAACCTGCCTTCTGGGAAAATTCCAATAACCTATTTTTTTCCATCCTTAAAACTATGATACGATCTCATTAGCAGGTTTTTCTTAAAAAACAAACCAGCCCAAGAGCATATAAATCATTAGCATTTATTGAACACATACTATATGCCAGACCCTCCTTTGGGTAACTTGTGTGCAGTAACACAAATAATTCTCCCAGAAGGTCTATGCAGTTTATACTATTTTGATCCCACTTCGCAGATGAGAAAACTGAGGTCCAGAGAGAGTAAGAAAGTTGGCCAAGGTTACATGGGTAGTAAGTGAAGAATCAGAATCTGCCATCAGGCGGTGCCGTTTTTGAGCCAAGTGCTCTCACACTATGCTGTAACAATGTCAGAGAGCCAACCTTGGGCCCAAATTTTGGAGAGATTCTGTCCACCAAATGGACTTCTGCCTGCCCTAACTTTTGGAGAAGCTCCTAGTTGGCAAATGAAATTGGTCCCTTTATAAAATAGTCGTGGTCGGCCGGGCGCAGTAGCTCCCACCTGTAAACCCAGCACTTTGGGAGGCCGAGGTTGGCAGATGACTCAAGATTAGGAGTTCAAGACCAACCTGGCCAACATGGTGAAACCCCATCTCTACTTAAAAAAAAAAAAAAAGAAAAAGAAAAAGAAAAGAAAGAAAGAAAAATACAAAACTTAGCCAGGCGTGATGGCTTGCGCCTGTATTCCCAGCTACTTGGGAGGCTGAGGCATGAGAATCACTTGAACCCCGAAGGTGGAGGTTGCAGTGAGCCGAGATTGTGCCACTGTTTCCCAGCCTGGGCGACAGAGCGAGACTCTGTCTCAAAAAGAAACAATAAATAAAATAAAAATAAAATAAAATAGTTGTGGCCATGAGATATATTCCACAAATACTGGTCTCAGGTCATGGTGAGGATGCAGGTGCAGGGTGAGGACTACATAGGGTGCGGTAGGTCAGTGGGTCAGATCCAGTTAGCTGGGGCTCAGCCTTGTGCCCAGGATGCTAAAGCAGGAGGATGGCATAAGACCAGGAGGGCAGGTTTTGTCCACAGTGCATGACAACAGATGGTTAGAGAGAAGACAGCTGCTGGGTTTGAGCACATTCTACTTCTCTCCTTCTTCTAAAAAGATGTTTTTAAGATAGTACTGGCCGCGTGCAGTGGCTCACACCTGTAATCCCAGCACTTTGGGAGGCCAAGGCAGGCGGATCAACTGAGGTCGAGAGTTCAAGACCAGCCTGACCAACATGGAGAAACCCTGTCTCTACCAAAAATGCAAAATTAGCCAGGTGTGGTGACACGTGCCTGTAATCCCAGCTACTCGAGAGGCTGAGGCAGGAGAATTGCTTGAACCGGGAGGCGGAGGTTGCGGTGAGTGCGGTGAGCCGAGATTGTGCCATTGCACTCCAGCCTGAGCAATAAGAGTGAAACTCCGTCTCAAAAAAAAAAAAAAAAAAAAAGACAGAACTTACACAGGTTAAATACTCTTTAAAAATATTTTTAAAGGCAATATTTACATGTATTCAAAAATCTTTTAAAAATATTAATGCAAACAGCCGTTAAGGTACACAGTGAAAAATCTCTTTCCCTCTCCTATCCTGTCATCCCCAATTCTCCTCGGAGGCGATTTCTTGAGGATACTTTCAGAGCGACATATTCTATTTGTAAACAAGCATGTATGTATATATACCTTTCCTGTCTTCTTCTTTTTTTAAAACATAAATAGTAGGAAATAATACTAGGTATGCACTTCTTTTATTTTGTATACTTAACAATCATTCTGCTTCAAGACATATAGACAGGTTTCATTTTTCTTTTTTTTTTTGAGATGGAGTCTCGCTCTGTCGCCAGGCTGGAGTGCAGTGGCATGATCTCGGCTCACTGCAACCTCCGCCTCCCGGGTCAAGTGATTCTTCCGCCTCAGCCTCCTGAGTAGCTGAGACTACAGGCGTGCACTACCACAACCAGCTAATTTTTGTAGTTTTAGTAGAGGTGGGGTTTCACCATGTTGGCCATGATGGTCTCGATCTCTTGACTTCGTGATCCACCTGCCTCAGTCTTCCAAAGTGCTGGGATTACAGGCATGAGCCACCACGCCCAGCTTTTTTTTTTTGAAACAAGAGGTCACTCTGTCACCCAGGCCAGAGTGCAGTGGTGCAGTCATGGCTCACTGCAGCCCAACCTCCTGGGCTCAAGCAATCCTCCAGCCTCAGTGCCCTGCCCTGCCCAACCCCTGCCCAGTAGCTGGGACCACAGGCAGGCAACACCACGCCAGGCTAAATTTTGTAATTTTTGTAGAGATGGGAGTGTCACCATGTTGCCCCGGCTGGTCTCAAACTGCTAGCCTCAAGCAATCCTCCCACCTTGGCCAGCCTCCCAAAGTGCTGGGATTACAGTCGTGAGCCACCACACCCCGCCTTCATCCTTTTTAAGTACATGTATGATACTGTATCTCATTGAATAGGCTACCGTATTTATCTAGCCAGTGCACTGTGGGTTTACAAGCTGTTTCCCCCATTTCTGTTTGCCGTGATGGACAATAACACATTAAGCTTACCTGTACCTATATAATCTCAGTTCTGCGACTGTTTCAGCAGGAGGAATTCATAAATGTGGTTTAAAAGTTATCAGCAGGAGGAATTCATAAATGTGGTTTAAAAGTTACTGGCAGCCTGCCTTCCGAAGGCATGCATGTCTTTGTACTTAGGAGTGTGCTGCTTTCCCCTCGGCTCCACCAACTTGATGTATCTTCAACTTTTTGCTCTTGCCAATTTGACAGATGAAAAAAAATGCCGTCATGCTATAGTTTTAGTAGGTCTTTCTTTCTAGTGAGTGGTGTTACAGGACTTACAAGCTATTTGTATTTCTGTGGGCTGTTCACATACTTGGCCTATGTTTTCAATTGAATTTTCATTGTTGTTATTGAATTATCATTTCCTCTTCATCCCTCATTCCTAGTCCCAGTGGTTTCCCCTCACACTTACCCTCTAACCCTACCCTCATGAGCAGCAGCTACTCTGACGTATTTATGATAGGTTTATCCTTAGATCTGGATGTATTTTAGAAAGGTATATGATGTTGATTTATATACGCATGTATTTTTAACCCTACATAAATTGCACTATGGGGCTGGGCACAGTGGCTTATGCCTGTAATCCCAGCCTTTTGGGATGCTAAGGTGGGAGGATTGCCTGAGGCCAGGAGTTCAAGACCAACCTGGGCAACATAGCAAGACTCTTCTCTACAAAAAGAAAAAGGTAATAATAAACAAAAATTAGCCAGGTGTGGTGGTGCACTCCTATAGTCCTAGCTACTTGGGAGGCTGAGGCTGGAGGATCACTTGAGCCCAGAAGTTTGAGGCTGCAGTGAGTTACCATAGCATCACTGTACTAGAGCCTCAGCAACAGAATGAGACCCCATCTTTATGGGGTCACATTTGCTTCACGCTATAAATAATTATATTTTTCTTTCTTTTTAAAACCAGCACTTTTTTTTTTCTTTGAGACAGAGTCTCACTCTGTCAACAATCTTGGCTCATTGCATCCCCTGCCTCGTGGGTTCAAGTGAACACGCTTGGCTAATCTTTGTACTTTTAGTAGAGATGGGGTTTCACCATGTTGGCCAGGCTGGTCTCAAACTCCTGACCTCAAGTGATCCACCTGCCTCGGCCCCTCAAAGTGCAGAGATTACAGGTGTGAGCCACCACCCCTGGCTAACCAGCACTATGTTTTTCTTTTTTTTTTTTGAGAGGGAGTCTTACTCTGTCTCCCAGGCTGGAGTGCAGTGGTGTGATCTCGGCTCACTGCAACCTCTGCCCCCCCCAGGTTCAAGCGATTCTTCTGCCTTAGTCACCCCAGTAGCTGTGATTACAGGTGCCTGCCACCGTGCCTGGCTAATTGTTGTATTTTTAGTAGAGATGGGGTTTCACCATCTTGGTCAAGCTGGTCTTGAACGCCTGACCTCATGATCCACCCTCCTTGGCCTCATGAAGTGTTGGGATTATAGGCATAAGCTACCGCACCCAGCCACCAGCACTATTTTTTAAAAGATCTATTTGACTGCAGTGTGTACTCTTGGTTTGTTGCTTCTGATTGCTGCATTGTACTCTGTAGCTGGAGTTACAGAATTATTGTAATAGTCAATTCCTATTGGATTGGTCTAGAAAGATTGTAAGGAGAATTGGCATTATGGGGTGAGCCTCAAAGGATGAAGAGGACTGGGGAAGGAATTGAGAGCTGTCCGAGAGGACGTGTGAACATGCCAAGAACATTGAGGGAAGAACTCATTGCCTGCTGGGGCCATAGGTGAGGGTGTGCCAGTGTGTGGTCCTAGGAGAGGCTGGAGAGGTCTCAGACAACAGGGTTGGTCATTCCTTAAAGCAATGGAAGAAAGAGGCAGTTAGGGGCTTTGTTGGGGAATTGGGGAGGAGGGTGCCAGGTAAAGATTTTCTAGGGCAGGAGTGATCTCCCAGTAGAGAATTAGGCAGACAGTTGCTGCAGTTCTCCAGGAAAGCAAGGAGGCGCTCTGTGAGGGGGTGGAGCCCAGGGACCCGCAGGGGAGGAGGATCCAGCAGGACTGGGGACCAAAGCCATGAGGGGAGAGGGGCCTGGGCTGGTGCCAAGGTTGCTAACTTGGGAAGCTGGTGGATGTGATGCCTGTCTAGACAGGTCCTGGGAGGCGCAGGCATGGGCATGGGATGGGAAGGATGCTTACGGGCATGTGAGCAGGCTGTGAAGTCTGATGCTCTGCTGTACATCCAGCTAGAAGATTCCTACCAGTAATTAAGATGCTAGGCTAGAGAGAGAATTGAGAACCTTTAGTGAGTAGGTAGGAGGTTAACATGTGGGACTGGGTGAGGTCCTCGCAGAAGAATGTGAGGGGGAGAGATGCCCAACCAGAACAGAGCGTGGGGCAGGTTTACAGGGAGGAGCTGATGGACAGCGTGGGCCAGGCAAGAATACATGGTGACCTTTTGAACCCTGCCCTTTCCTGGCTTGACAACCTCTGGAAATGATCCTCTTGGCATGGACTCCGTGCTGCCGTGGAGCCTGAGCAGGGGAGGGATGGGAGGTGGGTATACACAACAAGGCCCAACGAGTGGACTCTGCCTTTTTGGAGCTCTCAGTTCTGCCTTGGAGGATGCATAGATGTATTGAGTCAGAGAGGAGGGAAACGCCCCCAGGAAGCTTAGGTGTGCAGGCTGTCCTCTGGAGGTATGAGCTCCGAGGCCCCAGTGCTCTTCCTGCTAGGAGCTGCCAAACCAGCCGTCTCTTTCGTCTTCTGAAGATGACGGTGGACAGAGCGTGCGTCAGCCCTTGCTGCTGCAGAGGGCACTGCGAAGCTTATGGCTTTGTTGCTATGGGCAGGGTTAAGCGTGAGCCTCCCCAGGGGAATACGTGACCCTTTACAAGGCCCAGGAAATGTCCTGCTCTGAGTTTGTCTTCCTCCTTCACTGTGTGAGAGCACACCTGTTCTCTGTTGAATGCTAGAGCTTTGCTTTTCTGCAACTCATACCCACTTGAATTCCTATTCAGTGATTGGTGGCCAATCAGGGCTAATGAGCATTGCAAGGAAGACGTTCAGCTCTTTCTCCAAAGGCGAACATGCTGCAAAGGTCAGCTCCAGCTGAGCAAAGAGTCCGCTCATTTACATATCCCTACTGTCATTTTTGAGATGAGAGTTTTGATATTGAATTATATTATTAAATAATACTTGATATTTTTCTTTGAATACATATACTTAACAAGATAAAGTAGATGTTTTCTACTTTAGCGTTTTCCTAAATCACAGGTTTGCTACACTATATCCTAGTCTACTGCATATTCGAATAAATGATTAGCTATTAATGTTCAGTATGTGTACCACCTATCCACGTAGGCAAACACAGCCTCAGATTTGTGGGTTCATGGAGAAGGTAATCTTGGGTTAGGTGCTTTACCCTAATCCTAGGTCAGGGAGGAAATAACCCTTTTCCTCTTCCTTCTTAGGTTTAGGGACTGAGACCTGCAAATTAAACTGACAAAAGCCAGATTAACAGAAGAAAAAGGTTTTATTCATATGTACATGGGAGCCAACAAAAGTAGTAGCTGGCTTGTTAGATAGTTAAAGTTCAAGGCCATGTACCTAACTCAGTAGGGGAAAGGGAGGGGGCAGAAACAGTAACTTTATTATTTTTGCTGATGACAGACATAAAGTATATTTATTTTTAAAAATTGAATACATATGAAACAAGCATGAAGAAATTGAAATCATGTATACTGTTGTCAGGCACAGATAGCTACTGTCAATCAATGCTTTGATGTTTTATTGCCTAAATACACAAACACAAACAAGTTTTTTTTTTAAATTGGGACCATAGGCCAGGCGCAGTGGCTCACGCCTGTAATTCTAGCACTTTGGGAGGCCGAGGCAGGTGGATCGCCTGAGGTCAGGAGTTCGAGACCAGCCTGACCAATATGGTGAAACCCTGTCTCTACTAAAAATGAAAAAAAATAGCCGAGCGTGGTGGCGTGCACCTGTAGTCCCAGCTACTTGGGAGGCTGAGGCAGGAGAATTGCTTGAACCTGGGAGGCAGAAGTTGTAGTGAGCCGAGATAGCACCACTGCACTCTAGGCTGGGCGACAGATCAACACTCCATCTCAAACAAACAAACAAACAAACAAACAAAACAAACAAAAAACTTGGGACTATAGTGGAATTATAAATAGTTTTCTTGTTTAACAAAATTCTGTGAGCATCTTTCCATTTCATTAGGTACTCTCTAAAAACAAGATGGCTAAAGGTTGCCTAGGTTCGCCATATGGCTATATGGCTACCCAGTAATCTATTCATTTATCTCGTTCCCTATTGTGGATATTGAGGCTGTGAGCATTTTTGCCATTATAAGTAACTGCGTGCACATGTGTTTCAGCAGATGTTTTGTGGGTGCCTTCTGGTGCCGAGGGGGCTGGGGAGAGAGGGTGAATAACCACAGTGCGCAACTCACTGCTCACGTGGAAAGGACAGGCCCACAACATGGGCTTATCTAAAACACAGAGAGCTGGGAAGGGGCCCAGGAGAAGGACCTTGAGAGTGTCTGAGGCGAGCTTTTGTGTTGGGGCAGAGGAGAGCCAGGGAGCTGTGACCTGGGTGGCCCCATCCCTGGCCATCTGTCCACAGACACTGGGTGTGCTTCATTTGGCCATGGGCGGGTAAGGACAGCCTCCCAAGGCCACTGCATCGGTACGGGATTGGGCAAGCAAGTGCGGAGACGGAGGCTTGTCGTTCACTTTTGTAATCACTTCCTGCCCTTCTCCAGAGCACCCAGGGCAGCACCAGCGCACACATGCGCTCAGAGGTCGGTGATGTCAGCACTGGGCTGGGCTGTTCTCCCTTTCCTCTTTTCCCTGCCTCTAGGAGACTTCTCCCTCCCAGTCTAAGGTCACAGGCGGCAAGGAGAGGCACCTTTGGCCCCTGCCACGTGCCCAGTCATTGGAAGCCCCGGCCCAGCCCTACCTGCCTGCTCTGATCCTGGGAGCCCACAGCTGAGCTGGCCAGTGCGACTGTAAACATCTTACCGGGCAGAGGAATGGATGGGGAGACAGGCGTTTTGTCTGCCCTTCTCCAGGGCCGAGGGTTGTGGAGGTCAGAGAGCTGGGAGGGAACAGGGCCTTTTCTGGAGAAAGGAGCATGCGGCCACCTCACTCTCAGCCTTCTCTAAAGCATAGGACTTTTATGGAGACTAATATGGAGCCCATTTGGATGCTTCAGTCCTGCTGTCTCACCCTGCCCCAGGACAGTATTTCAGCTCCATCAGCACAAAGGTTTTCGTGAACTTCCAGTTGGGAGGCGTGAGTCAGGCTTACCCTGTCTAGCTCTGCTCGTTTGGGAAGAAGACCTGCTCCCCACCTGGGTTTTCATTTCTGCAGCATGCAGTGGTAACGGGGTACAGCAGAAAGTGCATTTGGAGGGTTCTACAGGCCTAAGTCCAATCCCAGCCTCACCATTTCCTGCCTGTGCAAGCCCAAGTGGCGGCTGACCCTCTGTCTCCTCATCTGTTCTGTAGCCCGGAGATAATAAAGCCCCTCACCCTGACCCCAGCCCCCCCAGGAACTAGAGATGATGCGTGGAGAGGGCCTGGTAAGTGTCAACACACTGGGGGCCTCAGGAAAGGGTCCTGGGCTTTATGTCAGGGGCCATTTCCTTCATTGGTGGCCTCTCTCCTCTCTCCCCTCTGCCTCCCAGAAGGGGCTGACTATGTGCTGAGATCCCCAGGGCCCCTCTCCTGGAAGGAGGGCTCCACTCCCTGGTCTGTGCTCAGTGTGGAGAAGCCGCCTGTGCTGAGCAGCTGCTTCTGCAGGCAAACAGGAAGCAGCTTACCTTGAGGGAGGCAGCAGAGTTGCCTGGCTGTGCTGTGTGTCTGCTGTGTTGTATGTCCTCTGTGCCATGGGGAGGAGGACAGGCTGGGGAGGGAACTCCCAACACACACACACACACAATATGCAAGACCCACTGCGTGGAAGGAACGGGGAGAGGCAGGTCCCATTCCCCTTAGTATGGTCTTGAAGAGAGGCTGAGCAACCTTTATTCATTCATCAAATGGCTGTGGAGCAAGTGTGAGCCAGGCGCTCTGCTATAAAGCACATGGGCCAGTCCTTGAAGAAGTCAAGGGGAGGGTGGGAACCCATAACTAAGCCGAGGGGCAGGGCCTGGACTTGGGGAAGGGGGAAGATCATTGGTGCCTCCCTTTCAGCTTCAGGAAGCCATGGATTACCAGGAAGTCTGGACTGGAGGGGGCAGAGCCCCGACTTGAGGAGGTGACACTTCACCTCTTGGTCTCCTGGCTTCTGCTTTCCGCATCTGCTGCCAACCCCACTTGTCCATAACCTCTAGCCATGTACAATATAGATCACTTTCGCTTCTAATCTTCCTGCACTTTTCAGTAGCAGTCAACCAAGCCAACCACTTCCTCCGTCTGAAGTAACCACCTCTTGTCTTCTGTGAGAACATGGCTCTCCCCTTGCTTCTCTCACCTTCGCAACAGTCCCTTTTCAGTCTCCTTTGCAGACTTGTACCCTCCCATCCGGGTAGGCACCACCTTCCCTCTCCCAGCTCAGATGGGCTCCAGATGCGTTTTTCAGTTGCCTGCTTGAAATATCTCACAGGTAGTTCAAATCCAATATTTAAAACTTAAACTCTGGGCCGGGCACGGTGGCTCAGGCCTGTAATCCCAGCACTTTGGGAGCCCGAGGTGGGCAGATCACCTGAGGTCGGAAGTTCAAGACCAGCCTGACCAACATGGAGAAACCCTGTCTCTACTAAAAATGCAAAATGCGTGGTGGCGCATGCCTGTAATCCCAGCTACTCGGGAGGCTGAGGCAGGAGAATCGCTTGAACCCGGGAGGCGGAGGTTGTGGTGAGCTGAGATAGCACCATTGCACTTCAACCTGGGCAACAAGAGCGACACTCCATCTCAAAATAAATAAATAAATAAATAAATAAATAAATAAGTTAAACTCTGGATTTTCTCCCCTGAGCCTCATCTCCCAGTTCTTTCCTATTTCAGCAAATGCCATTATTATCACACATCTGGTTGCTTAAGTCAGAAATCTGGAAGTTGCCCATGACTTCCCCTCCCATCTTGACCCCTCGAATATAATGAAGCAGCAGGTTCTATAATCATATGCATTCCCAGCCCTATGCCTCCCTTCTCTCCTATGACTGTCCCAGCCAAGCAACTGTCCCCTGTCACCTGGACTCTCCCAGAGCCTCCTAACTGGTCTCCTTGAACTTACATAGCCTCTACCATCTCTTCTCCATATAGCAGACAGATGCATCTGTTCTCCATATAGCAGATGGACGATCTTAAAAGTAAATACACAAATACTCTTTGACCTGTCATTTCTCTGCTTTAAAAATGCACCCTGGGGTTGGGCGTGGTAGCTAACGCCTGTAATCTCAGCACTTTGGGATGCCAAGGTGGGTGGGTTACCTGAGGGCAGGAGTTCCAGACCCAGCCTGGCCAACATGGCGAAACCCCAAATCTACTAAAAATGCAAAAATGAGCTGGGTATGGTGGCACACATTAGTAATCCCAGTTACTCAGGAGGCTGAGGCAGTAGAATCGCTTGAACTCAAGAGGTGGAGGTTGCAGTGAACTGAGATCTCCCCACTGCACTTCAGCCTGGGAGACAGAGCAAGACTCCGTCTCAAAAACAAACAAACAAGGCTGGGCACGGTGGCTCACGCCTGTAATCCCAGCACTTTGGGAGGCCGAGGTGGGCGGATCATGAGGTCAGGAAATCGAGACCATCCTGGCTAACACGGTGGAACCCTGTCTCTACTAAAAATACAAAAAATTAGCCGGGCATGGTGGCGGGCACCTGTAGTCCCAGCTACTCTGGAGGCTGAGGCAGGAGAATTGCTTGAACTTGGGAGGTGGAGATTGCAGTAAGCCAAGATAGCACCACTGCACTCCAGCCTGGACGACAGAGCGAGATTCCGTCTCAAAAAACAAACAAACAAACAAACAAACAAACAAACAAACAAAAATGTACTCTGGGCCAGACATGGTGGCTCATGCTTGTAATTCCAGCACTTTGGGAGGCTGAGGCGGGTGGATCACTTGAGGTCAGGCGTTTGAGACCAACCTGGCCTACATGATGAAACCCTGTCTCTACTACAAATACAAAAATTAGCCAGATGTGGTGGCAGATGCCTGTAATCCCAGCTCCTTGCGAGGCAGAGGCAAGAGAATTGCTTGAATCCGGGAGGCAGAGGTTGCAGTGAGCTGAGATCATGCCACTGCACCCCAGCCTGGGTGACAGAGTGAGACTGTCTCAAAAAAAAAAAAAAAAAAATGCACCCTGTCTTGCCACTGGGGTGCCTGTAGGATCTGGCCCTGCCCCTCCTGGGCCTCTGGGACTGCACTGCACCACACTGGCTTGCTTTCTATTCCCTGGAAATGTGGAGACCTTTCCCACCTCAGGGAAGGAATTAGAAGCCGAAAATGCCCTTCCATGCTGGACTGTCCTCACCAGGACATGGTGCAGCTTCAGAGGCCTTCCCGAATTCCCATGGCAGTGCGCTCACCCTCGCTGCTCTCTTATTTCTCTCTGCTTCTTCCCGGGCATTCCTCACCATTTATGATAAAGTTTGATTCATGAGTCCGATTGTTTATTTTCTTTCTCTATCAGTAGACTGGAAGCTCCCTAAGAACAGGAGTTGTTCTACAGTAGACAGGCCTAAGCAAACCTACCCCAAAGTCTGAGGAAGCTGACAAGTTGAAAGAAAGAGGCTGAGAAAGCTAGGGGACTTTCCAACAGAAGCCATGTAGGTGTCTCATGCGGCGATGAGATGAGATGATGGATCCCCGCATTAGCACCCACAGCCAGGGCTCATATGCCATAGGGTAGGGGTGGTTCAGATGGAATTTGTAAGACAATGGAAGTGTAATATCATCAAAGTTGTTTGACCTACAGGTAGCATTTATGGACTTACAGTAAGTTCTTGCTCTTACACAGGGAACAATAGATAAACTGGAAATCATAGAGGCCCTGCCTTGGAACTGGGGTCACTCAGTTAAGTCAATGTGGCAGGTTAGCTTTCAAGATGGACTTGCCTCAGCTTCCACAGGGGTCATGTGTTTTATTCCTGATAGGTCAGCGGCTTGTAGCATAGAGCCTACACGGATCAGGTGCTGGCTTTGAGCCATGGCCATGTGCTGGAGGCATCCCTAGAGGCTGGGGGCTGGAGTGGAGGGTTTGCATTTAGGTCTTCGTGACTTCAGGTTTCTGACTTACCCAGCTTGATGGAGAGAGAGTTGTAAAAGCTGAAATATATGAGGAAGAACAGCTTGGAGAAGAGAAGGAACCAAGTTTGCCTTAAAAACATTGAGTTTGAGGTGCTGGTGAGATAAGCGTGCCCCCAACATTTGCCAGCCGCAGGAAGTGGAGAATGGAGGACCCCATCTGATATGTCCGAATATATGAAAGTTAAGACTAAAGCTCACAAACTGTCATATAAAATGTATCCTGCCGGGTGCGGTGACTCACACCTGTAATCTAGCACCATAGGAGGCCAAGGCAGGTGGATCACCTGAGGTCGGGAGTTGGAGACCAGCCTGGCCAACATGGAGAAACCCCATCTCTACTAAAAATACAAAATTAGCCGGGTGTGGTGGCGCGTGCCTGTAATCCCAGCTACTCGGGAGACTGAGGCAGGAGAATCACTTGAACCTGGAAGGCGGAGGTTGTCGTGAGCCGAGATGGCATCATTGCACTCCAGCCTGGGCAACAACAAGAGCAAAACTCTGTTTCAAAAAAAAAAAAGTGTATATTCTCCTACCTAATTCTCCTACCTCCCACCTTCATCATGGCCTGGAGCTCCAGGTTGGAGGGAGGATTCTCAGCCGCCTCTGAGTGTTGCTGCCACAGCACAGCCCACCCCAGCCTTTGGCCCATGTCACAGCTCCACCTCCCTTTCTCTTCCTCACCCTGCTCTGTATCATACATGCGTGTGAGTGGGTGACCTGCCCACAGGTTCAAGCTCTCTCTACCTGCTCCCGTCTCTGCTATCAGGACTCTTGCCAGCGCTCCACCCAATCTCGGGCAGTGCAGTGTGCCCACATGGGGAGGAGGCCATTTGGGCCCCAGAAGTGGAGAATCTCAGGATCTGGGGCACCCAGAGTGTGGTGGAGAAGCAGGGTGCAGGGGCTCCATGTTGGTATGTTCCTGTGGACTCTGCACCCTGTGGGGAGGGGTGAGGCTGTGGGTTAGCCAGAGCCCGACCCTCTCAACTCTGGGTTGGGGCGTGCATGTGAGTGCACAAGTGAGGGAGTCTCCTGGTCAGCTGGAATCGTGAAAACGAGAGTTCAGGGAGGGTGGGAGTGGTGGAGCCTCAGCAGAGAAGTTGATGGTCACTGATGCTGAGGAAGTAGATTGGGTGGAGGGAGGAGAATGGCATGTTGAGTGCGCTCCCCACCAGTCTCACTCACACTCGTGGACACTGCGGCCTGTGTCTCGAGGACATGTGTTGAGAATTCAGCCGTGGGGAATGGAGGTCCATTGGTTCACATAGTCAGAGGCTCTGTATTCTAACCGCAGCTTTGGGATTTTCCAACTGTGCAACCCTGGGCAGTGGCTTAGCGTCTCTGAGCTTGCCTCCAGATCCAGATCTGTATGATGGGTTTATTAATGCTTCATAAAGTAGGTGTGAGGAGGGGTTGAGGTGCTATTGGGAGACACTTTGTCACTAAAAGGCAACTGTATCACTTGCGTTATTACCAGTGACATGAGACAAAAACTGAAATGTCGTTTGTTAAAAACCAGAAATTGCCTGACTTAGGGCCCTCCGGTCTCTCACTGGCTGCCCTGCAGGGGACTGAGAGCCAGGGCAAGACTGAGAACCTGGGGCGGAACTGCAGGGAGGAAGGAGGTGGGGCCTGCTTAGTGACCAGGCCTCGGAGGCCCCTTCCCCTTTCAATCCCAGGCCCCTGCATGGCAGGGAGAGGACAGTTCCACCATGGCAGGTTCTTTCTAGGCTAGTATGCAGGGTAGGGGTCCCCAAGGAGCAGAGGCATGGGGAAGGGAGTTGGAGGCGCTGGGCCCAGGAGGAGAGACTCTTGCCTTGTGGGCAGGAAGTGTGAGGTGTTGAGCAGCTAGGGAACCCTGGGGAGGCGGCAGGGAGCAGGAGGGGTGTGTGTTGTGGTGAGGAGGAGCGGAAGTCGGAAGCTCCAGCCGTCACAGCCACATTCACTGGGCAAGCCGACTGTGCAGCCAGGAAGTGCTCTTGGGGACCCCAGGCCAAGCCATCCCTTCTTGGGTCCTTTGGAGGTGAGTTAAGTGGGTCTGCCTAGGGTGGGGCTGGAGGAACCTGCGGGAGCAGGGAATGTGGAGAGTCATACGTGGGTCCTTGTGGCAGGGGCTGGGGCAGGTGGGCAGGGGAGAGGCGAAGGCTCTGGCAGTGCTGTGTGCACCTGCCATGAGCCTAGGCTAGGCTAGGCCCCTTCTTCCCCCGTCCTGCTCTCTGTCTCATCCCCCTCCTCCCTCAGCCCACCCCTCCTCATCTGACCCTTCTCCGATTCCCTGCCCTGGCCCCACTGACCCCTGTTGTTTCCCTTCCGTGGCTCCCCGCAGAGCCCCTGGAGGTCTGCAATAGTGAAGGGTGAAGGAAGTTCCTTGCTAAATCTCTTGTGAGTGTCACTGGGTCCCCAGTGACTGCTCTGGCTGAGTACCCAGTGGGGGCTTTTGTGGCCAAAGGCCCCAAGTGATCCTCGACCCTAGACTCCGGAAGGAGGGAGTCTGGAAGGCCCGGGTTTGGGGTGGGGGCAGCTCTGGGTGTGGTTGCTGTAGGAGCTCAGAGTCAACTTGGCCATGAGGGGACTCCCAGCTTCATCTTGCCTTCCAGGACCATCCTGGAGAAGCTCGAGGAGAGGTAAGGGGACCCTCCTTACTGGTTTAGCTCTGGCTTAGGCCTGTTGTCCTGATGGGCAATAGGAACCACTGAACTCTCAAAGTGAGCCTGTGTGGGACACTCTAAGGCCCACTGCAATCGTTATTGTCATAGTAAAGGGAGTTGCATGGAAGGAAAGTCCCCTGACACCACCATTCCCCTCTTATTCCAGGGCCTAAAATCCCACAGTTGAAGTCACTCCTCTGCTAGAATGCAGGGAAGGGTGGCCTGTCATCAACTGATGATAAATACTCCTCCGTTCATCGGACCTTGGCCCAGCTTTAAAAAGTGGGCCCCGAGCAGGCCTGTCTCCCAGCTTCCTAGGACTCTAGAGCATCACATGGCCCCTCCTCCTACAGACAAGGAACCGCCTAGCATGGGGATCGGAACCCGGGCTGCTGAGCTCTTTGTTGGAGAGACCCACAGAAGGGGTGAGGGATGTGGGGTGAGAGGACTCAGGAAGGAGAGGCCCAGACTGGCGCCAGCCCCCTAGGGGTCTTTGTCCTCCCCAGGCAGTTTACCCCTGGGACTTTACCCCTACCCCCATGATCTCTCCCCTGGATCCTCTCTGCCTACCTCAGACCGCCATCCTCTTCTCCCTTCCTGAGCCTCAGCTGGCCTCACCACAGGCCTTCAGTAGCACTGGTTCTCTCTCTCTCTCTCTCTCTCTCTCTCTCTCTCTGTCTCTCTCTGTGTGTGTGTGTGTGTGTGTGTGTGTGCGCGCGCGCGCGCGCAAATTTGCATGATAGCTCTTTCTGTGTGGGCAGGATGTGGGGCCTTCTCTAGTCATTTCTCTCACGGTGCTTCAGGTCCCAGGTTCAGACAGAGGCCTCTGTCCTGTAGCTCCAGGCCAGGGAGCTCCACTCATGGTTCCTGCCTGCAGCAACATCTGTAATTCGGCAGCTTCCTGGGCTGCAGAGGGACAGGACAGGTCACCTCCTAAGTCCTTGGACCCGCCAGAAGCCTTCATACTTTTTCCATAGGAGGGAAAACATGTCCAGGGTAAAAGGAGGGAGTGTTTGCTTGCTGAGTCTGGAAGCTCAAAAAGGGAAACAGAGACAGGCACCCTCTGGATGAAGGCTCAGGGCTGACTCACTGAGGAGGCCGAGACCTGAGCCTGACCAGGAGGGCTATTTGTTTGTTTTTGTTAATTTTGGCTTCTCTAAATGGACAGCACAACAACAAAGTTAAACTGAGCAGGACACGGTATTTCCTGAGCACCCACTAAGGGCCAGGCCCAGCACTCAGACCCATTCCAACTTTACAACAAACCTGTGAAGTGTAGCTTTACTGGGTCTTAGTTCCTTATTTTACAGATAAGGAACCAGGTGGAGTTTTTCACCCAGAGTCACATGGCTTGTCAGCTGTAGAGTTAGGATGGGATTCTGCTCTGCATTCTTCACTGTGACCCTGAAATGGGCAAAGGAGGGTGGTCAGTGCTGCGCACCCAAGGCCATCAGCTTCCTACTCAGGGCAGGCTCATACCCCAGCCTCTGTGCCCGATCTCCCGGTTCTTCAGCCGGAGCACTGAGGTGCAATGGTTCCGAGGGGAGGGTGCAATGGTTCAGAGGGTGCAATTGCAAGGCTGCAATGCCAGGCTGAGGGTGACAAACAAACTCACTGTTAGAAAGCACAACTCGGGTGCCAGGTGTCAGCTGGGTTCCTTCCTGCCCCCTAGGGTCAAAAAGAAATTGCCTTGAAGCCCGGGGGTGGGGCAGGTGGGAGGGACTCTGTCTTCTAGTCCCTCAGCCACCACTTTCTGTGTCCTTCAACTCCCACAAGAGGGACATAAGGCTTAGCGCCTGCAGTATTCTCCATGAGAAACATACACCGCCTCCCCACCGTGGTGAAGATTCCTTGAAATGCAGTCAGCTGTGCTCAAGAAGAGTGGCTAGTGGGCGGCAGAGTGGAGCCGGGCTCTCTCTTTCCCACCTGGGCTCCCTCCCTGCTCCCTCCCCCCTGAACCCTCCTTAAACTTTCAGAGCCACCTCAGTGCTCAGAAAAGATGAAGGACCACTTTAATGTAGAGGTGACAGAACTCAGCTGGTGGGGCAGATGGCAATTCTTTTGCTGCGGATTGCTTTCCTCCTGCTTTCCTTCTGCTTGGGATAACAGACAGGAGATTTTAAAAAGAGATTTGACTAAACACTAGAGGTGGAAAAACACAAGTAAACCAAGAAAATTTTAGATGCATAAGACCTGGGCTCTGCTGCCTAGTTCCGGGCCTGCCTCTGCCTAGGGGGTGCCATCCTACCTCGGGGATCAAAGGCTTGTTCCATCCTCCACCCTTCTGAGGTCAGACCGCCCTCACCTGGGTGACCAGTAGGACTGCCTTTATGGCCTTAGGAAGTGACTTCACCTTTTAGGTCATCCTACCTTTCCATTCAGGCAAGAGCAATTAAAAAAAAAAAAAAAGGAAGACATCTTTTAAACATACAGTTGCACAGTGCCCCCTCCACAAGTGGAGAGCACAAACGAGACGATTGAATGGGTCCTCCTTTCTGTTCAGGCTGCTGCCTGGGAGCCAAGACCCATAGGACATTTTGGCTGCTGACCTGGTAGGGACCTACCACTTGGGGACCGCTGCCCTTGGAGCACTGGGCTTCCTGGAGAGGGGAGGAAGAGGTGATTGGTCATGGGCAGACTGGCCCCCATGAGGAAGTCTTCATGTTATAATGATGCTAATTCTCTTCTCCAAGCCTCCGTCTCGCCAGTCCTCTGGCCTGGTTGTTGTGGAGGGAGAGTTCTGAGGATCCATCCCATCAGTGTGTCTCTCCATTTGTCTGTCCATTCATCTAGCCAACCTCTCTCTTATTTTCACAAATGTTCTACAGTGCCGACTTTCAGCCAAGGAGGTGCTGCACAGGAGTTTGAGTGACTCTAGTGAATTCGGGAATGTCCAAGAGAATGGATCAGAGGGCAGGAGGAGAGAGTGATGCTTAAGAGAGCTGTAACCTGGGTTCATGCCCCAGCCCAAGTCACAGGCAGGACTGAATCTCTCACGTCAACGCTGACCTTTAAGTTTCTAATCCACTTGAACTAAACCTCTCAAGTCAATGCTGATCTTTAAATTTCAAATCCAGTTGAACTAAAGTACGCCCCCAGAGCTTTGTGGGTGGGAGTGGTTTAACAAATCGGTCACATAAAGTGACTAAGCCATTCGACATTTTTGTACTGAGACACAGTGGTGAACAGGAAACACAAAGAACCTGCCATCTTGGCACTTACCTTCTAGGCAAACTAGAACCATGCGGGTAAACACACTGGGAACTACACACCGGGATAAATGCTCAGAAAGTAAAAGTGAGGGGTGGAGTGTAGTCACATTGAGTTTAATTCGTTTAAAAAGTCATAGCCAGCCACGTGCTGTGGCTCACACCTGTAATTCCAGCACTTTGGGAAGCCAAGGCAGGTGACCTCAGGTGGATCACCTGAGGTCAGGAGTTTGAGACCAGCCTGGTCAATATGGTGAAACCCCGTCTCTACTAAAACTACAAAACTTAGCCAGGCATGTTGGCAGGTGCCTGTAGTCCCAGCTACTTGGGAGGCTGAGACAGGAGAATCGCTTGAACCCAGGAGTCAGAGGTTGCAGTGAGCCAAGATCATGCCACTGCACTCTAGACTGGGTGACAGAGCAAGATACCATCTAAAAAAAAAAAAAAAAGTC